>NW_022196911.1:63901526-63921175 GCF_008632895.1 Mastomys coucha | reverse complement strand
GAGAGAGAGAGAGAGAGAGAGAGAGAGAGTGAGAGTTGGGGGAAGGGGGTGAGCCTCAGGTGTTGTTCCTCAGGACAATAGCACTTTATTTTTTGAGACAGGCTTGCTGTGGGACTTAGGGCTCACCAATTAGACTTGGATGGGTGGCCAGAAAGCCTCTAGATCCTTGTCTCCACCTCTCCAGCACTGGGAGTATGAGCTTGGGCTCTCCTGAGCTTCCGTGGGCTCTAGAATCTAATTTGAGTCCTCATGCTTATACATCCTGCGAGAAGCTATCTTCTCAGGCCTCCCAGTGCTTTCTGGTTGTGCTTTCGCCTTCCCAGGCCTGCATAGGTCACTGCACCAGTCCAAAACTGAGGTGCTCTCAAATCTCCAAAGTCCACATTCCCATCTGACTGCAACATCCTAAGGCTCCCTCAATCTCAACTCTGTCCTTCAATGGTATTGAAACGTTGGTTGGTCCTTGATCATTTTGGGCTGAATGATAATGTCCCCTATATGTTCATTTATTTGAATGCTTAGCCACCCAAGGGTAGAACGGTTTGGGAAGGATTAAGAGTTGTGGCCTTTTTGGAGGTTTCATAAGCCAGTCCCAGGACCTCTGACTGCTGCCTGTGGATTAGAATGTAAAACTCTGAGCTACTGCTCCAGCTCCATGCCTGTCGGCTTCCCGCCATGATCATGGACTAACTCTCTAAAACTGTAAGCAAGGTCTCAATTAACTGCTTTCTTTCATAAGAGTTGCTTCGGTCATAGTAATCTCCTCACAGTACTAGAACAGTAACTAAGACAGTCACAGAGCCCTCCTGCCTAGACCTTCATTCCTCCTCAGCCTGACTCTCAAGATGATTGATCACTAAGCTGTACTGTACTGTAACTGTGCTAGTAATACAGATGCAAGCTGCCTGGCCTCCACAGGCCTAAAGCTGAATCACAGCCAAGAAAAGAACAGTGTTCCTCCGTCTCCGGTGGATTCCCACTGCTGCTCTTCTGCTGATCTCTTTTCCTTGGCTCCTCCTCTTTTCCAGGTCTGTCTGCTCTCCTAACCTGCTTTCCCAGCACCGCAGGCTGTCTCTTCCTCTTTTTCTGTACCTCACCTCACAGAAGAAAGGGAGAGGAGGTGGAGGGGCTCAAAACCCACTCATTTTTCAGCCTTTCCTTTGCTGGTTCCTTTACCAGGCAGAGTCCAGTCCAAACTTTACCTTGTCAAAGAGCCCTTCACTGACCCACTGCGGTAGCCATTCTGCCTCCAGCCTAGTTTGTAACCTTGTTTCATTCCCTTACAGGTCATCTCACAAATGCAGGGCACTGACGACAGTGACTGCTTAGTAATGTGACTTAAATGCACTAGTCCCTCGGAACACTGGTTCCATCTGACCGAGTTCTGGATTACTTGGGGGTCCAAGTAGCATATTCTTTGCACACAATTCAACCACACATTCCCAATTTCAATGCCATTACCGTCAGCTTCTCTATGCCTGTTCTTTTTAAATCTGTCCTGGTCTCATCCATGCTGCCTTCCTCAGTGCTGGCCCCTGCCTGTCACTTCCTCAAACCTAATTTGTCATTCTAGGGGTGTTTTGTTGTCACTGTCTATGTGCATGGGTGTTTGTCTGCACGTGTGACTGTGCATCTCTTGTATGTCTGGTGCCCATGGAAGCCAGAAGAAGGTATCGGAACCCTTGGAACTGGAGTTACAGATGGTTGTGAGCCACCATGTGTGTCCTGGGAATCAAACATGGGTCCTCTAGAAGAGTAGCCAGTGATTTTCACCGCTGAGCCATCTCTCTAGCCCTTGTTACTTTCTGAAACAGGGTTTTATACTCTTTAGCCAAGGCTGGCCTCTAACTCACGAAAATACTCCTGCCTACACCCCTCCACCCAATCACTAGGATCATAGTCATGAACCAGATTCTTTGCAGTATCTGGCATTCTTTCTCTGCTTTACCCTAAATTGTTTTCAGTAACTTCTATGCACAGACATGATTGGCACCTGCAACATAAATGCCAGCCTCGGGACAGCCATAGCCTCAGTCTCCTCCCCAGCTTCAGCATCCCCCCCCCAGCCCCCCCCACCCCCCTGCTGCCTTCCTGTCACCCAAGCTGCTCCTGCCCTGCACGGAAACCTTGGAGCCTGGCGCCCCTTGCTTTTCTACTCTCCCTTGCCTGGCTCCTGGCTCCTCCTGTAAGTGAACGCTCAGTTATCATTAAGTTCCTTAGCCTTTTTGCCACAAGCTCCCTTGCGTGTCACCCTTCAGAGCAGTCTTCAAACATTATGTCAGCACATCTAGTCATTTAAACTTCGAATTGTTAATATGTGAAAGAAGCCAGACACAGTGGGGTATGCCTTTAACTCAGGCAGAGGCAGGCGGATCTCTGTGAATTCAAGGCCAGCCTGGTCTACAAAGGGAGTCTGCGATAGCCAGGACTTATTATGCAGAGAAACGATGGGAAAGATATCAGAAACTAGTTAAGCAAAAACCTTCCTATTTTTAACAGAAATATAATGTCAAACAGGATGTTGGGAACCTCTGTTCTCAAGTGGTTAAGCATCATGTATAAAACGTAAGTTATACCACTTCTCAGGTACCACTCCCATGGCTATTAGAAGAGATACTCACATAGATAAGTCCTGAATAGTAGCGATCCTTCAGATTATGTAAGACAGAGGCTTCGTTCAAGCATGTCAGCTCTGCCATGTCCTCCACCTTGGAGAACTTTGGTGGGTTCATCTTCTGAATGTCATCTTTGTTGACCATTGCTTTCTTCCCGTTCTCTGCCAGCTCCACCATAACTTCATCACCCCTTTCTTCTTTAATACTAGCTGCCTCAAAACCATGGCGCTCTGATGGAATCCACACCAGCTTTTTAGCTGTCCAGTCAGCTTGAGTGGCAGGGTTGTAGATGACGGCCCTGTCCACAAAGAGATACCTCTCGGGATCCTCCAGTCCAGCTCTCTGGGCCATTGTAAACAGAAGGACCCAAAAGTAATTGCCTCTGGAAGAGAAGGGCAGAATTAGATGCTTGGGACATATAAAATAACTTACAAGTTTGACTTTCTAAGAAACTAAGTAAAACCTTCAGTAAGCATAAAATACTCAGTTAAAGAACCCAGTATCCCTCCCAACGGCCACAGTACCCCCCATTCTCCAAGGTACACTTCAGGGGTAACCACTAATCATGACTCTGGTTGTCTGGTGACCATACAAGATCTGCCCTCAGTTACCAAATGCAGAGGCAAGCAACAAAGTTTCTGGGTGACCTTTTCTCTCTCTTCTTTCTCCTTCACCACAAATTAAGCAGGAAGTTAGGAAGGGAAAGGCAAGAGAAAAAACAAAAAGCAAAAACAAAAGCAGAAAACCAAAGATATGTAATAAAAGTGGTACTGGAATTAGTGTGACCACAGGCCATAGCTACAAAAACTCAAGATGATTGCCAGAGGGCAAAGAACCAAGTCCAGGGTTCATGCAGCTCGATGGTAGAGTATTTCCCTGCATGCACAAGGCCCCAGTACAGAAGCAGGGGAGAGAGAGAGACACACACACACACATACAGTGAGAATATATTAATGAGTTAGAGCTAAATTATGCCTTCTAGTTCATCTTCAGATAAGACTCAAGTCAATTCCCCCAGACCTTCGCTATGTCCCTTTAATTTGTGACATGGGGGCCACAGAAGACATGTACAACTTGGCTTTTCAACCAAGCCTTTCAGGTATGTCATGACAACTCCTCAGGACTCCATCTGTATCCCACAACTGCTCCCACTCCTGCATCTCACCTTCCACTGCCCTCACCTCTCACCAAAGTGTCCATGTGTAGTGTACGTTTCCAGATTAAAACAGCTCCTTAGTCAGGAAGGTAAAAAAACTCATAATATTACATTCAGGAAGTCCCTGAAACTAAGCACACTCACTAGGCCACTCCCTGACTGACAGAGTAAGCAATAAAAGCTCCTAAAGAGAGTCTCTCTCAGATGCAGCAGAAACAAGCTGTAAAAAAGACCCTCACACAGCCAAGGGGCAAAGAGACTCTTGGGACAAGACCAGCTGCCTTGAAGAACCAGAAACCAGCTGAGCTGCCTGGAAGAGGTTAAGACCAACTGATGAACCTAGAAATGACACTCTCCAACCTATAGAGCTGCCTGCAGCCTCAGCAATATGTTCCAAGTCCCTAGCTTTCTCAGTTCTCACTCATGCAGTGGTGGCCTTTGGTGATACAACTGTCTTTGAGTCATTTCTGCTCCTGCAACCCCGTACCCATGTTCCTGAAAAGAACTCCAATAAAACTCATTGGTTCATCATGTTGAAATTTGGTGGTATCTATACTTTGTTCTGTCATGGGCTCCCTGTCTGGGGTGAGGAGATGTGTGTTGTGTCTCCTGAGGAAAAGTTTTGTAACGAACACCATGTCTTCCATTAACAGTGTGTATGGGCCCCAAAGCAAAATTTCCAGAAATGATCTAACTCGTACAGAAAAAAAAGAATCAGTAGTAAATTAATTACACCACACTGAAGGGTGTTTTCATCACTGTTATAACACACAGAGCTCAAGATATAATTGGTTTATTTATTGGTACATAGGAGAGAAGCAAAATCTCCATGTGTGTCATGGTTAAACACTTCTCCTATACTTGGGCAATTAACCTTTTGGATCAAAGGACATCATACGCCTTCCTGATGTGACTTGTCATTCTTTCCTGACAGCATCTTTCTAGAATCTAACATCATAGCCAACATTTCTTGCTATTACTCCAAAGTTTGAATTATTCTAAATTCTATAGGAACAGTTTCTAAGACTTCATCCAAATCAACCCAAGAATCCAAGTACCTACTTTTACTCTAATAAATCTACTTCTCCCCTTTCCCATGATTGCCAGAAATATTGGGAACTGTTTGTAAGCCAAAGGACCAATATAAGGCGTCCTTTGTAGGTTGCATAGAGAAATCAGAGTCATCCAAAGTGGTAAATAGGTCATTAACCTTGAATCTATAAATAAACCTCAAGGTCCAGGAACCCTCTAAAATGGTATATGGTATAAACCATGAAATACTTTTAGTGTGTGTGTGCGCCTTTGTGCATTATTCTAAGGAGTCAATCCATAGCTTTCTTCAGATTCTCAAAGGGCTATCTATACCCTGAAGGATTAACTGCTTACAGTGGTACACACGCTAACTCTTTCACCCCTCATAAGAGTTTATTTCAATCAAATAGCTATGATCCTTCAGAAATTATTTGTTACATGTTAATGAGTTATAATCCCCTATACTCCAGAGCAGTAGGTCTCAAACTGTAGCAGGCATTAGAGCACAGGGAAGGCTTACTGACACTCAGATTGCTGGATCACATCCCCAGAGTTTCTTATTCAGTAAGTCTCTTTTTTTCCCTCTTCTCTCTTTTCAAAAAAAAAAAAATTAGTTTATGTGTATGAGTATTTTGCCTGCATGGATGTATGTGTATCACATACAAACTTGGTGCCCATGGAAGACAGAAGAGGGTGTTAGATCCCATGGAACTGTAGTCATAGATGATTGTGAACCATGTAGGGGCTGGAAATTGAACTCTGGTCCTCTGCAAGAACAAGTTCTCTTAACTGCTAAATCACCTCTGTAAGCCCAGCCCAAGACTGTATTTCTATCAGAGTCTCAGCTGATGCTAATGCCACAGGTCCTAGTCCACTTTTCACAACCACTACTCCACAGTTCTGTCTACCAGGATTACGAGCAGGCACATTAGAATAGAAAAGGAAATTCAAAGCCAACATCCAAAATGCATTCATAGTTGATATAAAGAATGTGCTGATGTTTTTCACCTTTTTTTTTTTAAGATTTATTTATTTATATGAGTACACTGCAGCTGTCTTCAGACACATCAGAAGAGACCATCCGATCCCATTACAGATGGTTGTGAGTCACCGTGTGGTTGCTGGGAATTGAACTCAGGACCTCTGGAAGAGCAGCCATTGCCTTTAACCACTAACCCATCTTTCTAGCCCTGTGCTTTTAAAGAATATAGACTTGGATTAAAAAAAAGAAGAAGAAGAAGAAGATAAAATGGCCTCCCCTCCCTCTAAAAAGTGATTATTATTAATATGTCTTCAAATAGTTGCTAGTGTGTTCTCTCTCTCTCTCTCTCTCTCTCTCTCTCTCTCTGTGTGTGTGTGTGTGTGTGTGTTACATCTTAAACCTACATTTCTCCTAGGCAAATAAAAGAGTGGGCAATATAGAAAATATTTGTGGTCACATATACAACCAGAAGTATGTTACTGAATTATTAACAAGTCTTCCCTTTTAAACTACACAGTGGTAAGAAACATGGGGATCAGCTCAGGCTAATTTGAAGGCAAATAATAGGTCTATACATGCCACCATTTGGAAGTACAGAATCTATCAAAAGTGTAAAAAACCCACAATTATAACAAAATGAAGTTTTGTTTGTTTTTTCCCCTGAGACAGGGTTTCTCTGTGCAGCTCTGGCTATCCTGGAACTCACTCTGTAGACCAGGCTGGCCTCAAACTCAGAAATCTGCCTGCTTCTGCCTCCCAAGTGCTGGGATTAAAGGCGTGCCTGGCAACAAAATTTATCTTTTTTTTTTATTTGGTTAAAATGAAAATATGGCACTTTGGAAGATATCCTTGTAGTATCTGTAGGTTTGCACAAATTAATTTACCTTGGATGTGGAAACATGCTTAAATTTGGTAGGCAGCTATAAACTAGAGTGATTTAGCAAGTAGGTGAAGCACATTATGGTGTTTTGGACAGGAGGGTATTTTATCAAACAGGGGCATTTAAAATTTATTGGTACATGTTTACTATGCTGAAATGCTAATTAATATGGAAAAAACCTAGTCAATTGTGAAAATTTCATAATTACCACATGCTCCTAGTTTTGTGGGAGATAATATACACACACCTTTTTGGTTTTTGAGTCCCAGGCAGTTGCCTTAGAAGTCAGTATGTAGTTGAGTCTGGTTTTGAACTCCTAAAGTTTCTACTTCCACCTCCCAAATTCTAAGATAGCAGCTGTGTGCCCTTATGCTCAACTTCATCTATTTTTTAAATGGAGTCAATTCTTTGGGTCTAAAAGTTGAGCAGGAGATTACAAATTATTGGTATTTTTAACACATCCACACTTTTGCACTAAACCCTATGGGGACAGTTACCTGTTCCTCACTGCGTGGTGTTGGTCAGTTAGCCTGGTCCCTGGTACAGGGCAGAGAATCCAGACCTACCTTACATAAATGGCCCCCATCTTTATAATTCACTTCAACTTCCCACAACCAAAAGCCTTCCCTCCTGACCCAAATGCTACCCTTTCACACTTTCTTTTCAGGTCAATCTAGCAATTTAATCCTTCCTTCTCCTAACTCTCCTTGCTGCCCTCTGGCAGTCTCCTCGACCTACCTAGCAGTGCACCACAGGCTTACTTGGCAGGTAGGAGGTGCTCCTGGGGCTGTGCACCACAAGGCTTACTTAGCAGGTAGGAGGTGCTCCTGGCGCTGTTTAATTCAAAGAGTTCATGAGGTCAGTAAAGATGTTTTAGTTAGTTTAGCTCTTCCGCTTGTTCCCCAAATATATTGGATTTTTTCACTCCGCTGCACACTTGGTATTAGATCTGATTTTAAAATGGTATTTAACATGTACCACTTGCAAATATTTTGCCTTGCTGAAAGGGTAATACCACAATTTTTTAAAACAAATAATCTTGTTATACATCCCTAATTACATCCAGACACTGTTACATATATGATATATATATATGTATGTATATATATATATATCATATATCAAGGTCTTAATCCTCACAAGAGGGGTACAAGATAGCTTCCATTAATAACTCCATTCTACAAATGAAGAATCCAAAGAATTCTGAAATAGACAAGTAACTTGCCCAAGGTCACACAGCAGAGGTCACAAGTAGCAGAGGTGGTCCTCTTAAGCCCAGAGACCCGGCTACAACGATGAAAGTAGACTAGTAAGGGAAGAAATTTCCAAGGACAGGCAGTATATATACCATGTTATCAAATTTAAATATCCTGTCTATCAATTAACGAGTTAAAGATTATAGGTTTAGTCAATGGGCACATTAGTACAATCCGGCAAAGACTTTATACTTTGAAGGAAACTACCTACATTTAAGGAAAAAGCGGGAAGGGGGGGAGGAATGTAATGCACAGACATGCAGAGAGTCTGGAGGGGCTGGGGCCACCCGAAGTAACTAGTTATAATTAAATCATTAATCACTGTCTATATGAATTTGCCTCCTACAGAGTCAACCTTCCCATCCCTTACATAGATAGGCTGTAGACGACCACCCCTGGGACATCCACCCAGGTCATTTTTTAACCTCCAATGAAATGCCCTTTAGCAAAATTCTCTGCTGCCTCCCAACACCCAAGGTAGGTGGGGCAGAGGAAAACAATTCAATTTTATGATCAATGAATACAGAAAAGCAAAGGAAATAATGGCAAATTATCCACCCTAGAGGATGCTTCTAAAACAGATGAACTAAGTGAGAACTGCTCAATCTGTGTAATTGCTATCTACCACTGAGGTCACTGGCATTTACAGGACTGCACACATCTCTTCATTTATCAAAATTCTACTTAGCCAATCACTAAGGCAAAAAGCAAGATTGCTATGAAGCCCTGAACTAGCTCCCATAAAATACTTCTAAAACTTGGATCTCAAAGCAGGGATTTAATTTCTCATGTATGATAATAATGTACATCAAACGCTGAAGCGGAATCTTTCACCCTACAACGCGCCCTTCAAATTCTCCTCCATCTCACTCTCTATCCAGTCTCTTCATTGTCATGATTTCCCTAAGGAGCCCAAATACATAGCCCAGCACTCACAGGTCACATCCTTTTGCCGCAAAAGCTTGTGGTATATCACACAATTGCACCATATGCTTTCTGCAGATAAGGATGGGAAGAACGGAATTTAAGATGCAGAAGTAAAGAGAGACATAAAATGGCCACTTTTCCAGAACCGGAGACAGACAGGGCATACTTAAACATCAAATTCGTGGGGTTACAAGAATAACTAATAAAGGCGATTAATAAAGGAGATGGAACAATGAATAGATTATAAAGTTTTCCAGAGTCAGATACTATCAGGAATAATTAAACCTCACCCAAAGCATCCTTAGTTTCAATGTTTAAAATAAATAAATAAATAAAAATCTTAGCATAACTAAAGTATTATATTTAGTATTATTTTATTCAGCAAAAACAGCAGTCTTTGTTCCATCCGCAGTCTGGATCTACCCCGCCTGCTTTTCCCTTACCCCACCCCAACCTACCCCACCCCCTTCCATCCACCGCAGTGATCTTGAAGAGAGCTGCAGAGGCCCCAAGAAACAAGAGATAACGGTCGTAGGCAGAGACCCCGTTACCCAAACCTCACCAGCTCAGGTCAGACCCGCCGAGTGGCCACCTTCTAAGGCCCCAGTTCCCAGAGAGGCCTGACTGGGGGCCTCTCGGGTCCCTGGGCCGCATCCGCCCACCAAAGGCCCACAAAGCCCCGCCAACGCCAAGGACTCCACAGCTTCAACTTCCCTCCGACCCAAATCCACTTCGATTTTATAGGATCAGAGTATGACACCCCGACTACAGAAGGCCAGGGAGAGATTCTGCGGCGAGCCATTACCAGATCACTTACACAATAAAGCGATCTAGAGGCGAGAGCTGACCCTCCCCCCGACCGCTCCGCTACAACGCGCCCGGGCCACATTTCCCGCCTCGTTCTCCCCCAACGGCCCAGGCCTCGCCCGGCGTCCACTTCCCGGTCCACTACGATCCCCAGCGAGCGTGGCATGGGGTCTAGCTCCAGCCCTCCTTCCCGAGACCAGCAATGGAGCCTCTCACCCGTCGCATGCTCCCCAGACCGTGCAGTTTCAGGCCACTGGTCCCTAAACCTCACAGATCCAGGGTCCGCCTTCTGAGTCTTCGGAGAACCCCTCAGTCGCATCCGGGGAAATCTAACTTCACCTAACCTACGGTGTAACCCACCCAGGGTCCTCTCCTTCCCGCGCCTCCAGCACCAAGATCACATCCCAGGACTCAGCTCTCTCCTAAGGAGACAGACACGCCGGGCACCTCCGGCCTCTTACTAGGGCACTCACCTCCCAACCCCACGCTTCCAGGGATCCAATGCAACCAGGAGCTGGTCCTTACATCCCCATCCCCAGATCTCCATTCTCATCCCTTTCAAGGGTCGTCCTCACGTATAACCTGGCCCTGATCCCTGAAGGGGTCTTATTCTCGAGGACCCCATTTCCCACCCCTCCAGGGGTCTCCTCATCTCCATACACTGGGGTCCCGTCACCTCCACAAGCTCCGCTCTCCACTGCCCAGTCTCCCTTTCCCAGATCCCGCCTGGGCTCAGTCTCTGTGCTCCAGACTCGACCAGTTCCCCAGCCCCGGTTCCTTCCCTCCTATTCCCTTAACCTTCCCCACTCCCGGGGCGCCGCACTCGGACCCGGGCAACTGCACGTCTCACCTTCAGCCGAAGATGGTGGCGCCGGCACACGTCCCCAGCAGCGACCACAGATCCAGCGTCTCAGTTCCAAACCCACCGCTGCCTCCGCCGGGCTCCTTTAGCACTGCTGCTCGCGCCTGCCCCACCCACTCCCACCCTCATTGGGCCAGCTCCACGCCCATCACCGCCGCCCCCAGACCCACTGGTCGGTTTGCGCGCCCATCTCCCAGGAAAGACGTTAGCAACCCGAACGAAGCTACCTTCCCAAGTCCGGCTCCCTCCACCCACCTGGAATGATGCTCATTGGCTCCCGCTCCCGACCTAGCCTCACAGACTCCCAATCTCATAGGCCGACACTCACGTCTGTCAGAGACTCCGGGAGGTGCGGCCGGGGCAGTGGCGGGTGATTGGCTGGCTCGGGAGAGAGATGGACAGCTGAAAGTAGGAGCCAGGCGGTCCCGCGAGGCAGAGGGCGCCGACCTTGTTGGGCTGTGCGCGCTGCGCTCGTCAGGGCTGGGTGGACAGTAGGGCAGGTGTGCCGCAGCAGAAGCCACCAGCTCCCACTGGTCACGTCTCTCTATTGCGTCTGGCCGCCGCTGCAACCCACTCGAGCGTTCTGCGGCCCGCTGGCTTGCCGCAGCCACTGGGTCCCTCAGCGGGACCGGCTTTCACAGAGGAATTGCTGGCCCCCGGAGCTGCCTGCAGGGGCGGGGCCGAGCGCGGTCCTGAGGCCTGACGTCACCCTGGAGTTTGGGGGTTGGGGGGAGCCGTGGCTGTGCGGCTCACCTGCAGTGGGGGAGGGGTGCCGCTCGGTTTGTGCGCTAGAGCTCCGTCCTGACCCGGCTTCACTCAGCTTGGAACCCTGTGACCGCTGGGGTCCCCCTTACTGATGCTTCCTTCCTCCCGTGACCCGCCGCAGTTGGATGTTTGCTTGCTCAGCCTCTTAGGCAGGGCTGAGATTCCGAAAATACGAGAAGCAAACGGGCCTGGCAGAGAAGACCAGAAAGCGACACTTCACGTGTTCATTCACTCATTCATTCCAGTTCTCTAAGAGGAACTGGGTAGGGTTTGCAGGATTCCAGTGGTGGTGTCATAGTCCTTAGGGCCAAAGAACCAGTGGTTCAAGTGCCTTTGAAAGGTTCAGGGATTTCACAGAGAAACCCTGTCTCGAAACAAACAAACAAACAAACAAAAAAAGAAAGAAAAGAAAAGTTCAAGGACCTCAGGTGGGGGTTGGGCTTCCAAAATAAGGAAACTGGAAAAATGAAGTAAAATATGTAATGAAATGTTTGCAGAATCTAGTCAAAGTCTTAATTATACATGTATAAATATAGTAAAAAATTACAAGAGCAAAATGGATTACTGTTCTTATAAAAACATAAATATTTTATAAAATATTTTAAAACTGCCTCGAGATTTTAAGTATTTAGTATTGGATATATGTGTGTGTGTTAATAGATACCTTGTAAATGCCTGGGAAACTTCTAGACTGATTTTTTTTTTTTTGAGTGGAAAAAAAAATGAAAAGAAAGCAGGAAGTGATAAGAAAGGGTTGGTGGAATTCAGAGAAATTTCCAAGGCAGCTGAATGCAGAGCCCTTCCGGGGGAAGCGAGAATTCTTTGTCCTTTGTCCAGGTGCATCTGGTCTCCACCCCCACCTGCCCACTAGGGTGGCTGCCCCCTTCCAGGTGTCTTGTGACTTTGGCACCACATGAAGAGTTCTATCCTTGTGAAGTCTACAGAGGAAGTATAAGTTAGTATAACTTGTCAATGATAGCCCTCTTATAAATGTTTCCAGATTTAGAAAAGACTCAGTGATCTCCAAGGCATGAGTCTAAGCTTTGTTACCCAATTAAGTCATTTCTAAATGCTATATTCCATGCTTAGAGCATCCACACAAATAGCTCAAATAAGCCATTGGATCCGTGATTTCTCATAATTTGAAACCTCCTTGTAATTTTGCAACAAATTCAGAGGACCATTAGAAGAAGAGAACAAGAAGTTCACCAGAATTAAAACTCACACAGACATTTGTCTTGCTGAGAACGCAATAACAAACTGTCCCCAAGTGCATTTCTAGCTCTGGAGCCTCTTCCATGTTTTCATCCGCCAGATATCTCCCGTCCAAGTACTGATCTGGCCTGGTCCCACTTTTCTTCTTGGATCAAACAAGTCTGGCATGAGGAGAGTAAAATGTCCATACATGTCTTCTCCACATCTCTGTCTGGATGGGAGAGGAATTATAAAGTAACAGGCTCCAGGTCTATCTCCTGCCCATCCATGCTTCAGCCCGCCACCTAAGAGTTCTTCCTAAGTTCCCTTGATCTGCCTCTTTGCTTCCTTCTTCTCCCTCATCTTCACACGTAGCCCCACCCCCACCCCCAAGTCTCCCACCATCCATGCCAGACAAGCTTCTCCAGCTCTAGCCCTTACCAGAACAAAGGGAGCATAGGAATTAGAATCAGGCTCTGAATGCAGCTCTGCCACTATACCTATAAACTCTGTATACTGAACATTAATATTTGACAGATTACCTCCTCTCTAAAAAGAAGCTATAGCTGTGTTCTGGAAGGATTCACTTATCGAATATGTTGACTTGGTGAGTAAGAAATAGTAACATCATGGATTAATAGGTGAAAAATTGCTTTTAGTTTTCTATGAAGAGTGAGAGGAAACCCTTGTCTTTGCCTGTAGTAATATTAGCTGGTGACGTAGCCTGCTTCTACTTCTAAAAGCAAAAGTTCACAGACCATTGTTTGGCAGGGACTGGGTCAGAAGTCCAAACTCCTTCCCTCAGGGCAGTGTGAATGTGTGAGCTGGTTTTGTTTTGAGTGTGCAGGCTGATAGGCAGTTTTGTGTTTTGTTGTTTTCTGGAATGAATTCCAACATTTGAAAATTAAGAGCTATCCAATGTTGGTAGTCATTTAGGGGACTGTGAATTGAAAGCACAATGAAGTCGCACTCTACACCCACAAGAAGGGTAAGGATACCCACTAGGCGCTAATGAAAGAGTAAGGGCCACCAAAGGCCGGGGAGGACCTGGAGAAACAAGAACTTTGCAGTCTTTCCTGGCGGGAATGTAAGATGCTACCCCCACATTGGAAAATAAGCATAATTAAAAAAAAGAAGTTTAATATAAATTTACTATACAATCTCACAATTATATCCTTGGGTATCTTTTAAAAAGTCAGGGTTTAGGGGAGATCCTATCTGCATACAAAAAAATGTACACAGAAATGTTCCCAAGCATCATTTCTAATTGCCAGAAGATATAACAACCTAAATGGGGCCCGAACTGATGAATGGATACAAATAAGTAGTAGATCCGTGCAACACAATATCACTCAGCAATAAAAAGTACTTAAAGATGCATGAGAGCACCATGAAAGAACCTTGAAAATCTTATGCTCACTTGAAAAAACCCAGACACAATAGCACATACTCGAACCATCCCATCTGCATGAAATGCCCATAAAAGGCAAAGCTAGAGAGAGAAAGTAATATGGCACTTGCCTGGGGTGACATCTGGGGTCACAAAGAAGAGACAACACAGAATTCACCAATAAATGAACATAAGAGATCTAATTGGGTAATAAAAACGTTCTAAAACTGACTTATGGTTCCAGTTGTACAACCTGGTAAACATACTAAAAAAACATTCCCTCCCACCCCTGAGGGAAAAAAAACGCAACCCAAACCATGAAATTGTATACTCTGAATTATATAAGTATGTAAATATATCTCAATAAAGTTATTTTTAAAAATAAAGAGAAAGGAGCTAGCACATAAAAACCCAGACTTCCAGCTTTTCTTTAAAAATGGGAAGATCTGGAAATCCAGAAACCATTTGTTGGGATCTTGATTATCATTGATTTTTGGACATAATCACATAATGACATAATTCCGTGGGATGCCCTGGTCACCCTCCCTGCCATCTTACTCCTGTCCTGACTTTCTGGCGTCTGGTTGTGACTATACTCTGTTTATTTATTTATTTATTTATTTTTTCTCTTTTTCAGTGTTGAGATCAAACTGAGAACCTTGACTGTGTTAAATAAGTAAGTGCGCTTCCTCTGAGTTACATCATGTCAGCCTTCATTAATTTAAGTTTCTGAGTTTCCAGGCCCTTGGTTACTTGCTGGGGAAGAACAGAGAATTCAGGCCAGATCATCCCATGGGCATGAGAAAGGTATTTTTGAATTGAGTTGATTCTGTGATGGCAGTGAAGTAGTAGAAGGTCTGGGCTGGGGAAGAAGAGTCTAGGAGATGTACAGACAAAAACGGGTGGATCTCTGTGAGTTCGAGGCCAGCCTGGTTTACAGAGCCAGCTCCAGGATAGCCAAAGCTATACACAGAAAGACCCTGTCTTGAAAAAACAAAAACAAAAACAAAACAAAACAAAACAAAAAAAGGTACAGACAAGTCTAACCTACAAGCATGATTTGTGGAAACAGGGTTGGGTCTGTGTGTGGGTTGAAGCACATCCTACTGTGACATTTATTTCTTATTCTACCCAGACCCATATTGCCCGACCAAGGTAGAAGGTTCAAAGAGGATTTTAAAACAGAAAGTATAATGATAAAACAGAGAGCTCCAATGAACAAAGAAACTCTCAGAATTTTCTTAAGTTCCTTAAGCTTTGGGGTTCTTAGACAATCCACAAGAAGAAATTCCTGAAAATTACTGATTAACATTTTCCATCAACCATGTAGAGCCTGGCTAAGTCATACAGTGCTTGGTTTATAAAACCTGGGCATGGGGGTAGAGTTCAGAGTGTGCTTGGGATGTATGAGACCCTGGGTCAAGCTCCAGCACTAAAAAATAAATCAGAAAGAAAAAGCAGACTTGATAATGCTTGACCTTAATATTGCAAGCCAGACCCATGACAAATGCTTGGTGACTATTGTTTGTGCCTAGGGCCTGTGCTAAGTACCGAAGAGACAACAGTAATTTCATAGACATGGTCCCTGCAATCCAGTGGGAAATAAGGGGAAAAAATTGACAAACAATTAGAATAGAAGTTTGGGTTTTTTTTTTTTTTTATCTAGAATACATACAGGGAAACTTATAGGATCCTAAGGGTTCCGAAATTATGTGTGGATTTTGTGTACACTTTCCCCTCCCCCACTAGGGAGATCTATAACTCTTATTAACCGGTTCCCATAAAGGCCTCCGATCTGAAAAGGTTGCAAGCATACAAATAGAGTATTTCATTAGGGTTTTCTAGAGGAACAAAACTGATATAATTGTAAATGGGACAATTTATTTTAATAGCTTAACACTGTTAGAGACTGAGTAACCCAATGGCAACCATTTTCATTATGGAGACTTACAGAACCCAGCAAAAGGAAGCCTTAGGGTTGGAGGGACCATTGATCTAACATCCTGGAAGAGCTCTACAGAATCACTGGTGTGTGTCCAGTCTAGTGTCCCCAGATGCTGGCAGCAGGAGTGGATAATCTTGATTGGGAGGAGTAGAGAGTGCACAGGATGCACTAAGTCCATTCCTCACGACTTGGTTCCATTTGGGACACTAGCATGTTAGACCATGCCACCCACCCCCTCAGGCTTACCCACATGTCAATCTCCTCTGGAAATGACCTCAGGAATGCATCTAGAAGTGTATTTTAGTGATCTAGGCATCTAGATCCAACCAAGTTGATGAACTATATGAACTATCACGGTACTGGATCGTGGAAGCACGTCGGGATCCAAGGACAAATACTAAGGACACTGAGCCCAGAACAGTGGCAGAGAAAGAACAGTGACTTAGAGGAAGGACATAACTCAAAGGATAAAATGTTAACCAAATAAAGAAAGGGGGCATTCTTTCAGAAAAGGTGGGAGACAGAAAGCCCAGGAAGGAGGTAGGCAGGGATCAGATCTCATCTATGCCCTGCAAAATGGATTTTAGATGGTAGAAGACAAATGGGAAACTGTGAGAGAATTTTAATTTGAGGAGTAACACAATCAAGTTTGTGTTTTACCAGGGTCTTCTGGCCATAGGTAGATGATGAAGAAAAGGCTGGGCTTCGAGGGGAGTTCTGAATGGCGGGTGCAGCAAACCATGCCGCTAAGAGGCAATGAATTCAGAAGAGGGAGGAGTCAGCAGGCTGGAGAGTCAAGGTCAGATCTCGGAGATTGCTGTCGCAAGGATTACATGAGATATTTAAAGTGCTGAGCCAAAGTGTGAAGATATTAAAATGCCTGCCATCGCACATGAGGGTATTTATAGTGCCCAGCACAATGCAGGACACATTTTAGGTCAGTGCCCTTCCTCCTTCTCATGCCCTGTCCATGTGCATCTCCGTAGCCTGTCGCAAGACCAGCTCAGCAGATAGAAAGCCACCAACAAAAGCCACATAGCTAGTTAAAAGCTTAAGTAACTCTGTCTAAAAAAGAGAAGTTGTGTCATTTCTATTCATTTTAATCATGTTATCAAATGCAAATACATTGAGAATATAACATTTCAATGTATAACCAATTTAAAAAAAATGTTTTTCCAGTTCTAATGCTGTTGTGGATTTTTTTGCTGGTGGATAAGTGCATAAAAATATATTCAATAGTGCGAGCACGAAGTCTAATGTGAAGCTCAATAGCTCCCGAATGGCTGTTTTAAGTATATAGAAGTTTGTTGAGATGTATAGATTTTGGGTGTGACTAGTTGTTGTGTGATGTTATTTTTTTCTTTTTCTTTCTTTCTTTTTTTTTTTTTTTTTTTTTCAAGACAGGGTTTCTCTGTGTACTCCTGGCTGTCCTGGAACTCACTCTGTAGACCAGGCTGGCCTCGAACTCAGAAATCCACCTGCCTCTGCCTCCCAAGTGCTGGGATTAAAGACGTGCACCACCACCGCCCAGCTATGTGATGTTATTTGATTTGCAAGTTTTTTTTTTTTTAAAATAAAGTTTATTTTAAAAAACATTAATAAAAGGCTGGAGAGATGACTCAATGGTTAAGAGCACTTCTGTTCTTCCAGAGGACCCAGGTTTGATGCCACAGACACACATGATGGCAGACATCCGTAACTCCAGCTTCCGATGATCCGATGTCATCTCTGGCCTCTGAGGGCACCAGGCACAGGCGTGCACACAGATAAAACACCTGTACACATAAAAATAAATCAACAAGTTTAAAATATATTAAAAAATAGAATCTTTCACCTAGCATGTTAAGTGCCAAAACCCAGTGTTTGTAGTGGATATATAGTATAGAGAGTATAGATCTAGCATATGTTTATTTAGACTGGACACATTCTAAGTGCTAAAACAGCTACACATGGCTACCGATACGACAGTACTGTGTGGGCTGTCAGTTTATGTCGGCCAAGGCTATCTTTTTTAAAAAATCATTTTTAGAGACAAGCTTTCTCTGCCTAACCGTGGCTGTCCTAGAACTCACTCTGTAGATAAGGCTGGCCTTCAGCCAAGGCTATCATGTATCCCTAAGAACTAGCCTTAAACTTGACAAGTGGTAGATGCCTGATAAAGGTGTTCTGGATAGAAAGGTGGTAGGGTGAATAGTAAATAGATGGATAGAAAATGAACAGATAACAAGGCCCCCTCAGTTCTGAGGAGCAGGTATTGTAGCTGAGCCTGAAAGGGAGAGGATGTCTGCAGGATGTCTGAGAGGCGCTTTTTAGTCTACAAAAATAATCTTTTTACTTTAATGGTGTATACTGTTGGGGGTTGGCTGGGTGCTGTTGTGCTAAAACTGATTAAATAGATCAATAAGAGTCTCAATTCTTAGAGACTGACTGGGTCATATTAAGAACAAATAGAGTTAATTAATAGCATTTACAACAACACTATACAGAAATATTTACAGATTACTAAAGGTCATAGTGTCTAGGCTGGGGATGTAGCTCAGTGAACATATGTATAGTGTTTCAGAAGCTCCAGGAACATAGTACCTGAGATTTGCTTCAGAATATCACAGGAGACAAGATAGTTTGGTAATAAACTGTTGGGACTAGGTGATGGGAATACCCATCTCTCTCAATTTTTACATATATTAGAAATTCCTTATAACCTAAAGTTGCAAATTAATCTTCTCTTGATACCACTTCTACTTGGAGGGCTGAATCTAAAAAAAAAAAAAAAAAAAAAAAAAAAAAAGAGAAGAAAAGAAAAAGGAGGAAAAAAATGGGGACTCCCTGTAGGCTTAGACTTTTCAAACCAACTTAATTTAGGGTTCTTAAACACTTCAATTTCCCTTCTAGCGCACTGGCCAGAGATGGGAGAAAAAGGTTGATAGGAAAAAAGAGTTTGTGGACGTGTTTAGAAGTAGCTCCTTGGGGCAATTTCACTCTTCGTTGTCAGGATACCAGCAGTCCAGTTCAATAGCAAACGCCAAACATGAATCCGTAGCGATCCGTCAGAAACAGCAAGACTCCGCCGAGTCAGCAGAAGTGGCCAGAGTCAGCCAGACTATCACGAGAAGTTCTTTGGCACGTTTCTCCCTATGAAGTGAAGACCAGCAAAGACCAGCAAAGCATTGCATGGTGTAGCAATGCAAGAGCATCCTCTCACTGTTTGTGGATTCCACTTATAGTCACTCTAAACACCACACACCCTCTCAAGTGTCTGTTTTCAGCTAAACATGGCATGCCCTCTCACAAGACTCAAGGATGGAGAGGAGTAGCCTGGTGTGAGTGGCCAGCCCTGCCACCTGGGGCCACGGTGAGGTCCCAGCCCAGACCACAACTTAGGGCCATGTCTGAGTCCGTGGCCACACAACCACAGGGTTGGTGTTGATATCCATGACTCGTATCACCACTAGAGAACATGGGGATGTCCACATGGATGTCCAGAGACTGTGCAGAGCTGGCCCCTCTCCTCACTGGCTTAGGCATTCCGGAGAGCTGGCATCATCTCTCATCAACTGCAGCGCATCAGGACAGGCTCTGTGCCTTACCCAGGCAACATAGTGGAGCTGGCCCTGGTGGTGGTAGTAGGGGTGAGCACCCAAGGGTGTGAGTGTGGGAGAGCTGATCCCTCCACACGTCTGCCTTTAGGGTGGCACAGACAAATAGGTGACGTTTCCCTCCCAACCCCCCACCACCTCTGGCAGTATGGAAAGCTAGCCCTGACCCTTACTAGCTGCACCACTCCAGAGAAAGGGGCCCTGCACCTAGCCTGAGACAGCACAGCAGAGCTGACAATGGT
>NW_022196911.1:63900050-63901516 GCF_008632895.1 Mastomys coucha | reverse complement strand
GGGGAGACAGGTGAGCCATCCCTGAGGGCAGTTTGAGAGAGAGCTGGCCCCACCACTCATCTGCTGTAAGGTGGTGGGTATAGGGATGATGCCTTCTCCCCCTCACCACACACCACCTGCAGTGGTCAGGGTTACTGAACCTGGGGATCATGAGAGTGAAAGAGCAGGCCCCAAGGACTTGAGATGGGGAGAGCTGGTGTGGGCGGTCGGGGATGCCTTCTCCCTCCCCACCTTGCCTCCTGTGGTAGTCTAGGTGGGAGAGCTGGCTCCAAAGGCATGAGAGTGGGAGAACAGATCCAGCTCCCTCGTTGGCTGTAGCACTCAGGAGAGGGGGGCCTGCACCTCACTGGGGCAACTCAGTGGAACTGGCCCGGATGGCAAAAGCACAGTGAGCCAGCCCCGAAGGTGTGAGAGCAGGAGAGCTGGCCCAGTCCCTCCCAGGCTGCAACAGGTGGAAGTAGTCTCCACACCGTGACTGGGCAGTTCAGTGGAGCTGGCTCTGGAGGCATGGGTGCTGGAAAGCTGGTCTGAGGGCATAAGAACAAGAGAGCTGACCCTGCCTCCTGCTGATGGCAGCTGGCCTGGTTGGAGCAGTACTGAAAAGCTTGCCCTGGTGATGAGGATAGGGAGAGCCAGTGTGCTGGCCATTTCGGTTAGCACCCAGGCCTAGATCCAGAAATCTGGGTTGGCCCACACCCTGAATCTATATCATATTTGTACAGCCGGGACATGGGAAAGGGTGGGTTCTACTGATTCAGAGCTGCAGAATCTCCATGACACAGGGCAACAACAGGGTAAACTGGGAGGAGTCCCCGGGAAGATCCAATATTGATGGTGTCACGGAAGCCAGAGATCTTGAACCAGACCAAATGACTCATTGCAATGAACATTTGCAAGTGAACATGTGTGGACATGGGATATACTGTAGGACACAATGTGACACACTACACCTTCCACGGTGAGATTTTGTTTGTTGTTATTTGTTTGTGTATTTATTTTGCAAGGGAGGTTCAAGGACAAAGGACAGATACGAGGGGACTGGGAGATGAGCAGGACTTGGGGGTACATGATATGAAACTCACAAAGAATCAATACAGCTGGGCAGTGGTGGCGCATGCTTTTAATCCCAGCACTTGGGAGGCAGAGACAGGTGGATTTCTGAGTTCGAGGCCAGCCTGCTCTACAGAGTGAGTTCCAGGACAGCCAGGGCTACACAGAGAAACCCTGTCTCGAAAAACAAGTGAACAAACAAAAATACCAATCTTTTACTACTGGTTCTATTTACTACTGGTAATTTGTTCCCACCCGTGTCTTTTAATATATTGAATTTTATGCCTTAAGTTTTACATGCCCCTTTTCTTATATGGTTTCTGTTTCTGATATTATATCAAAATGACCCCTGCCTCAAGATTATATAAATATATATTTATGTTTTGTTCTTTTGTTTTTGGTTTTTTTTTTTTGGT
>NW_022196911.1:63893181-63900040 GCF_008632895.1 Mastomys coucha | reverse complement strand
TAAGATGAGGAGATTGATTTGCTGGCAAGATTTCCAGAACACATGTAGCTCACAACTGTAACTTTAATTTATTCAAACCTTGTTGGGTTTTGTTTGGTTGGTTGGTTTTTGTTTGTTTATTTTGTTTTGTTTGTTTTTCGAGACAGGGTTTCTCTGTATAGCCCTGGCTGTCCTAGAACTCACTCTGTAGACCAGACTGGCCTCGAACTCAGAAATCTGCCTGCCTCCCAAGTGCTGGGATTAAAGGCGTGCACCACCACCATCATTGTTTTTAGTGATGGTTCTTAAATATTTTAACCTCCCTTTATGCCCACCACCCACCAAAGGTAGTAGAAAAGAATGGATATGGGAAAGTAGACCTGTTTAGAAAGGGTTCTTTGGAGCAAATCCCAACTGTGTTGTCAGGAAATCAGAGGTTCAGTTCATAGGAGTCAGTGGCAGCAGCAGCTTGATTTACTTGCAAACACTTCATGGATATATCAGCAGTCCAGGTTTGGTAGAGTTGGGTTAGCCAACACGAATCAGCAGCAGTGCCACTCCCCAGCAGAGACAGCCAGGCCTCAGCCTCCACACAAATCCTCAGGAGAGGTCAGGGAGGAACACCAGGAAAAGTTCTCGTCTGTGCCTCTCTCAGCAAAGCGAAGGTCAATGAAGACCCGAGACCAACAAGCGTTGCACAGCTAGCTATACCAGCAGGCCAAGCTTGGCCTCCATCACTGTCGGTCAAGTCCTTTTTAAACTCCCTCCAAATATCCCGTATCCTCACAGGCCCTCAGCACATGCATCTGTCTAACCTGACATCACTCTGCCAATCAGTCCGAGTCTGAGGAAGCAGCTAGAAGCTGCAGCACACCACCTGTTTTGGTCTGTTTCTCTCTATGAAGTCCCAACAAATGGAGCTCAACTATGAAATATAAGGCAGACCAATGCATGGGTGGTAACAAAGAATCCTTCACCATGTGTCCTTTCATGTGCTTGCTTTAGCAGAACATCTTTTGACCTGTGTCTGCTTCAGTCAAATGTTCCTTCACAAGTCTGCCTTAGCCTTTTACCTGTGTCCACTTCAGGAAACACTTCTTCATGTGTTTGCCCCAGCAAAACGCTATCCAACACAACTGACTCTCTCTTTTTTCTTTTTTCTTTTTAAAGATTTATTTATTATATGTATATGAGTACACTGTAGCTGTCTTCAGACATGCCAGAAAAGGGCATCAGATCCCATTAGAGATGGTTATGAGACACCATGTGGATGTTGGGAATTGAACTCAGGAAGTCTAGAAGAGCAGTCCAGGCTCTTAACCACTGAACCATCTCTCCAGGCCTCCAAAGAACTCTTAAGTTTCCACTTTACACATCTGTTACTCCAGTCCTAGGGTATCTGATGCCATCTTCCAACCTTGGAAGGCACCAGAGAAGCACATGGTGAACATATACAGGTAGGATACTTATACACATAAAATAATAAAATACATTTTTTAGAATTGCTGGACAGTGGTGGCACACACCTATAATGTCAACACTCAAGAGGCAGAGGCAGGCAGCTCTCTTGAGTTTGAAGCCAGCTTGGCCTACAGAGTAAGTTCCAGGACATCCAGGACTATATAGAGTAAACCCTGTGTCAAACAAACAAACAAACAAAAATTAAATTAATAAAATAAAAGGAAATGAACTTTAATGACAATAAGCAGATTCCTTTCTTTGTCTTTCAAATAACCTGGAGGATTCATGTCTCTTGCCTTCTTAAGATCATATCCCCCTTCCCTTGGGCACAATGGTTTCTCTTGGTAATCATATTTCCCTGATCATCTCATACTCTTTTCTTTCTGCCATTGTCTCCCTTTTGCTCATCCTAGTTCCCCACATCCCAACTACTTGAATTCTACCTATCCTTAGAGGTTTACCTACCAAAAAGTTCTCTCTAGAGGCAAGTGTATCTCTTTGAGTTTGAAGCCAGCCTGGTCTGTTTATCAAGTTTCAGGACAGCTAGGGCTACGTAGAGAGATCTTGTCTCAGAAAAACCACCACCAACAACAAAAATAGTTCTCCTTAGAATGTCTCGCTAGCAATCCGATCCAACATGACCCTTTCTATCTCATAATTTCTAAAACAGTGCATCTTCAGGTTTCTGATAAGATCACTAGTCACATGATGAGTGTTATGGAGTCTGTGGACCTGCCCTTCCCACTCCAGACAGGCATGGGTGAGAGTGGGGGTAACTTGTTAAGAAAGGCTTTTGGGCTCAGGTTAAATTCAGGCCCTGGTCTCTTCCTTGAGACACTGTCCTGTTTCTGATTTTCAGCTTAAGTGTAGATGAGATGTTCTCTTCTAACCTATGATCATCTTAAAGGGGAAACAGCATCTGCTAGAGCACCTCGTAGATATTGCATCCTCTGTAGGTTCTCCAGAGGTGTCTGGTTGTGCTTAGTCACGTTCGACTGGGTAGAAGACTGTTGTAGTTTCAGGTTTGATAACCATGCATTTAACCAGCCCTCTGTTATCTGAAGTCTCTCTTTGCTCAGACTTTTTTTTTCTTTTCTTTAAAAAATGTTTTAGATTTCTTTAATAAGTATTTTGCCTGTACGTATGCAGATGCTCCACATGCAACCCTGGTGCTCAAGGAGGCCAAAGCAGGACATCAGATCTTCTGGAACTGGAGTTACGGATGATCGTGAGCCACCATGTGGATGCAGAGATCCAAACCCCAATTCTCTGCAAGAGTGACAGGAGTTCTTGACTACTGAGACAGCTCTCCAGCCCCTTCAAGTTCACTTTTCATATATTTTAATATTTCATTTTTTTTGTCTCCTTGCTTCTTTCTTGATGTGGGACCAGAAGCAGGATGTGTTTTTGCAGTGTTTACAGGTGCTGTGTATCTTAGGTCATTCATGAGACATGGATGTTCGAGGCTTGGTTCATCTCTGATAGCCTTCAACCCCCTCAGTTCTTCACTCAGTAGTACAGTAGTGCAGGAACTCTGCAAGAATGGCTGGGTTCTTTTGATTGCTTGGAGCTTTTGTTTGTTCATTTGCTTTTGAGACAAGTTCTCTCAACTCAGACCAGGTTGGCCTTGAACTTGCAAAGATCTGACTGCCTCTTCCACCTGAATGCTGGGATTAATGGTATGTGCCACCACACCTGGCCTAATAGCTGGATTCTTATGACAATGCTCTGTGGTGTGAGGATGGATGTGGGGTCTTGGCAAAGTATGTGGCTGCTTCCATCATTGGTCTCAGTGAACACTGTCAGACATAATCAGCCCAGAATTCATTAACCCTTGAGTTGTTTACCATGGCAGTGTCCAGACACTTGCCCTGAACTTCCTACCATCTAAATGACTCTTGAGCTTGGGCTATAATAATGGAGGAGAATCTAATTGTACAAGGTACCTGAGGGTAAGAAGATGGGTGATTGTGGACCACCTTTTCATACAAGCCTGAGCATTCTCATCAAGTTAGTTCATCTTCTTCGTGGGAGGTCACAGGCAGATGGGGAGCCACCTCAAGGAGAGCTGGGTTCAGAAGTCTGAGAGACCCCTCTTTGCTTCCAGCCCCTTTGAAGCTCTTGGTCTGTATGATGATTAATATTGGTTGCCTACTTGACAGGGTTTAGAATCACCCAGGAGAAAAGCCCCTGGGTGCTTCTCTGAGAGAGTTGGTAGATTTGATGAACTGAACTGAGGTGGGAGGGCACCAACTAAACATGATCAGCACCATTCGATGGCCTAGGGTCTAGGGCTGAATAAAAAGGGAGAAGTGAGCTGAAGACCAGCTCGTCTCTCTTCACTTTCTGACTACAGATGCAATGTTAACAAGCTGCCTTGAATTCTTGTCACCATGCCTTGCCTGCCATGAGGAACAGTGTCCTTGAACTGTGAGCTACAATAAACCCTTGCTTCCTTCAGTTGGCTTTGTGAAGTATTCTGTCAGATAAGTGAGAAAAATAACTAAGGCAATATGAGACATATCACCAGGAAGCAAAAGCCCCTATTCCCTACAGCTTCATGGTTCTGCAGTTATACACACACTCAGAGACAGTGGCTTGCATTCTGCTCTTACACGTACTTGGAAAAGGAAATTTCCTGATTTCTTTCTAATGAAAGCATTAAAGGTTGTGATCCCACTAACACTATTTTTCATACCTGGTTTGTGAAAGTTGGCTGGCTGGCAGACAGGAGGTACAGAAGCTCTGTCCAAGAAGAGACTTCTTAAAGGGGCTCTGGAGCCCGTGGCTGCCTTCCGATAAACGGGGAGACCTTTTCACACACGTGAGTCTGTAGACACTTCCTAGGCATCGTTTCACAACGAAGTATGGAGATGGGGGCTTCTCAAGTTCACAAGCCAGTCAGAGAAGAGCTGGGACTCAGCCCTAGGTCTCCTGTCCCCTGTCCATCCAACAGTTCTCTGTGAATCATCATTATCAGCTACAGTGATTTGATGAGGCGTCTACTATGTATGGAACACTGAGCTACACACTGGAAAACTAAGACAGCTGAGTCTCAGGAAAGTCATTAGAAAATCATTATGTGTTGCAGTAGGCTGTTGAGGCCTGATCGGAAAGAACTCAGGGGACAGAACTTACATCTAATCCAGACTGAGTCAACTCAGGGTGTTGCAATGATGGGAGGCAGATCTAAAAAGCAGTGGGAGATTACAATAAAGGGCTGCCCACACTTTTTCCAAAACATCTATTTATAAATCACAGAAACCTCCTCTTTCCCTCAGAGCCTGCCAGTGGCAAAATGCCTAAAACCTTTTCCAGGTCCCACCCAGAGAGTAAAAAGCCCTTGCCTAATGTCATAAAACAGGTAAGATTCGGATAAGATCTGTGGTTAAGCAGAGGCACTTACAAGACGGGCTGCCTGCATTCATGTAATGCCTCATGGGCTCAGGCATGTCTCTAAATTCTCTAGGTCCAAGTCACAGTGCAAGTGTGAAGAAGCCACTGTACACTGTCTAACCTCTGGCTAACGGCAGCCCTTATCATTCTGGTACTTCACTGCTTTGTCTCCAGAGCCTGGTTCATCCTGAGTCAACAGGAAGTTAGCTTAGAGGCAGGGGAGCTCCCCCAGAACATACCTGGAATAAGTATCTATTAAAAGTCTATGTCTTCAAAGCACATCTTTCATTTCAGGGGGGAAAAATGAGGAGCTAAATTGGGAATGGAAAAGTTGCATCTGACCAAAGGTATGTGCAGACAGACACATGTTTGCAAATGATGTCAAGCTTTGAAAATACCCCAGCTGGGACAGATGAGGCAAGCCCCAGGCAGTGGGTTTACTATTTACCTAGTATGATGACACATTCCTCTCTGCTACCCGCGTGATCGTCTGTCAGCAGTTAGACTTGAGAGGGCCACTCATTTTGAAAGGTGGCTGCATTGCCTGCTTTGAAATACAAACTTGTACTTCCAGGGATTTCACCCCGCAAAGTTGAACTCTTCAAAGAACTGTCAAAGAAGCAGCCAATGAATCTATGTGCCAGACCACAGCTCAGGGAAGGTGGGTCTAGATAGAGGACAGTCAAGTCCTGGAAGGTATAGGGACACTGGGCTCATCCGCGGCCCGCAGTGTCCATCATTACAACCAAAGACAGTTGCTATTCCAGTTGTCATTCACCCTTTGAGATTTTTTTTTTTAATCAAAGTCAATGACTATTTCAAATAATTTTTTTGTAGATTGATTTTGTGTGTACTATGTTTTTTCTTTTCTGAATATCTATTTATATGTAGTACACGTGTGCTTGATGCTATCAGAGGCCAGAAGAGAGTGTCAGAATCTCTGAAATTGGGGTCGCAAATGGTTGTGAGCTGCCATTTAGATGCTGGAAGAGAGAGAACCCAGGTCTTCTGAAAGAGCAAGTGTGCTTAGTCAACGAGCCGTCTCTACAGCCATCTCTACAGCCCAGCAGACAGGGCTTCAGGCACCTTAGGCTGGTCTGAAAGTCACCAAGTAGCCAAGGATGACCTTGAACTCCTGATCTTCCTGTTTCCATTTCCTCAGTGCTGGGATTCTAGACTGGTGTCACCACACCCAGTTTAGGTAGTGCTTATGGAGGACCAAACCCAGAATTTAGTAGATGTTAGTTAGGTTAGTGCTCTAGCAATTGAGCCACACCCCACCCCATCCCAACAATGGAGCCACACCCCAACTGTCCCCTAGCAACTGTTTTCTGATCATAAAAAGTCAAATAGCTAACACATGTCTAGTACTTTTATGTTTGGGCACTGGGTTAAGCACAGAACGTGCATTGTCCATGTCGTACTTTTAACAGTCCTGTGAGATAGGCACATATCTGTCTGCCCAGGCTGCCGAACACACAGGCTGTGTGTCTTCGTTTCTCACAGTCTGAAGGCAGAAGTCCAAGATCAAGATGAGACCTTAACTGGCTTCTGGTAAGGGTCCTCTTTAGACTGACAACTTTTCCTTCAGACAGACAGACACTACCAGAGTGTTTGTTTGTTTGTTTGTTTGTTTGTTTGTTTTGATACAGAGTTTCTCTGTGTAGCCCTGGCTGTCCTGTAACTCACTCTGTAGACCAGGCTGGCCTTGAGATCCGCCTGTCTCTGCCTCCCAAGTGCTGGGATTAAAGGCATGTGTCACCACTGCTCGGCCTGTTTGTTTGTTTTAATAATAAGGCCATTTCTGAGGGCTCCTGATTATCTTATCAAACCAATGTTAAGATTTTAACATGTAAATTAGGGTGACAGAACACATTTTAACCATTGATGTATAGGTTGGGTTATCTCTTATCAGAAATGCTTAGAAACTGAAATGTTAGCTGGGTGGTGGGGGGGCATGTCTTTAATCCCAGCACTTGGGAGGCAGAGGCAGGTGGATTTCTGAGTTTGAGGCCAGCCTGGT
>NW_022196911.1:63887817-63893140 GCF_008632895.1 Mastomys coucha | reverse complement strand
AAAAAAAAAAAAAAAAAAAAAAAGAATCTGAAATGTTTTGGATTTCAATTCATTTGATCTTAGACCTTTGCATGCACACGATGAGCATCTTAGAAATGAGATCCAAGTGTGCACATGAAATTCATTTATGCTTCATGTATATTTTATTCACAAAGCCCAAAGGTAATTATATTCAATATTTTAAAAAACATTTACTTATTTATTCATTTATTTTATGTATATGAGTACATATCTGCATGTACACCTGCGTGCTATCAGATCATACTATAGATGGTTATGAGCAACCATGTGGTTGCTGGGGATTGAACTCAGGACTTCTAGAAGAGCAGAGAGTCCTCTTAACTACTGAGCCATCTCTCTAGGCCTCTACATCTAATATTTTTCATGTGTCTTAATTTCATGTGCCTTATGACATACATGAGGTCATATGTGGGATTTTCTACTTTTGTCATGTTGTTGCTCCCTAAAGTTGCAGATTTTGGAGCATTTAGGAGTTCAGATTTTTGATTTAAAGATGTTTGTCCTGTACTATCACCCAGCAGAATCATAAAATCTAGTTCATGATATAAACTGAGATGCACATCTCTTATTTTATATTTATTATAATTTATCTCTCCTTCCTCCCTAGCCCCTGTCCTAGGTAGCATTAACTGTCAATTTGACACAGCTCAAACCCGAAAAAGAGTGTCAGTTGCGTGATTGTCTGTATCAGGCTAGCCTATGGACATGTCTGTTAATTGATATAGGAAGTCCCAGTTCGTGGTGGGTTGTGTCATTTCCTAGGCACGTGCTCTTGGTTGGTAACTCCACACAAAATGCTCAATCTCCCTCATCATAAGAATAGTAAAAGGAAAAAAAAAAACTATATAGATACTATCTCTAACCTATCAGATGAGCCAAAGGCCAAAAGTTTGGCAACATAATTTTAGCAAGGCAACAGGGAAACAGACTCACTTTGTATTAGTTAATAAATGATATTTTATTATCTAAGAACCTACTGCAAAAGCTGAAGCAATAAACTCATTTGGTAAAATGGACCTGGGTTCAAGCCATATGTAAAATGCTGGACGTAGCAGCACACTCTCATATGTACACATTTGTGACCCCAGTGTGTGTGTGTGGGGAAGTGGAGACAAGTAGATCCCTAGGGCTGACTGACAAGCTGCCTAGCGGAATGGATGAGCCCCAGGGCCCATGAGAGACCCTGCCTCATAAAACAAATAACAACAACAGAAGCCAAGGCGGGTGGCTCTTGAGAAATGATATCCAAGGCTGACCTTTGACTGAGTGTCCTTTCAAATGCCTTGAACCCCAGCACTTGCAAGGCAGAGGCAGAATCTCTATGAATTGGAGGCCAGCCTAGTTTATATATTCCCAGGTCAGCCAAAGTTACATAGCAAAACAAAAAGGTTAACACCTCGTATAGAAATGGGATTTAATAAACTCTATTAATATTAATATTAATATTACCCAGCCCACCAATAATCGAGTCCTATGGGATTATTTAATCAGTTCTAGCGCAATTACTGGGGGAATTACCCCCAGTTTAACTTTCTATATACTAGACTACCTATTTGTCCAGCTGTGCTTTCCAAATACTTGCTGTTTGTGTCTTCCTGGGTCATTTCTGCTCCACCAGCCTGTCCTCAGGGTCCATTTCACATGGTCATGTGCTCCTGGTCCATCAGATCTAATGGAGACTTCCTGTTTGCTCTGTTTTCTTTTACTCTCCTACTCTCCCTCCTCCTGGTGCCTACCTGCGACAACACCCAGCCAAGTGACTCAAAATCTGCCTGCCTCTATTCCCTCCAGTAACTGGCTTTCACCACCTTTATTTAACCAATAGTTCTAAGTTGGGGATCAAGTTTTGTTCAACACAAGCTGCTATACATGGGAATTCACTCACCTTGAGGCAACCACATCTTGGGGTACAGAATTTAGTACTTGAATACATAGCAGAACAATCTGGCCTCCTCACACATGTGTATTTGTGCCAGGCAGAAGGATTTGATGAGGCAATTTGCTTGTCTCTTCTCTTCCTTGAACATATACCTTGCTCAAATCATCCCTAAACTGCAAAGCTATGTGTAGCAGGTTGCTCCAATTCAGCAGGAAGCAATTATAAAAAGACCATTGTACCAATACCTTAAGTTGGGGTGGGTGGTTTTGGTTATTTTAGAAATTATAGATATGTTCTCCTTTTAAGAGATAATTACAAATAGTTATGGTCTTGGACAGGGGAGAAACAAAATAGGCAGCTTAGACTCAGATATTTCTATCTTTCCTTTCCTCTTCTCTATCTTTCTTTCTTTCTTAGGTAAAGGGAGGGGGTTGAAAAGAAAAAATGGGGGCTATAGTAAAATTATAAGAAATTAGACAAATAGGGATGGATTATTAAATCTACTCTTAAACAAAAGCAATTTAGAGCCACAATCTTACACTGGTAGAGTATATTTCAATGCAGAATTGAAGTTATATTTTCTCACATTGGTACAGAATTTGTATATTGATACAGGTTTAAGGTTTTCATTGGTATAAATTTTAGTATATGGCTACAAAATTTAAGATTATTTTTTGTTACTCTTAGATAGGCATTGTGCATATGCAACTCATTTAAAAAAAAAAAACAAGGTTTAATTCCAATCTTTTTAATAGCTGCTATTCTAAACTGTTTAGGACAATTAAGTAATAAAAGTTGACAGTCAGTCAATCAAACTCCTAGTCATGTTAGATATTAGTCTAGATTGTCACAGAAATAATATATATCCTGGGTTGCACAAATAATAAGTAGCTGGAGACAGGTAATGTTTGCTTGTTTAGATATGCTAAAAATAGATGGCCTTCAAAAGCATCAGAGATCCACAGAATATGGCATTTAAAATCATTTCATTATTAAAAGATCTTTTGATTATGAGACAGCTCCTAACAGTACCCCCGTTTCACTTCAGTGAAGATGATGAACATCAATACCACCATATAGAAGTTGCTTCAGTTGTGGCAATAGGCAGTGGGCAAGAAATGTCCTAACTTATCTGTAGACAACGTGCTGTCCAAAAAGGACAAACAAATGCTAGGGTAGTTGACTGCTAAGCTCTGCCAAGACAGGATACGCTAGTCCTTTATAATTCCTGCTTTACTTATGGTCTATCAGATGTTCTGGGCCAGAAGGCTGAAGACAGATGCTCCAACTTTATAAAGAATGTTGGGGACTGTCCAAGCAGTAAAATATCTCTGTCATTTCTATGAGTTTTGGAAGCTGTGTCCCTGTGCAACCTGTATACTCAAATAATATTTATTCTTTCTTAAATCTCTGGTGGGGTTGACGACTAGATAGTTATAGTCTCAAAATTAAATTTAAGTTGTTAAGATTTAAGCTGGGCACTGGTGGTGCATGCCTTTAATCCCAGCACTTGGGAGACAGAGGCAGGTGGATTTCTGAGTGCGAGGCCAGCCTGGTCTACAGAGTGAATACCAGGACAGCCAAGACTACACAGAGAAACCCTGTCTTGAAAAACAAAACAAAACAAAACAAAAAAAAAAAAATTTAAAAAGATGTTTTTAGAATGGTAATACAGATTAAGATTAAAAAAAAAAATGGATACAAAACTCTAACTCACCAAGATAAGACAGTAAAGTACCTCTTCTATGTTACAAAATATAAAAAAACAGACTAGACTTTTAAATGTAATTAATATTTAAATGTTTTCATAATTGTTTCAAAATAGTTCCTACCGTGTATTGTTTGTTGCTGTAAGAGAAAGAGGCTTTTTAATTGGACAAAAGGGGGGAAATGTAGTGGGTTGGCTTACTGTTGCTTGAACTCTAATGTTGATACTGGTTCCTCAAGACCCGACTGCCGACTGCCTTGTAAGAGAAAGAGTCCTTAAGCAGTCCCAGATGGTCGAGTGACTATGTGACTTTGCCCCCAAGTTATTTCTGATTGGTGAATAAAGATGCTGACAGCCAATAGCTGGGCAGAAGAGACATAGGTTTAGGGTTCCGGGAATTAGGGTTTGGAGCAGAACCACAAGGGAGAAAAAGGTTAATGGAGAAGCCATCATGGGTTAAGTGAGTCATGAAAACATGGCCCTGAGGGCTGGCTAGTTGGAGTTAAGAGTGGACCAGATAAAACATAGTAAGTAATAACTCAGGGCTATCTATAGAAAAGTAGATTCTAGTAACATAGAAGATAGATATTTGCCCAGATCTTGTGCTGTTTAAGGATTATTGTAAATAATAAAAGTTGTATGTCTTTTATCCAGTAACTAAATGATCTAGGTGAGGTAGAAACCCAGGATTGGGATTAAAAATTTCTACAACAGCTATACCCATCTCCATTGTTGGTGGGAGCACAAACAACACAGTCATGGCAATTGACACAGTTTCCACTGTTTGCAGGCCTAAGGCAAGAGATGAGCAATCTTGCCCTGCAGGCTAAACAGTGCTAGTTCAGAGGAAGGCCAGGCATCTCATTGTGACAGTGCTAACTGCTGATTACCAGAGACATCTGTAGGCTCTTTGCAAATCTATTACTTGTATCTATAAGCACAAGTCTCTACAATACAGGGGTCAGAAAGGGACCCAAAGTAAGAATGCCTGTGGCAAAATTCCAAGGGACTTTCTGTTTCAGAGCCCCAACCCAAGAAAAAGGGCAAGTGGAGAAAAGAATTTATGAAAGGTATGTTGTATATGTGTTTGCAAAAGCAAAGCTATATATTATTTTAAGACATGTGCAAAAAAAAAAAAAAAAGAGGAGAAACATAACATAGAAACAGTGCTCCTCTATCGGGGTGCAGGCTCACAAACCCTTTCCCTCTCCATGTTAGAACATTGTTTGGCTTGCTCTTGTGTAGGTTTTTTTTTTTTTTAAAGATTTATTTATTTATTTTTATGTATAGGAGTACACTGTAGCTATATAGATGGTTGTAAGCCATCATGTGGTTGCTGAGAATTGAAAGCAGGACCTCTGCTCACTCCAGCCCTGCTTGCTCCCACTCTGCTCGCTCTGGCCCAAAGATTTATTTATTATTATATGTATGTATACTGTAGCTGTCTTCAGACACACCAAAAGAGGGCATCAGGTCTCATTACAGATGGTTGTGAGCCATTATGTGGTTGCTAGGATTTGAACTCAGGACCTTTGGAAGAGCAGTCAGTGCTCTTAACTGCTGAGCTATCTCTCCAGATCTCTTGTGCAGGTTTATGCAGCCAGCCATAGTTGCTGTGAGTGCAGAGGTCCTGTCATGTCCAGAAGATGCTGTTTAGCTCCTCCCTGACCTCTGGGTCTTATATTCTTTCTGCTCCCACAGAAGTATTAAAAAAA
>NW_022196911.1:63887640-63887807 GCF_008632895.1 Mastomys coucha | reverse complement strand
AAAAAAAAAAGGATGTCAGATCCTGTGGATCTGAAGTTAGAGGTGGTTGTGAGCCATTTGGAACTGAACTTGGGTCTTCTGAAAAAACAGCAAATCCTATTAATCCTCTCTCAAGTTTCTTTTCTTTCTTCCTTCCTTTTTTTTTTTTTTTTCTAGTATAGAACAGA
>NW_022196911.1:63843692-63887160 GCF_008632895.1 Mastomys coucha | reverse complement strand
TCTTCTCTTTCTCCTTCTCCTTCTCCTCCTTTTCCTTCTCTTTCTCCTCCTCCTCCTTCTCCTCCTCTTCCCCCTCTTCCTCTTCCTCCTTCTCCTCCTCTTCCTCCTCTTCTTCCTCCTCCTCCTCCTCCTCCTCCTCCTCATCGTCTGTGTGTGTGTGTGTGTGTGTGTGTGTGTTTGAGCTCATGTAGTTGTGTAGGTCCTTCATTTACATGTATAGAGGTCAGAGGACAACTTCATGCAGTGAGTTTTCTCTTTTCATCTTTATATAGGTACTGAGGGTCTAACTCAGGCTTTCATGGTAAGCACCCTTTTCCTGATGAGCAACCTCACCAACCCTTGTTTTTGAGACAGTGTCTCATTATATAGCCTGTTGGTCTGAAATTTGCAAAGATACCCAGGTTGGCTTAGAGCTCCAGACCCTTTTACCTCTGCAATCCTCTGTTAGGATTGCAGGTGTCTCATTGTCCTGGATAGTTTTGTGTCTATTTGACATGCACTAGAGTCATTTTGGAGGGGGAACCTTAGTTGAGAAAATGTCCCCACTAGATTGTGTTAACTATGGTACATTTTCTTGATTGATAATTGATGTGCGAGGACACTGTTCACTGTGGGCAGTGCCACCTCTGGGCTAGTGGTCCTGGGTGCTATAAGGAAGCAGGCTGAGTGAACCATGAAGAACAAATTGGTAGCATCTCTTTGTGGCTTCTGCATCAGTTCTTGCCCTGACTTCCTTCTATGGTGGGCTGTGATGTGAAAGGAAAGAATAAACTCTTCCTTCCTCAAGTTGTTTGATCATGGTGTTTTATCAGTTTTATTACAGCAATAGAATCCCCACCTCAGACAGAAATCAGTTCCAGAAGTGGGGTGTTTCTGTGACAGACCTCACCATGTCTTTTGGGGAGGATTGTAGTGGCATTTGAACTTTGGGCTGGAAAAACCAGTTAGTGGTCAGAGTTCAGTGGACTGTTTTGTTGGTGCTTGAAAAACAAGAATATTGAGAGAAATGCAGGCAATGGAGGCCTGTCTTGTGAAATTTCAGAGGAGAGTTTGAGAGTACCATAAAGACTATTAGGGCTGTTTATGCAGTATTTTCAAATGAGAACTACTAAAGTCAAGTTTTGCTTTGCTGGGACAATTGATACTGGTTACTTAAGGCTGAAGAGTGAGCTGTGATTAAGAGACCAGCACCAATGAAACAAAATCTTCTGGGAAATGTTTTCTCATGGTCAGTACACAGAAGCTGTGTTCCAGAAGGGGCCAACATTTTACCTCAGGATAGCAGCTCAACTTGGTAGTATAAAAGCCACATCGTTGGTACTGGTTTTGAAGGCATGAATGGGTTAAAGACAGCAGTGGAGGCTTGGGGAGGTGCGGCAGGGTTGGTGAAATTGCAGTCAAAGCCCCAGGATTTAAGGGGTCATGGAGAGAAGTTAAGGCTTGGCACCATGAGATAGGGTCAGAGTCCTTAAAAACAGAGCCTAGGAGAGGCTATTGATGAAGGTACAGCCCAGTTGCAAAGACCAGAGCACAGCATTTTGGAGATGCCATTACCATGGGACAATCACCAAGGACAGCAGCAGCCATGGCGTAGAGCCAGCTTGAGCAGAGGAGACAAGCTGTGTGTATTGTAAATAGCAGGTCTGAGAAGAGGAGCTAGTTGCCTTGGCCCTTGGGAGCCCAAAAGTTGAGTGGGTCCCAAATGTCAAGCACTGAACTATTTTGTTGACCTTTGGTTTTGCTTTGATTTGCTTGTAACTGTGTCCTGGTTGTCCCTTCTTGGATTAAGAAAGTATTTAACTTTTATTATTTTTTACCTTACAGGGGCTCATAGTTAAGAGACTTTGGAATTTTGGATATTTTAGAGAGGCTTAAACTTTGAATGTTTTAAAGAAAGCTTGAATTTGTGAAGGCTGTGGGACTTTTTAAAAGCTGGAATGTTTTATATTGTAATATTAACATGCCATCTTGGAGACTAATAAGAGAGGAAGGGATCTGGTAGAGTAGTGGTATATTTGCTTGCCAACTTGACAAGGGGTCAATTGTGCTGGCTAGTCTTATGTCAACTTGACACAAGTGGGAATCATTTTGGAAGCATGAGCCTCTCTTGAGAAAATGTCCCCATAAAATTGCTCTATTGTTAAGCCTGTAGTACATATTCTTGATTGATGATTGATGTGGGAGGGCCCAGTCCATTGTGGTGCCACCTGAGTATTATAAGAAAGCAGGTTGGGGGCTGGAGAGATGGCTCAGTGGTTAAGAGCACTGACTGCTCTTCCAGAGGTCCTGAGTTCAATTCCCAACAACCACATGGTGGCTCACAACCATCTGTAATGGGATCTGATGCCCTCTTCTGGTGTGTCTGAAGACAGTTACAGTGTACTCATATAAAATAAATAAACCTTTAAAAGAAAGAGAGAGAGAGAGAGAGAGAGAGAGAGAGAGAGAAGAAAAGAAAGAAAGAAAGGAGAAAGGAAGAAAGGAAGAAAGCAAGCAAGCAAGCAAGCAAGCAAGCAGGCTGAACAGCCACGAGGAGCGAGCTGGAAAGCAGAATTCCTCCATGGCTTTTGCTTCAGTCTCCACCCATCCCTTGCCTCCATCCCCTCCCTCCGTCCGTCTCCTCCCACCTCCACCCCTCCTCCTCTGCTTGAGGTCCTGCTGTGATTTCTCTCAGCAAAGAACAGTTAACTGGAAGTATAAGAAGATGATGTAAGCCCTTTCCTCTCCAAATCGCCTTTGGTTAGGGTTTTTTATCACAGCAAGAGAAACCCTAAGATAGATAGCACTCAGCTTGGAAGTGACTTAGTCTTGGACCATAACCTCATCTATTCTGACTACCATGGACCCCTCCCATGCCCTTTTCCCATTCACATATAAATACAAATTGTATACACTAAATGATTTTTCACAAAAATCTAATATATACGTAAAATTTTTCAATTTTTTTAATTATTTTATTTTATTTTATTTTATGTGCATTGGTGTTTTGCCCACATGCTTGTCTGTGCGAGGATGTTGGATCCCCCAGACCTAGAGTTACAAACAGTTGTGAGCTGCCATGTGGGTGCTGGGAATTGAATTCAGGTCTTTTGGAAGACCAGCTGGTGCTCTTAAGCACTGAGTCATCTCTCTGGCCCCCTGCAATTTGATTTTTTTTTTTTTAGGGTCAATAATTTATTTGCAGCTATTTGAATCTACTTTGCAATAAAACTGAGACCGAAAATGCCACCAAAGAGTTTTCTGAAGTCATAAATTTCAGTTTCTAGATGGGGAATCTAGGGAGAGGCTCTCAGGTTACAGTGCCCAAGTAAGTGAAGCCAAGGATGAATTCCAGCACTAGATGCCCCGCTCCCAGTTACTGGAATGCTGTTCCCATGATTCCACGCGCCTTTCCTGCCTGAGAAAGGCAGGAAATCTTTGAGGCTGTAAAAGTTGCCTGTCTCTCCCTCTGTAATCTCGCAGGCTCTGTTTGTGGTTTGCAGTAAAAGTCTTGGATTTCCTCAGTAGTTTGGAGTAGGAGGGCCTCAGTCCTGTGGTTATGATTTCAGTCAATGCCAGGAGAACTGAGCTCTTACTTTGTTGGCTAGGCTAGCACAGTCGTGTTCAAAACGACCTGAAGGATATCCTGTCCTGATAATGTCACCAGCGTGCTACTGGGGACAGTTGGGAAGCTTGGCACATCTTTCCCTCTCCAACTGACTCACCTCAGAGCTCCCTGAAGGTAAAGTTTCTTACCTGTTAGATTTACCACTGTGCCCTCAAGGCTTAGAACACTACCCGACATAGCAAACACTTAATAAATAGTTCACAAATAAATGACTCTACATGGTTGACAAGTCTTATGACTTCTTCCCCTACAGTGTACATCCTATCTGTCACCCTCTATTAATTTCCAATGAGACTGCTCATAGATGTAAAAAATTATTCCAATTCTTTTACAATGCTCCCAGTGAAAAGTAAGTAAAGGTCCAACCCCTTGAACCTGGGTAGATTCTATACCTGCTTCAACCAGTAAATGTGCTGACTGTCCCTGGGCCCAGGGACTGAGAAGGCTCCACTTCTTGTTTCTTAGAACCCTCACTGTAAGCGTCTTACATTACTAGATAGCACCTGAAATTACATAGAGAGGAAGGGGTTCAGTTCAGCTCAGCTCTCCAAACATTTCTTCCAAGAAGGCAACCACATGAGAAAAGCCATCTGCGATCCTTAAGACCATCCCAGCCTACCAACTAGATATCACTGTGGGACTGTAAGGGAACCTCTACCAAACAGGCCAGTCACCCAGCTGAGCCCTACTCCAAATTTCCAATGGACACACTGCAAGTTTTGGTGAAATTGCTGTCATTTTGAGCCATAACAGTTTTTAGTTTTGTTGTTGTCAATCTGATGACAATTTATTCTGCAGTGTGTCTTGCAGAAGGCTCTGCGGTTAATGTACCTTCTACAAGCTTGTAGCCTGCTAGGCTAAAAGAAAGAACACAGTGAGGCAAAGTGAGCATCAAGAAGGAACAAAGTACTGTAGATTAGAGGGGAGTCTGGTGAGAATATGATAGGACTATATGTGTGTGTGTGTGTGTGTGTGTGTGTATACACACATTATATATATATATATATATATATATATATATATATATATATATATATATATGCATCCCTGGGGGTATTGGGTATTCTGAAAACTCTCCAGGAAAGCATCCTATCCTTTCTGAAGTTCTAGAAAAATGAAGAATACAAGAGCATTGCCCCATTAGGTTGTGGGGTGATAGGTGAATACAGTGATAACTAGATTGTTGCCCTACAAGGGGCCTTATAGCTATGCAGCTTGCTATTGTTGAGGTGGTGGTGGTCGCCTTCCTCTCTTGGCCTCACTGTGTAGCACTGGTTGCCCTTGAACTGACAGAAATCCACCTGCCTCTGCTCTCGAGTGCTGGGCTTAAGAGTGTGTGCAGCATACCCTGTTGTCCTTATAACTTCTTTGGAAAGTCTGATCCCTCAGTCCCTCAGTCTCCTATCCTTTCAACTACCTTTCACACACCTCCGGTTGGTTCTCATGATGGAAGTCATTTGGGGGCTCATGCTTTAAAAATATATCATTGGGGCCAGTGAGATGTTTCAGTGGGTAAAGGCCCATGCTACCGAGCCTGACAACCCGAGTTCAACCCCACGTGGAGGAAAGGAAAGACTCCACCAGCTGTCTTCTGACCTCCACACGCATACCATAGCACACACCTACCTGCACACACACACTAAATGTAAAATAGAATAAAAGAAAAGAAAAATGTGGGCTGGAGAGATGGCTCAGTGGTTAAGAGCGCTGACTGCTCTTCCGAGGGTCATGAGTTCAAATCCCAGCAACCACATGGTGGCTCACAACCATCCGTGATGAGATCTGATGCCCTCTTCTGGGGTGTCTGAAGACAGCTACAGCGAGCGAGCAGGGACGGGGCAAGAAGAAAAAGTGCCTGAAGACAGCTGCAGTGTAGTTACATATAATAAATAAACAAATCTCTAGAAAAACAGAAAAAAAGGAAAAAGAAAAAAGAAAAATGAACCCATCCCTTCTTCAGTATAGCCTCATCTGCCTCCCAAAATTCTTTCTCTGAGCCCAGCTCTCCAAGCTTTCCTGTGTTTCCCTTGGGTATATTTCGTCCAAGACATCCTCAGCTTTCAGCTAATCTCCTTGGCCTCCTCTGCTCCTGGACCACTCTTCCTCTTTCACAGTCTTCCAAGGAGGTTTATGAATGTCTATCCTCCCGACGGCAATAACCTTTCTCTTCTGATTCTCCACAGGCTTCTCTCAAAACCTTCTCTTTACTGACTTTCTAAAATAGTAATTAGGAATATATCTTTAATATTCCTCAAAGACTAGAGAATACTTGAGGGCTAGGTTCATGCCTTTTTTTACTTACTTTAAAATCTCTTTTGAAACTAGTCGAAATGAAACTCCCAAAGACCCTGGCTTTTGTTTTGTTTTGTTTTGTTGTGTTGTGTTTTTCGAGACCCTGGCTTTTATAAATCCTCAGTCAATATCTATTGAACAGATTATTGGATAAATTGTGAACTGGGTCCAGCCTCTCCTTGTGGTTCTGGCTCAGGAGCTCATACTCCAGGTTTGTCCTCTTGCAAATCACTGGGTTAATGTCTTCATCTGAACACTGGAACATTAATTATAGCTTCATTCTTGTATCTCTTTTGTGGTTGTTTTGAAGATCAGATGAGATGTGAAAGCTAAGAAGCATTGAATGCAAAGAACCTATGTGGGGTCCAGGAAAGCCAAGGTGACTAATGTAACTGGTGCCTTAGTTGGCCTGGGCGGCCTGTTCATAAAACAGTCTAGGGTGATCCCAGTCCAATACACACTGGAGGTTGCTAGAATTCAACACAGCTCAAAGCTGAGGCATCCAGAAGAGCAGCCTTGTGGAGTGAAATCTGGATTCTCCTGTAAATCTGAGAAATCCTGTTCACACCAGCTAAATCAGAGAAGGAGATCCATTGGCTCAGGTGGACTCTGGAGAGTGCCTGGGAAGACTCAATTTTTAGGCCAGGGCCAGATGCATTTGCATAAGCTAGGATCCCTGGAAACTCTGTTCTCTGCTATCTCAATTCATTTCTGAGGCAGGCTGTCTCATGTGGTGGCACAGATGGTCCCTAGCAGTCTCACACATCCTACGACCTTAGCACCCCTCCCCCACAAGTGGAAAAGAGCACTTCTCTTTCCCAACAGTTCCAGAAAAAGTCCAAGGATTAGGACTCCGATAGACACACAGGAGGCCTCTCCCTGAGCGTGACACAATGCCCAAGGGGATGAGCTCTCCTGATTGCCTAGGGTTGAGATATCTGAAGACTCTAGGAGTTGGAGTTGGTAGTGATGAGAATTATTCAAAAGGAAAAGGATGGCACTGTCCCCAGGATCAGAAAAGGAATGGCAAACAGAATTTGGGTGGGAAAAAACAGATCCCATGCCACCAGTACTGGTGGAAGATATCAAATTCTGTAGAAAAAGAGCTCTTCTTGCCGGGTGGTGGTGGCACACGCCTTTAATCCCAGCACTTGGGAGGCAGAGGCAGGCAGATTTCTGAGTTTGAGGCCAGCCTGGTCTACAGAGTGAGTTCTAGGACAGCCAGGGCTACACAGAGAAACCCTGTCTCCGAAAACCAAAAAAAAAAAAAAAAAAAAGCCTGATGTTGGACATGTGTTCTTTGCCTGACTCTTTAAGGAGACTTATCCCAACCAGGTAACAAGGTGTCCAGGGCATATAACAGCCCCATTCCATTGGCATCACTCTGTCTTATCTCCACCCTTCATCCCTATATCTCTAATTTGTCCTTCATCAGTTTTGTGTTACTTAAAACATGTGAAGCAGGGTAACTTTATAGAGAAAAATGCATAGAAGTTCAAATAACATGACCCAGCCTCTGGCCAGGACCCCAGAGGCAGTGATAGGAACACATTTCAGGAGATGGGATCATATTTTGAAGCAGGAAGCATAGTGAGAGTGGGGTTCCACGACTTCTCCTGAGACAGACCCCCCAGTTGACCTACGGATCATTTTCTAATCTCAGCTTCCTATGGTGTCTACCTCCAATGAGGACCAAGCTTCTAACACATAAATCTCTGAAAGGATAAACAACATGAAACTGGTAGGTAGCACTTGACAACCATGTCTACCCTCTTCCATCCCTAATGTTCCATCCCCCTCAGAACTCTTATTTGTGTGTTTCTAGTACCACCAGCCAGGAAGCCCAGCTAAGCACGGAGAAACTCTGGATGGTACCGCTTGAGTGGTTGAAACCAACTGTTCCCCGATACCTGTGTGTGTGTGCCTTCCTTTTTGTCTTAGATCCATTACAGATGTAATCCAGTTGGGAAAAAAGCTTACTTCTAACCCCTAGCACTGTGAGAAAATGTCTCTATTGTTTGAAGCCATACCCGTTTGTGGTCATTTGTTATGGTGATTCCAGCAAAGGCACATATCCTCTGGTTTTTGTGCTCCTGTTTGGCAAGCCAGTAAACTTCCTGGTAGCTCAAGCAAACTGATTTCCTTATGCACAGCTAAAGTCTTGAATAATACAACATGTTACTTGTTCTGTGCTTCGTGCTAAGGATGCAATGACAAATTAGGCCCTGCTTCCTCTACCTTTGCGTCACCTATCCTTGGCCTAAAACCAGGAAAAAGGAAGAAAAAGTAAGTAAACTAGAGTCATGGAAATATCTGGTGCCTGAAAAATGGAACTATTTATCTTAAGCACAGTTACAGCTTCAGTCAAAACCACTCAAGGCTCCGCAGCTCTAATCCCTCAGCCTGGCATCAAAGGTGCAGGTCTGGTCTCCATCCTTATGCTTCATACTGTTTAGCTCTTCCTTTCCCGCCTCCTCCCTTTGCTATAGTCAAGTTAAATCACTAACTTATTCCCCAAAGACTCCATGTGCTTTCAAAACCTGTTACATTTATTCATCATGGCTGTCCAAATAAGAGTATTTTCCAATAACTCAAAATCCTGCTAGCAATACTAGTTTCCTAGGACTGCAACAACAAAGCACTAGAAACCATGTGACTCAAGCCAATTTAGCCTCTTCTACTTCTGGAGGCCAGAAGTCTAAGATGAAGGAGGTGGCAAGCCGTGCTCTCCTGGGAGGCTTAGAGCAGTGTTCCTTAACCTGTGCACGAGTCTCGACCCCTTTAGGGTCTAATATCAGATATTTACTGTAGCAAAACCACAGTTATGACTTAGCAATAAAATAATTTTATGGTTGGGAGTGACTACAACATGAGGACTATATTAAAGGGTTGCAGCATTCAGAAGGTTGCTTCCATGCTTTCTCCATCTTTCATTGGGTCCCAGCAGTGACTGGAAACGCCCAACTTGGAGATACACGTCTCTACTCTTTCTGTTCTCACACAGCACTCACCATGTATTTATATACATGCTCAGCCTTCTCTCTTTGTGTTAGGGTACCAGTCACTAATCCCAAGTGACTCCATCTTAACTTGGGTACCGTATTTCCAAATATCGACCCATTCACAGACAGCAGACATTAGAACATGAATGGATCTTGCTGGAGGAATGTAATTCAATTCACAGGATCAAATGTCATCCCCTTTAGATGCCTTCATGACTTACATCAGGAACATCTAGCGCTCCTCAGCTCTGGGGTAGCATTATCACTTTTGCCGTGTGCAATGGCTCTGCGCTTGTGAATTCACTAACATAGAGCTTGTGAGTAACAAGATCTAGTTTCAGCCTTTGTGTGTAGAGGCCAGAGACCTTGATCAGTATCTATTTCCTTCATCAGTAAACAATCTATAAATGCTTGAGATTTTGAATTAAACTGATAAGGATAAAAGAGATAAGGAGAAGGATTAGCCGTAGAAAACATTCTAGAATGGTCTGGAAGCCATTCAAAGAAAGAGGATTAAAAACAAAGCTGTCCTAATAAGAAAAACTTCAAAACAAGTTATTCCCTCTGATTTTCTACTTGCAGTTGTCAGGGCTTTGGTTTCTTACCCCTCCCCCCCTTTAAATGGCAGAGCCTTGGAATGTTCTGAGGAGCCAAGAAGAGTCTTTGAGACCTTGAGGTCTTGAGGCTCAGAGACGCCTCTGGACTTGAGGTAGGAGTTAGGGGGGAGACCTCTTGCTTATGGCTGAGGAGAAATCTCAGTCAGCAAAGTACCTACTTGTAGGCATGTTTAAAAGTCAGGCATGGTAGCTCATACTTATGACGCCAGCACTGTGGAGGCACAGACCGGCAGAGCCCAGGAGTTTGTGGGCCAGATAGCCTAGCCTACTTGGGGAACACTGGGCTAATGAAATCCTGTGTCAAAAGCTAAATACTCACTCACACACACACACACACACACACACACATTTTCTTTCCCTCGCTGCAGTGTCAGCTCCTAGCTCCAGATTTTGACCATTTAGTTGAAAGCCCCAAACCAAACCCACGCTAGGATGAGCTCACCTGTGCTACTGAGCTTACCTGTGTCGTGTCGTCGCAGGACAGTCTGTGTGCCCTTAGAAATTCTTGGAAAAGTTTTCAGCTACACACCGAACCCTGATAATGCTACTTCCCAACACTGAGAGGAAACAGAATGGCTGGCTCTGAGCCCAGGCTCGCTCTCGCCATAGTCTAAGCATTTGACAGCAGTGGAGCTATTACTGTCTGCCTCCAGACAAGCAGTTAAGAATAACTTTGCAGAGGCTGTGCTCTACAGGCCTAGTCATCCTGAAATAGCTGAGACATGACGGCCTGTTACCTTGATGCCTGTCTTTCGGGGAGGCATGCCGAGTGGGCCAGGAAAATAACATTATTTTTTTTCGTCTTCGCTGGAATGTTTCGAGGAGACCCTGGATCAGGCTTTGAGGTTAGAGTCCAACTGTTCGTTCATAAGCATTCCTACCTGGCATTTTGGTGGTTCCTGCTAAATTGGACAGTTCCTGATGTAGGGGGCTGTTTTAAATCAGGGTTTGAGAGCAATTGGCTTCCTAAGGAAAAATGCTAAATAAATTCAAGTGGGGGAAAAAAAAGGTGTTCCAGTAAAATAGCCTTTTATACAGCATTTGCAGGGCCTTGTCATGGGCTATTTGAAGCATTTTTCATATGTAGGTTCTGCAATAGACTAAATTATTGTCCCAAACATTCTCTTGTACCTCTCTGTGGGAGACTTACATCCCTCTACCATGTTGACATGAAGTTTAGCCCTGTAAATTCCTTTGGCCAAGATAATGTAAACAGAAGGGATAAATGTTATTTTTGAGAAAAAGCCTTAAGAGCTATTCCACAGATCCACCACCAACCACCCTTTTCTTGCCGCCCGCTCTCAGGAATGTTCCAGATAAGAGCCTCTCCTTCATTTTAGCCCCTGAAGGAAGAGCCAAAATTGGCCAGTGATGGCCGGGGCTGGATCATTGTAAAATAAGACATGAGTTTTCGCTGCTGCAAGCCACTGAATTGTTGGGGTTTGTTTTTGTAGATCAGATTAGCTTAACTTGCCTAGTGCCATTTCCATTTTGAAAACAGGCAAATCAAGTCACCCTAAGATTGTGCAACTTGTCCAAGGTCATACAAGCAGGAAGTGAAAAAAACAAAAAAAAACCAAAACAGGGTTCAAATCCAGACCACGCTCCTAACTACTTCAGCTATTATTTCCTCTCAGAACCCTTTAGCTGGCACCGCCTCTGTGTGTGCTTCATTTCCCACGGAGGACTTTAAGAACACCCCACAGTTTCTTTGATCTTCAGCAGGTACAGCTGACCAGGTAGGCAGTTTCTGTATTAAAAGGATACCTGGTTCTTGAAGAAGCCAGACTCATTGGTATGCAAAACAGGAAATGACTTTGTTTTCCGTGCTGTGGGTCTTGCAGGAATTAATGAACTATTCATCATTGGAGAATTAAGAACTGAGATTAAATCTAATTTCAAAACACTAGTCTCTGAAGCACCAGGCGGCTGCTCTCCTGCCCCAGGTTTGCAAGTCTGCAGCAGAGGAGGGTGTCCCGGTTGGCTTCCTCTTCTGCTGTTTCTTTACTGTAATCTTCCATGCTTCCTCCACTCACCTGACAGCCTCAAGTTCCTGCAGAAGCCAGACTGGAGTGGGATGAGGGAACCAAAGGCAGGAGATGTCTTACTTGGCTTTAACGCTTTATGGAGGTAGCGGGTGTGGCTGTGTATGACAAGGACCTCTTTCTTTTTTTTTTCCTTTTCTTTTCTTTTTTCCTGTGCTTCCCCAAGAGAATCTCCCATTGGGCATCACTTTCTGGTCCAGGCTTTCTCACTGGCCACTTATGGCATTCCTAGCTTCTTTCTGTTCATACTCCATCCTCAGGCATCCTCATCTGTCTGCTTCTTGGTACCATCGATTGGTTTGGTTTTATAGACGTGGCTTTATAGACTGTATTTTGTTCAGAAGGGGTAAATGTCTTGTTTCACACAGCAGAATTCTTTTTGGATTCAGCATGGCATCCATGGGCATCACTTAGAATGGGCAAATTCCATGATTGCACAGAGCCCATGGGAAAATCCACCCACCTGTGACTGGTCACAACGCAAGGACAGCCTGTCTCCAGGCAGCTGCCCTGAATGGCTTGGCCTTTGTTTTTCAGATGTGTCAGAAGCCAAGGGAAGGCTACTCTGGGGTGTTCATGGGGTTTCTAAGCAGTAGAAAGTCTTACTTGGCTTGGAGACAAGGAAGGCATAGAGCTCCCTGGCCCTTACATCACATCCTGTTATTTTAAGTGAAATCCTCTTTTCTCCTAGTTGCCCCTGCACAGCCTGCAGTGATGACTTCCTTGTCTCCATTTTTAGTGAGTATGCATAGATGACTTGGTACCTTCCTCTAGAGTACATGGATATCTGGTATCACATCACGTGTTCTTAGCTTGGGGACCTCTGTTGAGACAGCTACAACTGGGGAAGACTGTGTGCTAGCATCCCACCTCGGTGAGTTGGAAACTAAAGGAGGCTCTTGCTTAGGACTACCCCAATGCCTCCAGTTGCATTTGTAACTCAAGTGTCCCTACTGCTCTAGCTTGTGAAGTTGTCACACTGTTACATACAAGTCACAGTAGCTCAGAATCCAGGCTCCTTGGTTATGTGCTTTACCAGCTTTTCTTCCACAAAGTTCATAGGACTTGAGAAGAGATGTTCCCAAGAGCTACAATCCATTCATTTTGGATAATTTTTTTTTTTCCTAGGTGGGAGACTGGGGTTTCTCTACATAGTCCTGGAAGTCCCTGGAACGTATGCAGACCAAGCTGTCCTGAAAGTCACAGAGATTCACCTACCTCTGCCTCCTAAGTGCTGGGATTAAAGGTGTGTATATCATGCTTGGCTGTTCTTCATCTCTTTAAAGACCCTGGTAAAATCTAGTGACCGAATTGCAGGCCTCTCTTTACGGCTTCACCCAAGCATGGGTGCCAACTTCTTCCTTATGAGCTGAGTGGAGGCACACTTGGATAGACTATCAAAAATTTGATGTAACTGAAAGATAATGTGGAGACCCTTCTGGATAAAATAGAGAATTCCCTGTTAAGTTTAAACTCCAGCTAAGAAACATGTTTAATATAACTATGTCTGTATAGCATTTGGAACCAAGAAGAATTTAGGATATACTTATGTTATACTATTCTTTGTTGTTTATTAGAAATTCAAATCTAAGTGGGGCACACTACCTTTCTCTTGGCAGCCCTGTACACCTTTATTGTCTCTCTCTGTGGCCTTTAATGTGTTCCCTGTTAAAATTCAACTCAGCTACCTCAAAGGGAGGTATTGTGGGAAATCTCCCCGGAGCTGTGAGTTACCATGTGAATGCTGGGAACCAAACCTGGGTCTTCTGTAAGAGCAACAAGTGCTCTTAACCACTGAGCCATCTCTTTAGTCCCTCAGCTAGTTTGCTTGGACAGCTCAAGCCCACCTGCTTGGGCCTAGCACCACCAAAGGTAGGCTAGACTCGCCTCCATCAACTAATCAATCCAGACAATGCTTCACAGATGTGGCCATAGGTCGTCCTGATAGAGGCCATCCCCTAATGGAGGCTCACTCAGCTAGCTCCAGGCTGTGTCAAGGTGACAGCTGGAGCTTACTAGGAGAAGCTGCATCTTTCCATGTCTTCCAAGCCCTGGCCTTTGACAGTCTCCATTTTCATCATTCTCTTCTTCTGTAAACTGGAATGTTTGAGATCCCATGTATAAATGGGAATAGGAGATGCCTGTCTTTCTCTGCTTACTTCACTTAGTATGAGCCTGTCCACTTCTGTTCCTATTGTCATAAACCACAGGGAATTCCCACTTTTAAAAGCTGACCAGTGCCCCATTGTCTATGTGCCATGTTTTCTTTAGCCGTTCATCTGTGGATGGACAAATATCTCTTGGAAAAATCAATGCTGATTCTTTAGGGTAAGCAATCAAAAGTGGAACTTCTCAGTCAGATGGTGTCTGTAGTTACTATTCTGTTGTTGTGAGGAGGCGCCATGACCAAGGCAACTTAGAAAAGGAAGCGTTTTATTGGGAGTTTGTTTACAGTTTCAGAGGGTTAACCCATGATCCTCATGTCAGGGAGCATGGTGGCAGGGCGGCAGACATGGAACTTGGGTGGTAGCTGAAAAATTATATCTGATCTGAAAGACAGAGACAGAGAGGGAAGGGTGAGGAGAGAGAGAGAGAGAGAGAGAGAGAGAGAGAGAGAGAGAGAGAGAGAGAAAGAGAAAGAGAGAAAGAGAGAGAGGAGCGCTGATTGGACCTGGTATGGGCTTTTGAAACCCTTACCACTAGGGACACACCTCCAAATCCTCCCCAAACAGTTCCAGTAACTAGGAACCAAATATTCAAATATGAACATATGGGGGCCATTCTCATTCAAACCACCACATATGGCAATTCTATTTTTAGTTCTTGAAGAACCTCCAACCTGGTTTCCATTTGGACTAATTACTAATTACTAATTACAGGCCCATGAACTGTGTGTGGGGCTTGTTCTTTCCCATAGACAGAACCTGGCTCGGGGGAAGCATGGCAGGAGAGTCCAGGTGGCTTCTGGGATATGCCAGTTTAGAGGGACCTCGATTGGCTTGTGAGGTTCCCCATCAGTCATCCCTAAATCTCTGTTCTCAGTCCTGAACATGACCTCATCATGAATTTCTCCAGAAGAAACAATGTTAGGAACAGGGCTGCCATGCCCTCTGGGAAGACACATGTTTCTGTGATTGTGCAGAGCCACAAGGAGCAGGCCCTACCCCATCCCTGGATGTCTACATTCACAAAAATCAGAGACCTGGTTAAAAAAAAGTCCCTAAACCAATACATGTTGTCTGCAGGCTAACTTGCATTTTCCACTTACCTGTGAGGAATCATCCCACATCACTTACATTATCACTATGAGGCTAGGGAGGTACCTCAGTGGTAGAGCACTTATCTAGCAGGAGCAAAGCTGGATCTCCAGCACTACAAACAAAAAGCAAAACCAAACCAAACCAAACCACCCTAACATATTAACCTTTCTACACGGAACCATTTAACTCTCATAAAAGGTAACTCTTCAGTCTTAGCCAAGACTTCAACCTTCTGCACACCATAAGAGCATGGATGGGCTTAGCTGACTGGAAATCTTTTTTTTGAGACAGGGTTTCTCTGTGTAGGCCTGATTATCCTGGCATTAGCTCTATAGACCAGCATGGCCACACACACAAAGACCCACTTGCCTCTGCCTTCTGAATGCTCGGATCGAAGGCATGCATCATCATTTCGAGGCAAGAAGAAATCTCTGACCATCTTCTGTGATGGTTTGTTTATATATGCTTGGCCCAGGGAGTGGCACTATTAGGAAGTGCAGCCTTGTTGGAGTAGGTGTATCACTGTGGGCATGGGCTTTAATACCCTTGTGCTAGCTGCCTGGGAATCAGTATTTTCCTAGCAGCCTCCAGATGAAGATGTAGAACTATCAGCTCTTCCTGCACCATGCCTGCCTGGATGCTGCCATGTTCCCACCTTAATGATAATGAACTGAACCTCTGAACCTGTAAGCCAGCTCCAATTAAATGTTTTCCTAGTAAGAGTTGCCTTGGTCATGGTGTCTGTTTGCAGCAGTAAAACCCTAACTAAGATATAAGTTGGTACCAGGAGTTGGGTATTGCTATGATAGGCTGGACTATGTTTTTGTTTGGAAGAGTATGGATTTGGGGACTTTGGATTTGGAGAATCATAGAAATTTTTTTGGTTGTTTTTGTTTTGTTTTGCTTTGTTTTTTCAAGACAGGGCTTCTTTGGATAGCCCTGATGTCCTGGGACTCACTCTGTAGACCAGGCTGGCCTCGAACTCAGAAATCCGCCTGCCTCTGCCTCCCAAGTGCTGGGATTAGAGTACACCACCACTGCCGGCCCTGCCATAGAATGTTTTAAGTGGTACTTAATGATTCATACTAGTAGGAATATGGAAGACTTTGCTGCTGTGGGTGATTTGAACTGTGCAGCCTTGCCCCAAGAGGTTTCAGTGGAGAACTTCAGTATGTGGCCTAGGGATTGTTTTTGTGGTGAAGAATGTGGCTGTCTTGCTCTTGCCTGAAGAGTGTACCTGAGGCTAAGGTGAAGAGACTCACAATAATTGCACTGGCAAAGGAAGTCTCAGAAACACCCATCATAGACTTTGTTCTCTGGTTAAGTCTCATGAAGAGCATTATAAATAAGCATAGCAAGCTTAGAAAGGAAAATATAAAATATATGGTTTGAGTATTAAAAGGTTACCAAGAAGTGAAATGGAGCTGAATTCTGTGTTCAAAGATATTAAATTGAATTAAGGGAGTGGTGACCTTGGGGCAAGATCCTACCCAGCTAAGTTTAGGTCCAGGCATGGTAGTACAAGACTTTAATCACAGAAGGCAAAGGCAAGCAGATCTCAATGTTCAAGGCCAGCCTGGGACAGAACAAGTTCTAGGTGAAGAAAAGCTTAAGTCCAGGCATGATGGTACATGCCTTTAATTCCAGGAGGAAGAGCCATGCAGATCTCTGATTTCAAGGTCAATCTACAGAGCAGGATCCAGGACAGCCAAGCTAGGCAGTGAAGGAGTTGGAAAACAAAAAGGTGGTGATTATGTAATAGAATAAGCGGGGCCATGTTCCAGCCCCAGCAAATAGCCAAACTTTGGCAGTTTTGGCCATGTGTCTCTTGCTTTATAGTCAAGAGGAGAAGACTACTGGGGCAATTGATGTTTGTTAGCTGCAGCTAAGAAATTAGTGGTGATTAAGAAGAGACCAGCATCACTGAGGTGAAATCTTCTGGGAAGTGTTTTCTGAGAACACAAAGAAGCTGTATTCCAGAGATAGTTAAGGTTGCACCTTGTGCTGCAGCTGTACTTGGTAATGTGTAAGAGTCACCCAGGTGGTACTGGTTTTGAAGGCATGAAGAGGTCATGAAGAACAGCTGAGGCTTGGCACTTTGAGAGGCCAGAGAAGGCCATTGGTGAAGGTGCAGCCTCAGTTGCAGTTGACAGCCCAGGACTAAAGGGGTCATGCGGCTTGCCACCATAAAGAGAACCTATGAGAGGCTATTGGTGAAGCCTAGTTACAGTGGAAGACCCCAGTGTATTGGAGATGCCAGCACCATGGGATGATCACCAAGAACAGCAGCAGCAGTGGAATGGATCAACCAGAGCCTAGAGCATTATAGAGGGCAGAGGTGGAGAAGTGACCCAAGCCCCTTGGAGGAACCCAGAAGATCATGTGTGGATCCCAGACATTGGAACAAGAAGCAGTGAAGCTCAAGTTGCCTTGGAGACCCCAAGATGTTTGAGATGCCAGAGCCGTGGGCTATCTGCTGAGGAAAGCTGCTAACAGGGAGTGGAACCAGCCCAGGAGAAAGAAGTTTGTTGCAGTCAACAAAGATGAAAAAGGAGTTGGAGATCTGAAGACTGCTTTGACACCAGACATGGAGATGCAGAGATTGGAGTTTGCCCAGCTGGTTTCCTGTCTTCCTTTGGGGATTACAGTTAAGTGATTGGATGAATCTCAGAAGAGACTTTAAACTTTGGACTTTTAACATTGTTGAGACTGCTATAGACTATGGGGACTTTGAAAGTTGGAGTAAATGTATTTTTTATTATGCTATGTGTTGGTATGGCCCCCATAGACTCATGTGTTTGAACAATCCTATGAAGGTCAGGGAGTGGAATGTTGTGGTTTATATATGCTTGGCCCAAAGTATGGCATTATTAGGAAGTGTAGCCTTGTTGGAGTAGGTGTGTCACTGTGGGCACGAGCTTAATACCCTTGTGCTAGCAGCCTGGAAATCAGTATTTTCCTAGTAGCCTCCAGATGAAGATGTAGAACTCTCAGGTTCTCCTGCACCATGCCTGCCTGGATGCTGCCAAGCTCCCACCTTAATGATAATGGACTAAGCTTCTGAACGTGTAAGCCTGCCCCCAGTTAAATGCTGTCCTTGTAAGAGTTGACTTGGTCATGGTGCCTGCTCACAGCAGTGAAACCCTCAGACCCCTTCAGAGTTTGTTTTAGTTCAGTATCTAGGCTGCTTCAGTCACAAAGCTGCACCAGCTGTGAATTCTTCAAGCCTAAAGGAGCTTTCCAGATAACTGAGGTTTATCTTGACAAAAAGCAACTCTTGGTTATTTTATCCATTTTGATTGCAATGTGTCAAAAAAAAAAATGTTACATTCCAGTACTGTGCCTGTTTTTGTTTTGTTTAGGTTTTTTTTTTTTTTTTTTGTCTCCTTTGTCTTCAAGCTACCAGATGGTTGGCTAAAGCTACGAAGAACAGAACAGATTTGTCTTCAGCCCCTCCCATCTTTTATTCACTGTAAGGATGTGTTTGTGTTTTTTTTAAAAAAAAAGTAACTACTATGCAGAAGTTAGAAAAAACAAGTAGCTGACTAAAGAATTATTAGAGGTTGGGAAAGGCTGGAGAAGAATTGAAAGAGACACTGGATACAATCAGTGTACACTATGTGCATGTGATGGAATATTACGCTGAACCCCATGCATGTTCATAATTAATACATGTTAATACATTATTTTTGAGACAGGATCTCAGATTGGCCCTAGATTCTATCCTCCTGCCTCAGCCTCCAAAGTCCCTAGCTTCTCTAAATAAATAAATAAATAAATAAATAAATAAGAGCCAGTGAGATACTTCAATACTTACCTGGTACCCACATGGTGAAGGAAGAGAACTGACCCCCCAAATTGTCCTCGGACCTACACACATTCTCTCTCTCTCTCTCTCTCTCTCTCTCTCTCTCTCTCACACACACACACACACACACACACACACGTGCTTAAAAAAATTTTTTTTAAGGTCAGCAAGATGGCTTAGTGGTAAATATGCTTGCCGTGGAGGGTGAAGTTTGTCGACCTGAGTTCAATCCCTGGAGCCCACAAGGTGGAGGGGGAGAACTGACTTCTTTACTCCTGCCGTAGCACATGTGTATAAAATAATAAGAAAATAAATTTTTAAAAAATTCAAAGAGTCAATAAAATTTTAGAGTCTAAAGATCTTTTTTTTTTTTTTTTCCAAGTAAAGCTCCTGATGTTAAAGGGACGTTGTGAAGATTATTTCAGGGGTTCGGAGAGTGTTGTTTTGCCTTGCGGCTTACTCTCCTTCCACAGTTCTCAAAGGCTGAGGTTTCTTCCCTCCTGGCTCTGTGGGATGTTATCATCATGGAATGTGTGCTGTGGTAAGGGCTCCAACTTGGAGCTGTTGCCAAGGGAACTAGGCAGAGCTCGCCTAATGTATAACCTGGTTATTATATTTAAAATTCAAAGAGCAGGCAGAGATTCCTATCGGGAGAGGAGAAACTGCTCCTGAGAAGAAAGTAGAAAAATACTCGTTGTTTCCCCCCGCCCCCCCCCCATGCCCGCTCCTCCTAGGAAAGGAGCAATTCCTGAAGTTGCCCTTCAGTGGTGTAGGTTCGAACATGTGGGTGTGGATGTAGGTACAAACGTGTGGGAGAGCTCTATTTATAGGGAGGCCACAGTGACCAGAGGAAAGAGCAGGCAGGTAACAGCCGATCTCTTCATAAACCTGGGGCTGACTGAAATGGGGAAGGCCCCAAGTTTGGAGCAAGTCCAACATCATGCAGCTCTGGAGGTAGAACATTTCTGAGAGAACTAGAGAGCAGTGTGGTATCTGAAGCAGGGAGCTGAGAAAAGTCCTAAATCCGGTTGCCTAAGAGCTCCTGCTACTAATGCAGAGGACCTGAGTACAGTTCCCAGAACCCGGGGAGGCTCACAACTGCCTCTAACTCCAGCTTCAGAGGCTCCTACTTGTGCTTCTGGACTCCAAGGGCACCTGCACTCACAAGCGCACATACCCCACCCCACCCCCGTACAAATAGACAGATAATTAAAAATAAAACAAATATTTACAAGAAGAAAGTTAAGGGCCAGGGTTGTGGTCTAGCAGTAGACCTTATATCCACCAGTGAGTCTCAGGGGTAGAGTATTACCCACAATGCATCAGTGAGGGAGGTGCTGAAGATGCAGCTCACTGTCAAGTTTCAAACCCGGGACTAACAGCTGAGGTGCCTATTTAATATAGCAAAGTGGACCTGACCTCTGGGTCCTCCCAGCACCCCTCAGTCCCTACCTGTTACAGGGTATGGCTGCATACCCAGTCCTCTATCCTGAACTCTCCAGCCTAGGGGCTTGGCTGCCCTTCCCCCAGAGGCTCTTCCCTATATAATCCAATCATTTGAGTTACCTGGCGTTTGTACCTTTGGCTTCCTGGCTGCTGAACCTGAGCGGTCTCCCTTCTCCTCCCCTTTTTCCCACAAGGCTTAGGATCATGGCCACTCTAGACTATAACGTGTCTGCCTCTAGCCTCGCTCTCTCACATATCTATAATAAACTTTCTCCACCGCTGTACCTAGGAACAGTCATTTCTTTTACTTCCCTTTTTAAAATTTATTTGTTTGTTTGTTTTTATTCACTCAGCAGCAGAGTAACTGCTTAGCCCATATGAGGCCCTGAGTTCTAGCCCCAACACTGACAAAAAAAGAAAAAATAAAGAAAGAAAAATAAAAAGATTAAAATGTGGAGATTAGAGCTAAACGTGAAGGGACCCCTTGTGGCATCCTCCCATCCCCTTGCTGCTCCTCCCATCTCATTCTCACCCTTCACTCACTGCTCTGTCTGGCAGGAAGAGGACCACGATTGGTTAAAGAATCTCAGCTCTCAAAAACCCATCCAGTTTCTCAGACTTACTTAACCACCGCATGAGCCAAGCCCCGCTGAGGCCCTCTGAGCAGAACCACCATGACACTGAATCATTCAGAACAGGCAGATTCCTGGAAACGGTAGGAATGTTCTCACTTCATACCATTCCCTCAGAACCAGAAAAAGCTGTGTTTTCACAGAACTCTAGCCCACGAGATGCAATGTTACTTCTGAATGGACAGATTTTTTTTTTTTTTTTAATTCCTTGCCCTGCTCACAGGAGTAGACCTTTGCCGAAACAAACAAACAAACAAAACCCAAAACAAACAAACAAACAAAACAAAAACCAAACCAAACCAAAACCCAACCCTACCCAAACCAAGCCAAACCAAACAAAACCAAACCAAAACCAACCAAACAAAACTCCCCCCAAAACCAGAAGCAACCCAAATGTCCATCAAGAAATGAATGCATCGGCAAAGTGTAGCATAGTCGGTCGGCCTAAGAGGTAGAAAGTCTAACCATTGCCACCCCCAGATGACCTTTGAGAGTGTGGTGCTAAGTGGAGGAAGCCATTAGGATTCCTCTTATGGCAACCATTGGGGGTTGGGGGGTTAGTGTTACTGTGCAGCAGAGTTTCTGTCCCGGAACATAAGCAAGTTCTGAAGATGGACAGTGAGGCAGTTTGCCGGAGAGTAACCTGTATGTTATGTACTGTTATGGTTTGAATGCAGACCCTCGTCCCCCCACCCCCATAGAACGTTTGGTCCCCAGCAGGGGTTGGGGCTGGAGGCGAGTGAGTCACTGGAGGTCTTGAAGTTGCTTCCTGACTGTGGTTGGAGTACTCCGGCCACCTCATTTTCCTCTTGCTGTGGCTTCCCCATCATAGTAGACTATGTCCTCCTAGAACTCTGAGCCCAGATAAGCCCTTCATCCCTTACATTTCCTTTTGGTTTGTATTTGATCATGGCAACAAGATAAGTCACTCTTACATGTACATGTTACCATAATTTTCAAAGGGAAGTGTAAAAAGAGAGTTGCTATCTGCTGCTGGGTTGACCTATACACACACACACACACACACACACACACACACACACCCCACATATACACAATTATGCCCTCTCACCCTAGCAAGTTAAATGCACATTTAATAAACAACTCAGAGAGGCCCCATATCAAAGACCGCTTAATTTGATTTAGTCAAGCATTTCCTGCTGATTGTAGAACCCATTCGATTTTCATGGAACACTAATTAACAACCCACATCCCTGGTGCATTCTTCACTCCTCAAAAGCCAACAAAGAGCTTCACATTGTTCATAGCATTGCTTCTATGCTGCCTCAGTGGATACTTGCTGGAGGTCTAAAGATGACCATCTCTACCCATCAGACCTTAAGAACACCCACCAGACAGCCAACGATGTTCTTCTTTGTCTCCATTTTACAAATAAAGAACTGGGGCCCAGAAAAGTCAAGTCTTAAGTCTAATGGCTTCACAAAACTGCCCAGCCACGTACCTGTTGTAGAGCTAAACTAAGACCCCCATTTCCTAAACCCTATTCTGGCTGAGCCCTTCATCCCACTGCTGCCTCTCTATAGCTCCTTGTACGGCCCCAGAACCATGGAGAAGTTCACACAAGTCCTGGTGCTGCTGGGGGACATTGGGGGGCTCAAAGAGGCCAGACAATCTCAGTATCATATGCACAACCTCCCCGTTCTCTTCCTTTGTCTAAAATAGGGAGTTGGAAAAGTGTCCTGCCACCTATGAGCAATGCCCAGGTTGTCTATGTAAGGCATGCCTCTTTACATAACATGTAGAACTTGTCGCCAGGCTTGTCCCTGGAGATTTTGACTGAGTAGGGCTGAGGAAGAACTCGGGAATGGTTTTAAACAAATATCCCAGGGAATCCTATCCAGGAGGAAGTGTGTGTACCCCTGACCTTAACAGAATACCTCCTGGCTTAGCACCTTGCTCCGAGGCCTGCAGCTAAGGTGCAACTGAGTAGACAGGATTCTGTTTTCATGGCTACTTTTGAAAAATGTCTTTAAAACACCGAAACAAAAACAAAAGACATTTATTTGAACAAAGAGATGGGCCTGTAGTTTTTTTTTTTCTTTTCAAGAAAACAAACAAAACAAAATTATCTTTGTACACCTCTGTTTATCCCCAGCAAACCTTGCTTCATTCCATTCTGCCAGATCCAGGAGTATCAGCCTGATGTTGGTTCTCCAGCCCTTGACCTGTGCAATCAGGCAAGTCCGGCCACTCATGATCCAAAAGCCAACTGCCAAAAGCCAAAATGTCCCAGCTGCCAACTTCTTTGCTATAAACCCAACTCTGATTTCAGTTCTGACCCAAGCTGCTTTCTGAGTCTTGATGGAGACTTCCTCGCCCACTCCCTTCCCTCTGAGCACATCTACTATCTCAGGCTCTGAGGACTCCAGGGAACTCCGCCTTCCTCAGGGAGAACCTACACCCCACCAGCTCAATCTGTGAGATGGATGAGCAGCGACAGGGCCAGACACACACACAGCATTCCCTTGTCATTTGGCAGAACCTTGTGGAGAAGCAGATGGAAAATTCTAAGGACACTCAATTCCCCAAATTCCTTTTCTGAATTTCTCAGCCCTCACTGAATTTGTAAATCTTTTCAGACTCTTGAAAGCCTAGCTCCAAGCTTGATTCAAGTCTTTAATCCCAGCACTCAAGGAGGTGGAGGCAGGTGAATCTCTGAGTTCAAGCCTAGCCTGATCTACAGAACAAGTTCTAGGACAGCCAGGGCTACACAGAGAAAACCCTATCTGGAAAAACAAACAGGTGAGCCAGCAAACAAACAAACAAACAAAAAAACCACAAACAAACAAGCAACAACAATAACAACTCAACTGCAACTTCTATACCTTGGGGCCCAGGAAGAGAGATCAAACATCTAAGAGAGCTATAGGTCAGGTCTATCGAGTTCCTGGAGATTTCTTTCTGTTGCCCTGGGAAGGGGCGGCTCCTGACAGGAAGGTTGGAAGTGTCTTACGGAGGCAAGCACCCTGCAAGAGGACTTAGTGTCATGTGTGGCCTTGGAGTCTCACCCCCTTGGAGTTCTGGCTGCACATTGGTCACTCTGAACTTGGGGCCTGTTTCTGCATCAGATGCCGACAACAGTATCAGCTTCATGAGGCTGTTCTGAGAATGAAGTGTTCCTTGGGGTGAGGTGCTTGGCGCACAGCTAAGCAGAGGTTTAGGGGACAGCTATTCCATGGCCCCCTAGTGCTTTGAGGAAACTTACATGGGACCTGGATGATGGCTATCATGAAGGCAACCCTACCTCACGTCAAATAAATGTGACATAAAAAGATCACCTGAAATCTGACCTAAAATTATGTCATGGTCTTTATTGCTAAGTTTCTCTGCAGGAAAGCTGCTTCAAGTTTCACATTTTACATTGTACATGCAATGTAGGAAAATACCTATTTTTCATTGGGCGGTGGTGGCGCATGCCTTTAATCCCAGCACTTGGGAGGCAGAGGCAGGCAGATTTCTGAGTTCGAGGCCAGCCTGGTCTACAGAGTGAGTTCCAGGACAGCCAGGGCTATACAGGGAAACCCTGTCTCGAAAAAACAAAACAAACAAACAAACGAACAAAAAACAGAAATAAAACATAAACACATATTTATATAATCTTGAGACAAGGGTCATTTTGATATAATATCAGAAACAGAAACCATATAAGAGAAAGAGCATGTAAAACTTAAGGCATAAAATTCAATATATTAAAAGACACAGGTAGGAAAAAATTACCAGTAGTAAATAGACCAGTTGTAAAGGATTAGTATTTTTATTGCTAAAGATTGCTAATTATTACATTAATTGTGAATTAGTCAATAATAAATAAAATGAAATGAAAAGAAAAGCAAGTGAAAAGTATGAATGGTGTTAGCCAGACAGATCAGCAGGTGATGATGGCCCTCATAAAACCTCCTAACCTAGCTCTGTCCCCAGGACCCATGTGGTAGAAGGAGAGAGACAATTACGAGTTGTCTTCTAGACTCACAGATACATCATGGCATACATGTACATATATACACACATGCACACAAAAATATATACATCATACATAATTTTTTAAGATGCTGCTATGTCTGAGGCAGGATTTGTCAGTAGGAAGAGCTTACCTAGATGTATGTTGCCCAGGGTTAGAGAAATAGGTTTTTGTTTGTTTGTTTGTTTTGTTTTTGTTTGTTTGTTTGTTTTTGAGACAGGGTTTCTCTGTGTAGTCCTGGCTGTCCTGGAACTCACTCTGTAGACCAGGCTGGTCTCGAACTCAGAAATTTCCCAAGTGCTGGGATTAAAGGCATGCGCTACAACTGCCCAGCCATTCTTGTATTCTTGACTGAAACTTGCCTCAATTTCTCAATCTTCCTTCCCTAGCCTACCAAATGCTGAAATTTTAGGCATGTACCACCATGCTTTAGGAGATAGTTTTTCTTTTCTGTATTAATTTTTGTTTTTTTATTTTATTTATTTATTTATTAATTTTTTGAGACAGGGGTTCTCTGTGTAGTCCTGGCTGTCCTGGAACTCACTCTGTAGACCAGGCTGGCCTCGAACTCAGAAATCCGTCTACCTCTGCCTCTCAAGTGCTGGGATTAAAGGCTTGTGCCACCACCACCCAGCTTCTGTACTAATTTTTAAATTTTATGTGTATGAATGTTTTGTCCATGCATGTCTGGTACTTAAGAAGATCACACATGGCTCAGATACCCTGGAACTAGAGCTACAGATGATTGTAAGCCACCATGTACTTGCTGGGAATTGAACCTAGGTCCTCTACAAAAGCAACAAGTGCTCTTAACCTCTGAGACATCTCTCCAGCCCCCATTTCCTATGTTATTAATAGGATTTCTAGTTTGTATAGAGCCACATCCTTTGATGTGGTTGTCACTGACCACAATAATTGTTTACTTTTAAATTTTAGTCCGTAAAAGAGAAAATGTTCTCCCTCAGTGCGTGGAGCTCCATTTAAAATGTCCGATAATTATGTAGAGTTGGACCACTAACCATATCCCACAGTACAGTTATAAAGGACTTTGCACCATTGCACTGCAAGACCCTGCTGACCTGGTTATTTTGTGAGCAGTGAAGAATGAAAACAAATCTAACATATCTCCTAAAATGCTCAGGTGCTTCTACTACTGTCCTTGAAGAACCCAGCATTCTGATCCTGATTTGACTGCACATATACATGTTCACAGTTCCAGGAACATGTGCCTGATCTGTACCATGCTTTCCTGTTCTGCCTGTTTATCTGTCTCTTAAATCCCTACCTGGCCACAGTTTCTACCATAAATTTTAGACATTTACACTTCTAAAGGCCTAGTCAAGCAATGTTTTTTTGTTTTTTCCTTTTGGCATTATTCCTGGGTGTGGTGTGTGTGTGTGTGTGTGTGTGTGTGTGTGTGCATACATATGTGTAAGTATATAGAGATGAAAGATGAGCAGTGGGTGTTTTCTTCAATCAATTTGTACCTTTTTTTAAAAAAAAAATACTTTAAAGTGTTTTTCTTAAGGTCTCTCTCACCGAATCTAGAACTCACTTTGTAGGCTGGTTGGCCATATGGCTCCAGAGATTCTCCTGTTTTGCCCTTTCCCTCTGTTCCCACCCCCAGCACTGGGGTTATAGATGTGAGCCTCCAGGTCTAGCTGTCTTATGTGTGTGCTGAACTCAAGCACTTTACCAACTGAGCTACCTCCCAAGACCCCACTAGCTTTTAATTTTTCTTATTTCTATACAAGTTTCAAAGTCATTTTGTAGGTGGGGGTTGGAACTGTATTTATATAACAAGTGCACTCAGAAAGGGTTTTTATACAGTATCTGTTTTCTCAGCTTCCTGCACACTCTCTCCAACCGGACTTAACTGTTTGCCAATCCCTGAAGGCACTGCCTACCCTCCTTGTCCTTGTGTCCTGCATTCTTTGCCTGGAACTCTCTTTCTCTCTCATGGTGAATCTCTGGTACTTTCATTCATTCTCTCAGGTCAAAACTCTTTCTCTGTGGAGTCCTTTCTGATGTCTCTGCACAGAGTCAGGTGCCACCTCTCCACCAACATCTATTCAGAACCATTGGCTTTCTGTTTTGCATCATACTATAAGCCCACATTCTCACTGAGACAAGCAATTTAAAGAGAGAGACTACGTCTTTCCAATTTTGACTTCCCATAGCCTATCAATAGTCCTTGGGCTCAGTCAAAGTCTATTGAATCAAAGAGTACAAGCCAGGTTAACATTGAGAAGGCTGGGGGTGGCACCCCATGAAAGCTCTTGAACGTGGGCTTTGGTGAGCTTTGAGCCTGGCAAGAGCACAAACAGAGCTGTATTGTATTTACTTCATCTTCCTATGCTGTGATAAGTGAATCAGAATGGGAAATGATAGGAAGCCAAGGAAACCAGTTACAAGATATTAAGAGTGTTCGAGGCAGCCAAGGCAGAAGCCTGAGTCAGGCTTGGTCAGGGCTTGGAAGGGAAGAGATATTAAGAATGGCATGGGATTAGAATAGGAGACTGTATGATGTAGACAGACTGGAAGAAAAATGTTATTAGGAAGCTAACAGAATCTTTCTGTAATTTATTCTGTAAGTGGTTTGTGTCATTTATAAAAATTACAATCTGATTTTACCATAAATCTGAATGAATGACTGTATAGAACCAGGGCTTCTTCTAGAACTGGCCACATTCCTTTCATTAACTCTCTTAAGATATTTGTTTTTTTGTTTTTGTTTTTGTTTTTTAGCCTACAGCACCCGGTATTCCCAGGTGGTCTCCCATCCAAGTACAAGATATTTGTATTTTTAAAACATTTGTTTTGTTTTTTTTGAGACAGGGTCTCAAAAAGAGTCTAGAGACAAAGCACTCAGTGATGCCTGGGGCCTTATGCAACTTACCAAAGGTTTTAGAAAACTGTTCCACATACATGTACATGCAGTTTAGAACAGCACTGCTTTTTCCCCCAACCTTGTCAGAGTGGTTTATGGATATGAGGTATATAGGAACTGATTAAGGGTGCATAGGCTACATGCATACATATATTAGTTATTGTTTTTGTTGCTAAGAGAAATGCCTGACAAGAAGCTATCTGAAGGAGAAAAGGTTTATTTTGGTTTATGATGTTGAGGAACAGGGTCCTTTATGGTATGAAAATGTGCTTACAACGGTGGAGCTGCAAACGTGCTTATGTGGGTTAGATTAGAAATGAGAGAGAGAGAGAGAAAGAGAGAGAGAGAGAGACAGAGAGAGAGAGAGAGAGAGAGAGAGAGAGAGAGAGAGAGAGAGAGAGAGAGAGAGAGAGAACACAAACACTGGTGTTTTACTGGGTTTTCTCCCTTTTTCATATTTACTCAGTCCCAGACCTCAGCCCATGGAACAGTATGGCCCACATTCAGTGAGGATGTTCAGTGTCTCCTCTCCTCACTGAAAAGCCCTCACAGTAGCACCAAAGGTGTGCTCATTAAGGACCCTACATGTCCCTGAATTCCTATCGGGTTAACAACGGAAAGGAGTTATGAATACTTGCAAATGGAGAAAATGAGAAGGGGCTACTCTAGGGAGACCCACCCATGCTCCAGGAGCAGGGGGCTGTTCTAGGGAGACCCACCCATGCTCCAGGAGCAGGGTTCTTTCCGGTATGGCTCTGGGGTGAGTGGACTTTGATGTTCCCATTCCATTCTCAGCAGGGAAGTGTGAGTTGTGGGGGATGGGGTAACAGGGAAGAGCTGGAGAGGTGGTTCCCTGCTTCAGAGCACTGTACGTGTTTCCAGAGGTTCTGGATTTAGTCCCCAGTACCCACGTGGTGGCTGAGAATCATCTGTAACTCCAGTTTGGAAAGATTTGATACCCTGTTCTGGAGTCCACGAGCACCAGGCATGCACGTGGCATACAGACATACAAATACATGCAGCCACACAGCCTGCATGTATTTATCTTACTTAAAGATAAAGTAAGTCTTTATAAAGAAAGAAGGAAGGAAGGAGGGAGAGGAAGGAAGGAAGCAAGGAAGGGAGGAAGGAAGGAAGGAAGAAAGGAAGGAAGGGAGGGAGGAAGGAAGGAAGGAAGGAAGATCGATATGAGAGCCCTTGGTAGTGCAACTGTTGTGGCCACAGACTGTAGCCACATATAAGTTCTAGACATTGCTTTCTAGCATGCTCAGGGTTCTTGGGCCTCAGTGTAGCTATTGGCTTCATTTTTGTTGTTGTTGTTTGTTTTTTGAGATGAGGTCTCACTATTTTACCCAGGCTACACTTGAACTCTTACTTTAAGCAATCCTTCTGCCTCAGCTTTTCCAGTATCTGGAGCTACAGGCACACGGTACCAGACTCTTGTCATTAACCCTGCCATCTTTCCCATAAAGGAAGTAAAATGTTTTTATTGCAGCTCTTCCCATCTCCTAAGAAGAATGTACAATATTCCAGGGTGTTGCCAGAAATTACATCAACTTGCCATGATGAAATGGGAATATACCAGCATGTGCATTCTTTCTTTGGTCTTCCTACCCTGAGTAAGGGTGCAAGATGCAGGGTTGAGGTTAAAGGCACCCAGTGCCTAGTCTGTCACTCTGCTTTGAAACTCCCCATCCATTAAGTCCAAGCCTTGGTCTTCTGCTTTGCCTCTGTGTTCCTCCAAGATAGGACTCTGCCTGGAGGGGTCTGGTTAGCACTGCCACGCTCATGAGGGGGTCATGACTAACAGTTAATGCCTTTGTGCAGGAACAAGGTCTCCACTGTGCCTCTCAGGGTGAAAACAAAGTCCCTAGACAGAGTTGACTTCCAGAAAAGGCTCCTGCGCTAAGTCAGCCAACAGACTCCAGAGCTAATCGGAACCAGATGCTGGTTCTTTCACTTAAATATACTACAGGTCACAGATTTATTTTTTGAAAGCACCTATAACAACAATTAAAGTCATAAAATGTGTTTTCCCTGGATATTTTCTCCTAGTCAACCAAGCAATATAGTCTGATATGTTGGGGCAAATCCGTGCCAAAACCAACATATTTGCTTTGTTAGAAATCTGCAGAATGTGTCTGTCTGTGGAGGTGTGCTCTGGTCAGGCCAGGGGCAGCTGCCAACACAAAAACAGTTTCCTAAAATAGCCTGTGCATACAAGAATGATAAGCAGACACTGTAGATTTGTGGCTGAGAAGTGGAGAGATCGAGCCTGGGGGAGTGAGAGAGAACAAGGGGCATTAAGCATGATTCGTGTAACGTGGCAGGTACTTCCTGAATTTAAAAACTGGAGCCTCCAAAGGGTTCAGCGGCAGACAGTTATGTCTTCCCACTGATATTACTTCCAGCACCCCAACACAGCTGGGTGGCTACCCCCGGGAAGACCTTCTAGCCAGTTCACAGCTTGTTCTTTCTGTGATGTCTCTTACCTACGTCTGGCTTCTAAATGCAAGCAGACAGGGATGTCCCTGCCTGTTTCTTCTCTAAGAAATTCATGCACTGATGGCAGTCTCTGAATGCTCTCTTTCTGTGTTTTGCTCTTAGATTTCCTCGGGGGAAATCTCTTTCCATTCTTCTTGTCACTCGTTTTCCTGTGGGGGAATACCTCCCTCCCTCTCTCTCCCACTGGGACTTGTTACACTCCACCTCCACACCTCCAGCCCCACCTCCGAACGAATGCATGCACACACACCCCAGGAATCTCAGTGCTATGTGGCTAAGCTTTACCTAGGAAGGTAGTGGTGAGCTCACTGACGGTCTGGGCTCAAAGGAGGATTTTCACTTCAGGTCCATAGCCCTGAGATCCTAATTTGGGGCCGGTGTGATGGCTTAGTCAGTGAAGGTGCTTGCTACCAAGCATACCAGTCTGAATTTGATCCCCAGACTTTCAGGGTGAAACCAGAGAACTGGCTCCTTCTAGTTGTCTGTAGAGCTACACACACACACACACATACACACACACACACACACACACACACACACACACACACACACACACTGTTGTGATTATAAAAAAGGAATATTAAGATATGTTCTATGGGGGTGTGGTGAGGTGTAGGGGAAGGGGATGTCTTGGCAGGCCCATGCCAAGGCATCACTTCCCCCTTTATTTAGGGCATGGGGAGGGGAGTTAAGAGAGTAGTAGAGGCAAAGAGAAAGGCAGAGAGAAGGAGAGAGTAGAAAAGTAGAGGCTGGCCATGACCACATGGAGAGAGCGGGGAGGGGGCGGGAAGGGAAGGGGGAGAGAGGGGAGCAAGAGGACAAGAGGCAAGAGAGAGAGAGAGAGAGAGAGGCAAGAGTAAGACAGTAAGAGAGAGAGGAGGGGGCAAGCAGCCCCTTTTATAGTGGGCCAGGCCTACCTGGTTGTTGCCAGGTAACTGTGGGGGTAGACTCCAGACAGTACCAACACACACACTAATTTTTTAAAAATCAGTTTCAATATTTAACAACATTCACACCAAATATTTAACAACAGTCCCCCACCAAAGTATAAGAAGTTACATGGTAATAAAACAGGAAACTCTGAGGCTATAAATTTAAAAATGAATACATTAAAATTGTAATAAAGAAACAGATGTTTGTAATCTCAAAGTGCTTCTCTACAAAAGATTCATTGGTTACGAAGGGTAAAAGGTCATTGTGTGGAATGCTGTCCCCCAGGGATGAGACTATAGTGGAACGACAATGGTTGACAATGATTTATTGAATATTTCAAAGTAGCTTATAGATAGGATTCTGAATGCTCACAACACAAAGAAATGTGATAGACAAGCCAAAGCCTCTGGTGCTGTGGATAGTATCTACACACACACGTACACACACACACAGAGTATGCTATACTTATTGTACATATGCATTGCAATCCCACTCTAGACTCCAGAAATATGTGTAATTACTATAGATTGATTGCAAGCAAAAATAAGATTTCAGAAAAGGGGAGTGGTGTGTATTGTGCATTCACGTGAATGAGTACGGGGAATGTTTACCCATACATGTACGTGCAAAGCCCCAGCATCTTCCTCTATTATTCTCTACCCCATTGCCTTAAGAAAGGGTGACTCCCTGAACTGAAGCACCTCCTTTTAGTTAGGTCTTTTCTAAATTACAATTTATTATTAATATTATTCCTGGGGCAGAGGGTGCAGAGCCATGGAGCACACGAAGAAGCCGGAAGACGACTTTATGTGCTTCTCTCTCTTTTTCCACATGTGTGTTGGGGATGGGGAATCAAACTTAAGATTGGCCAACTGTCAAGCCTTTATCTGACTAATCCTTCTCCAGGCCAAGAGTGGATCTTAAATGTGCTCATCACATTGCACAAGAAAAACCCAGTAACAGTGTGAGGTGAGGGTGTTGATGAGCAGGGTTATGGCAAATGTTTGACAGCATCTACATATATAAAACACTGAGTTGATACACATGTGTGTATGTGTGGGTATAGAATACAAGATTTATATCCACCACCACAGCCCAGGCAGGGTGGAGGACACCCAGAGGCCTGGGACCACTAAGGTGAGCAAGTAAATGGAGAGATGGGAGAGGAGGAGAAGCAGAACAGTGTGTGCTCAATGAAGAGAGGCAGAACTAGAGATGACGGTAGTGAGGAACAGCCCGATGTGAGTATCTACTCTGCCACCTAAAGCCATGGTGAGGTCCTGGCCCATGCTGCCGCTGAGAGCCATCTCTGGTTCTGTGGTCCTGCAGCAGCAGGGGTCTGTGTTAATGTCTGTAGTCATGTTACCACTAAAGGCCATGCAGATGTCCCTGGTCTCAGCTGCCACCTGAGGTCGTGTTGATGTCTAAGGGCAGAACTGTCTAATGGGTAGAACTGGCCCCACCCCTTACCAGTTACAGGAGGCAGGCAATTGGGAGAACCAGCCCCAATCCTGACCTGGGCAGAGTATGAGAGCTGGCCTACCCCTTGCAGGCTGCTGTACTCTGGAGATGGTACTTTGCCTGGGCAGCAAGGTGGAGCTGACTCTGGTGGCGTGTGTTTGGGAGAGCTGGTAGGCTGACCAACCTCCACAGCACAGCCAGGGTGAAGGACATCCAGAGGCCCGGCACCACCCAGCTACTATCCAGGCTCAGATTCAGGGCTTTGAGTTGACCTACCCTAAGGGGCTGGTCCTGTAGAACCAAAGCTGCAGGATCTCCATGACACAGGACAACCACAGGATAGCTAAGAGGAGTCCCCAGTGAGGAACCAGTATTGATGGTGTAGCAAAAGCCAGAAGCCTCCAACCACACCAATGACCCATTGCAATGAACAATTTGCAAGTAAAGATGTGTGGACAAAAGGATGTGCTGTGGGACACCCTGTGACACATCACAGCTTCCATGGTGAGGTGGGGTTTTGTTTTTGTTTTTTATTTAATTTTCATTTTCTTCTGCAAGCTGCCAGGGCAGAGGACAGATATGGAGGGACATGGAGACAAGTGGGTGTATGATGTGAAATTCACAAAGAATCAATAAAAAAGGTTTTTTTTAAAAAAGAATACAATATTTAGAGAGGTGACCAAGAACTTAACTTCAGGTAACGATGAATGACAGAAAGCGGGTAAAAGGACACACGTCATGAAAGGAGATATAAAGCTGATTGGTTTTCTGGTTTCACCTCTGTGATAATTTTTCTGGTTTGTGTTGAATAAGTGCATACAAACCTAACGCACAGTGTCAGAACCCTAAGTGAAGCGTTCCTGCTTCAGAATGGCTGGTATAGCTGTTAAACACTCCGTGGAAAGAACAACCCTTAGGACTGGCCAGGGGTTTGTGTGGGCAGCAGGTTTAATCCAGTCCAGCTGTGTGATTTTTTTTTTATTTGCTCATGACTATAAGGTGACTTTATTAATTTTTTTACTTTGATTTATGTTATGTGTATGGTTTATGTTATGTATGTGCTTTGTTTGCATGCATGTCATGCCTGTGTACCATGTACTTGCCTGGTACCCAGGGAGGTTAGAGGAGGGGATGGGATACCCGGGACTGGGGTTACAGATGGTTGTGAGCGCTGGGAATTGAACCCCGATCTTCCGCCAGAGCAACAAATGCTCTAAACTGTGGAGTCATCTCTCTAGCCCCATGATTCTTTTTTTGTTTTTGTTTTTGTTTTTTAAAACATCGAATTGTTTGCCATACACACAAACATCTTATTGGTGACTAGCCATCAAGAAATCTGTACAAACATTAAAATAAATAAGTCAAAGATTCTTCTATGATGGCATAGAGTTCATGTGGACCCTCAACTGGGGAGTGATATTTCAAAAGTTTGGTTTTGTTTGGTATGGGGGGGGGGCAGGATTTTCCTCTGTAGCCCAGGCTGGGCACAGATTCCCAGTCTTCCTGCCTCAGCCTCCCAAGTGCTGGGATGACTGGCAGGCAGCCTCTCACCCCGCTGAAACGGTTGATTCTTCTGAATGTTATTTGGGCAATACCAGGTAATTCCAAACAAACGCAGACCCCCAGCATCTACAATGGAGACCGCTAAGGCAGGAAACAATGGCTGTGAGGAGGAGATGGGATGGCCATGTCATGCTGGTCTAGTACCAGGGTCCCTGCTGGGCTGCTCACTATAATTGTCTCCAAGTAACTTTCCTTGCTCTGGCCTGGGGATGGAGATGGGGGCATTTCCCTTCTAGACTGAGTCATGGATACTTTACTTACTTTTACCTCACTATGATTCCTCATCAGTTCTTAATTCAAGACCTAAACTGGTGCTCCCCCAGTAAGGAATTTCAACTGTATAGTTCTCTACTAAGAACCTGCTTCTAAAACAAGCTTTTGGTACCTATATTTAATGTTTAAATGTTCCTGGGAGAGGAGGCTAGAGAGATGGCCCAGAGCATAAGTGTTGGGGTTGGTCTGCTGTATTCAAGTGCTAAATACTGGCCCCTAAGATCTGGTTCTCTCCCCTCATGAGGAGAGCCTCACATATGCCAAGTGATGCTTTGTAACCTTGCTCCCCAAGTTAATTGGTCAATAAAAGGCTAAAAGCCTGCGATTGGGCAGTAGATAGAGGTAGGCGGGTTTTCAGTTACACGACTGGAGGTCCGGGTTAGAGACCAGAGAAAAAAGAAGGAAGGAGACTAGAGAGGAAGAAACAGAGATGGGCCATGAGAGGAGATGGGCCATGAGCATGTCCAGGAAAAACAGAAAGCAACAAGGGGACATATGGCTGGGATGTAAGTTACAATAGCTCCAAACCTGCCCCAGCTAGGCTTATGGCCTGGAAATAAACTCCCTGGACTGTGTGTCTTTTATATGGGCTACCTAGAATATATAACTCCATTTACAGGTAAGAACATTTTCGCTCTCTCTCTCTCTCTCTCTCTCTCTCTCTCTCTCTCTCCACTCCCTTCCCCTCCCTTCCTCTCTTCTCCTCCCCTCCCTTCCCCTCTCTTCCCCTCCTGTCCTTTCCTCCCTTCTCTTCCTTCCCTCCTCTCCCTCCCTCCCCTCCCATCCCCTCTCTTCCTTTGCTCCTCTCCCTTCCCCTCCTCTCCCTCCCTTCCCCTCCCTCCTTTCCTTCCTCTCTTTCTTTCCTTCTTTCTCTCTCTCTTTCTTCCTTCCTTCCTTCCTTTCTTTCTTTCTTTCTTTCTTTCTTTCTTTCTTTCTTTCTTTCTTTCTTCCTTCCTTCCTTCCTTCCTTCCTTCCTTTCTTTCTTTCTTTCTTTCTTTCTTTCTTTCTTCTGAGATAGGATTCCTCTATGTAGCCCTGGCTGTCTTGGAACCCATTCAGTAGACCAGGCTGCTCTTGAACTTAGAGATCTACCTCTATGAGTGCTGGGATTAAAGGCATGTGTCATCATCACCAGTGACAGACTCTTTCTTAAGGCAATAAGATGGAGACTCATAGGGGAAGAGAGTTGGCTTGTGTGTACATGCGCATGGCCACACATTTTGCACGCTCACATGCATGCATAACACACATTGCACATACACTGCTATGCCTACTGTCTCTGTCTCTCACCTTGATGTTTTACCTTACAAAAGAAGGCCTTCAGTCCATAGTGAAGGAGTTTTGGAACAAATCCTTTTCCATCTTTCCTTATAAATTTCTCTTCTCCTTAAGGTCTTTGCTGTTTGGGGCATCACTTTTTTTTCCCCCTTGAGTCTTAGATTGGTGGGCTGCTGTACACTGTTGTGAGCCGTGGACCAAGAATACAAGTGGAATCTACCCTGCTTGATTTCTAAGTATCTAGAAGTTGTAAGCCAAAGTATCTAACTGAAAGAATTACATCCTTGTCACCTACTGTAATCATTTGAATACTTGGCCCCCAGTTAGCGGAACTGTTTGGGAAGGATTAGGATGTATGGCTTTGTTGGAGTGGGTGTGGTCTTGTTGGAAGAGATGCATCACTGGGGGCAGGCTTTAAGGTTTTAAAAGCCCACATTAGGACCAATCTCACTCTTTCTCTGCTTACTGCCTGCAGATTGGATGTGAACTCTCAGCTACTGTTCTAGAACTCTGCCTGCTACCATGTTCCCTACCATAATTAAGGACTAATTCTCTGAAGCTGTAAGCAAGCCCTAGTTAAATGCTACCTTTTATAAGTTGCCCTGGCCATTGTGTCTCTTCATAGTAATAGGACAGTAACTAAGATACCAATCTACCTAGGTATCCTCATAACAACCTCAAATTCTGGGCTCAAATTAGAAATTCTCCTGCTTCCTAGAATATCCTGTGAGATTACGACTCAGAAATCCGACCACTGGACATCCTTCTTTCCTTTCCTCATCTCCATCTCACCTCACAAGGAGTTTGTTGTTCATAGCTAGAGACTTCTTACCTCAAATCTTCCTCACTCTCCCACAAACAGCCCTGCCTTGGCGCTCTCTCAAGTCTAGGGCTGTGTACACTCTGATAGAAAATCTCAGATATCTTGGAAATGGACTGGGGGAGATGTTAGACAGGCAATTTGGGGAGGCCTACATTGGGCAGGATAATCTAAAAGGAAGAAAAATACAAGACTGGCCAGTTACTTTAGCCTAGAGGATTCTAGATACATCATTTGTGGATAGCAGGAGAGGCAGGGCTAGGATGCAGGCAAGCAGACTCTGTTGCCCCGCTCAAGCACAGTAAGTACAGATTGTCTTGATAAATCATGTTACTAGATTTCCTGATATTCATTCATCCCTGTGATTCTGGAACGAAGCCTGCTTAGTCATGGCTTTCATATACTGCTGGATTCCATTTTCTCGTGTTCTACATAGGAATTTTCCATCCATATTCATAACTGAAACTGATCTCTAGCCGCCTTTATTTGCACTTCACGTCGTAGGGTTTCCATGTCAGGGTTGCGCTCATTGTGTAAATTGAATTGGGAAGTGTTCCATCATTTTCTGTGTTCTGGAACAGCGATTTTGCCCTCTTTTAATATGTGAGGCATTTACAGAAACAGTCTCACAAAAAATTCAAACCAGACAGAAAAAGCAAAGCTTCTTTTGGCAGTTCCCTTAGTGTTCTGAATCTCCTGCCTAGAAATGATCCCTGTTATCCCTCTGTTGAGTTTCTTCTGGAACATTTGCTCTCTTATATACATGTGCATATATGTCATTTGATACTTTAAAGAACCTAATAGATTACAATCTTTTTTACAAGTTGTATAATGTTTTTAAGATTTAAATTTATATCTTGGAGAATTAGCTATGCTAATCCATATGGAGAAATATCTCATTTTTAAAAAAATGATACATAATAACCCACATTAGTGGAAAGCTATGTATCCATATATATGTGTGTATGTGTATATATATGTATATATATATTTAAATTAACTTTTGTATGTCTGAATGCACACAAACCATGCCAAGGGTATGCAATCAGGGTAGAACTTATGGGAGTTGGTTTTCTCGTTCTACCATGTAAGTCTCAGGGATTGAACTCAGCTCATCAGACTTGGCAGCAAGCACCTTTATTCTCTGAGTCATCTCACAGAGTCTCACTGTCGCCTAGGCTGGCCTTGAATTCACAATCTTCCTGTCTCAGTTTTTCTAGAGCACAAGATGTGCCTCCATTCCCAGCTTTAGAATGAATATATTTATTCAAAATGACTTCTTTCTCAAGGGATATTTGAGTTTGTTTTTTTTCTTCACTAAGATGCTGTGTTGAGGATTTTTCTCCCAGCACTTATTGTGAATTAGTATTCTCACAGCAATATTGTGACTATGCCTGTGTAGTCATTTGTTAGAAGCTGGTCATTTGATCTGACTTGGTTTCCTCTGACTAGTGCTCCCACTTCTTCAAAGCAAGAATTTTCCCGAGTCACTCACATGTGGTACAACACATGCCTGCAGTTCTAAAACTTGGGAGACCCTGGCTCAAAATAGTCAATGAAGGAAAAAGTAAAGCCTTTTTCTGTGCTGTTCCTGGTGTACATTCACTGTGTCTGGCCCACAGTGGGCATTCAGTTAGGATAAAAATGGATGCATGAAAGACTATGTTTGTGATTGGTTCTTTGGCCAAACATGCTGCTATTTCTTTGAATTAGGTAGTAGAAGTGCTGATTCAAAGGGTATAGACATTTCAAAATTCAACAGATACAGAACTGACCTGCTTCGGACCAAGTGGCCCATAAGAGAATTTTATTGCTCTTGCCTTCAGATGCTGCTGAAGATGCTTTTCTCCAATTGGAGAAAGAAAAATAAAGTGTCTCATTGCCATTTGAACTTGCACTTCTTACTATTAATTATTATGATTACTATGAAAAACACTTGGCCAGTGTTTTAGGTCATCGCTGTTGTAACAGAATTCTGAAGAGTGGTGTCTTTTAAAGGAAAGGCAGGTGTTTCTGAGAGCTTTAAAGGCCAAGAGGTTGAAGATCAAGGCACCAGCAGTGTTGGCTGTTGAGGGAGCTTAAGGGTTCTATTTCAAGATGGCACCTTGACACTGTGTTTGTGCGACACATAGGGATGTCATGACCCAAGAACATTTCCCAGAGCCCCACCTCTCAATGCTTCCCTGAGGATGACATTTCTTGACAATTTCTTGGACACATTCATGCCACAGCAAATGAGTTCTGTTGCTTACTACTTGGCAATCCCTTTCTGTTCTGTCTCTAGCTTGTCTACATGCTTCTTCCCCACCCCCAACTTGTTGCTTATGCTTTTCTCACCGACTTGGAGGACATTTTTATCTATATGGGTTAAAAACAACAACAACAACAACAACAACAACAACAACAACAACAAGTTGACACAGGCTAGAGAGATGGCTCAGAGGTCAAGAACACTGATGCTCTTCTAGAGGACCTGGGTTCTGTTCCCAACACCCACATGACAGCTCACAACTGTCTGTAACTCTAATCCCAGAGGATCTGATGACCTCTTTTGGCACCAGACACACATGTGGCACACGGACAAACATGCAGACAAAATATCCATACACATAAAAATAAATAAAATGCTCAAAAATTTTATTTGTCAAATATCTGTTCAATGTTTTCTTCTAAGCTCTTTCTTTGGACTTATATTTATTTATATATTTTCCAGTCTGTATTATTTAATTCTTAATTTAGTGAATCAAATTTACTCTTTAACCTTTTAAAATTACACTTAATATATTATTTTTTTGTGTCCAGGCGTGGGTATGAGTATATGCTTGAGTATGTGTCACAGTGCAAGTGTGGAGCTCAAAGGACAACTTCTGGGGGTCTGGTTTTTTCCTTTCACCATGAGGGTTCCAGAGAACTCAAGCCATCAAGCTTGGTGGTAGGTACTTGCTCCACTGAGCAATCTTGCCAGCAAATCCTCCTCTTCATCTTAAAAAAAAAAAAAAGTCTCCAGGCAGTGGTGACATACGCCTTTAATACCAGCACTTGGGAGGCAGAGGCAGAAGGATTTCTGAGTTCAAGGCCAGCCTGGTCTACAGAGTGAGTTCCAGGACAGCCAAGGCTACACAGAGAAACCCTGTCTTGAAAAAGCAAAAACAAACAAACAAACAAACAAAGTGTATTGTGTGAGTGCGCATATGCACATGTGCACATGTGCCAGGGCAAGGCATCTGAGTGGAGGTCAGAGAACGCTTTGCAAAAGTCCGTTCCCTCCTTTTCTTGTGTGTGTTCAAGGATTCAAAGGTGTCAGGTTTGGCAAATGACATCTTGCCAGCTTTTATTTTCTTCTTTATGGGTTTTTCCAATGTAAAAGTTTAAATGCCTACTGACTCACATCTGGGGACAGTGAGGGATCTGTCTTACTCAGCCATGATGGATATCCTTTCAAATTGATGCTGTGGCAATTTTTTCCCCCGTTGCTGTTGTTGTTATCGTTTTTTTGAGACAGGCTTTTGTCTGGGCTGATCTTAAACTCATTCTGGAGGCCAGGTTGGCCTGAACTTCCCTAGTGCTGGGATATAAGCCTGTGCCCCCACACTTAGCTTCAAATTAATAGTCTTTAAATATTTGTTACCATTTATTTGAAGTGATAGAAGTTAGCTGTTTTTTGTTTTAATCATAGTGGAATACGTTTTTTTGAAGTTTGTCATGTAATGGATTTATCCTGAATGCTGCATGCAAGGAAGCGCTTAGCCTAGTTGGTGTTATATTTCATTCCAGTCTTCCTACCATTCACAAGAATCACGAATCCCACAAATCTGCATACTGGCTGGGACCCTAATTCAAGGCAGGGGCTCAGCAACACACACACCACACACACACACACACACACACACAGGCCTCTGGGAGGGCAGAATCCCATTCTGAGTATCTGGAGGTCTCAGGTCTCAGTTTGGTTTGTTTGGTAGTGGCTAGAACACTGGCTGGATCTTGGACTTGAATAAAGTAATAAAGTGCACTCTGGTTCCCTGGTCTACTTGCACACATGTGACTTGAATCTCTTTTCTCATTACTGCCATCTCTTTTTTTGTTGTTGCTGTGGTATTTTGTTTGTTTGTTTTCCTGAGACAGGAGTTTCTCTGTGTTGCCCTGGCCAACCCAGAATTCACTCTGTTGATCAGGCTAGCCTAGAAATTCACCTGCCTCTGCCCCAGTGTTGGCATTAAAGGCGTGTACCACCGTCTGTCTGTAATACCATCTCATTTAACCCATCTCAGCAAGAATAAGTGCTTGGGACTCAGGAAGTACTGTCCCCACCCCACCCCATCCTATTCCTTATCCTCCATCCCTCACTTCTCGTCCTTCCCCTATCTTCCTCTTTCAGCCCCTCCATTTCTTTTTCTTTGCCTTTATATCATTATTATTTCTACAAAACTGTAGTCCTCTGAGAATAAAAACCCACAATTGAGATCAGTAATTCTTTTTGTTTTGGTTCAGTTTTGGTTGTTGATATTTTGTTTGAGACAGGGTCTCTCCCTGGCTGGCCTGGAATATCCTATGTAGACTTGGCTGGCCTTGAACTCACAAAGATATTTACCTGTCTTTGTTTTCCAAACACTGGGATTCAAGGCCTGTTCCACCATACTTGGCAAAGTGAGTAATTCTTAACTGAGGTACACACAGGAGAATCATTTGAGCTGCTTCAAAATGAATGAATAAGTAAATGCACTTTTGGGATCTATCTTAGATTTGAGGAATGGAAATTACCAAGAGAAAAGCCAGGAATTCTAAAATGTTACAAATTCTTCCCTAGTAATTCTGGTATGTGTGCTCCGAGTCCAGAGCACTACCCCGGGGCTTGAATTTTAACCTAAGACTCTAGTTTTAAGGACACTTAAGTGCCCTCACAGCTACAGTCAGCCAACGTGACTAATTCCAAAGGACAAATGACCCAATTCCATCAGCAAAAGGATGCCACAAGGATGGCATCTCTCTCATGGGGAGTAGAAACAGGGATAAAGACTCGAATGCAAACCATGCTTGGATCTGACTTATGGGCATTTTGAAAATGACGAGGGAAAAACTAAACCCACATGATATGATAGCAAGGGATTGTTTGTGTTAGATGTGCTATTGGCATGATTGCAGTAAGAGCAGTTTTTAATCTGCTAGTGATGAATATTGGCGTATTTATGGGTGAAATAATATCTGAAAATTGCCTCTAAATGTTCCAGTAAAAGAAGGAAAACCTGTTGGAGGAACCAATGAAGCCAGGCAAAACTGAGGACCGTTGACACTAAGTAGCAGGTGGGAAGGGACTTTTCCAGTTTCCTCTGGTTTGTATTTGAAAATTAAAATGTTTCAAAACAATTATGTGATTCACAAGGATTTGAAGCCCCAACTCTGGATTTCTTTCCATATTTTTTTAAAGACAATCTCCCTTTATAGCCCAGGCTAGCCTCTAACCTTGATTCTTCTCAAGAGTTATCCTTGGCCTCCTGAGTTCTGGGATTACAGTCATGTAGTAGCATGGTTAGCTTAAAGTCAGCTTTTGGTGATCCAGCCTCACCGAGGTCTTGCCATCCCCACTATGGTGAGTGTCTTAGGGTTTTACTGCAGTGAACAGGCACCATGACCAAGGCAACTCTTATGAGGACAACATTTAACTGGGACTGGTTTACAAATTCAGAGGTTCAGTCCATTATCATCAAGGCAGGAACATGGCAGCATCCAGGTAGGCATGGTGCAGGAGGAGCTGAGAGTTCTACATCTCCATCTGAAGGCCACTAAAGGAAGACTGGCTTCTAGGCAGCTAGGGTGAGGGTATTAAAGCCCATGCCCACAGTGACACACCTACTCTAACAAGGCTTACACTTCCTAATAGTGCCACTCCCTGGGCCAAGCATATTCAAACTAACACAGGGTTTCCTTTAGACTGTACTTGATATGATCAAGAAACATTACTCAAATTTTCATGTTCTTTCTTAGTTTTTAAAATTACATTTATTTACTTATTTTTTCTTTTCTTTTCTTTTTGTTTTCTTTGTTTGTTTTTGTTTTTGTTTTTGTTTTGAGACAGGGTTTCTCTGTATAGCCCTGGCTGTCCTGGAACTCACTCTGTAGACCAGGCTGACCTCCAACTCAGAAATCCGCCTGCCTCTACCTCCCTCTGTGCTGGGATTAAAGGCATGCGCTACTGCCTCCCGGCTTTCCTTTTTTTTTAAAAAAAAAATTAGATATTTTCTTTATTTACATTTCAAATGATATCCCCTTTCCTGATTTCCCCTCTGAAAAAAATCCTATTCCCTCTCCCCTCCCCCTGCTCTCCCAACCCACCCTCTCCTGCTTCCTGGCCCTGGCATTTCCCTATGCTGGGGCATAGAGCCTTTATAGGACCAAGGGCTTCTCCTCAATTGATGATTGACTAGGCCATCCTCTGCTACATGTGCAACTGAAGCCATGAGTCCCACCATGTGTACTCTTGATTGGTGGTTTAGTCCTTGGGATCTGGGGGGTACTAGTTAGTTTATGTTGCTGTTCCTCATATGGGGCTGCAAATCTTATCAGGTCCTTAGATCCTTTCTCTAGCTCCTTCATTGGGGACCCTGTGCTCTGTCCAATGGATGGCTGTGAGCCTCTACTTCTGTATTAGTTGGGCACATTTATTTACTTATTTACTTTCTCTGAGTGTGTCTATGAGCATGTGTGCATGTGGGGTGTGTGTGTGTGTGTGTGTGTGTGTGTGTGTGTGTGTACAAAAAGGCAAGGTTTCCTCTCAATGAAATCATCAGAGCAAAGATCATCCAGACTTGGCCTCAGTCAGTAGAGAGTAGGGGGTGGGGTGGTGGAGACATGAGGATCCCTGAAACTCAATGGCCAGCCACTCTAGCTAAATTAGTAAACTCTGGGTTCAATGGGAGACCTTCTCTCAAAAAACTAAGTGGAATGTGACTAGGAAGAAATCTCATGCAGACTTGACTTTTGGCCTACAAACATACACACACCACACACATCACACACACCACGCACACCACACACACCACACACACCACACACACCCACA
>NW_022196911.1:63840468-63843652 GCF_008632895.1 Mastomys coucha | reverse complement strand
ACCCCCCCCCCACACACACACGTCAGCACCACATGAGCTCTTCCTCACTAGTTAACAAGACTCCTTAATCTCTTGGCAGTGGCAGTGGGTTTTTTTGGAGGACCCGAGGCTACCCAGCCTTGGAGGTCAGGTGCTAGTGGCCTTAGGTAGGTAGGTACCCCAGGATGAACCAGCCTGGTCTATAGATATACACATATCGGAATCTCCTGTGAAGATTAAGAAACAGATCATTGGCAGACAAAGGATTGGTGGAGAACATGTATATAATGCTTACGTTCTTTTCATGAAATACATAAGTATTTGGGGCTGGAGAAATGGCTCAGTGATTAGGAGCATTGGCTGTTCTTCCAGAGGACCTGGGTTCAATTCCCAGCACTCACATGGTGGCTTACAACAGTCTGTAACCCCTGCTCTAGGGCATCAGAAGCCCTCCTCTGGTCTCAGGCACTAGGCAGGCATGTGATGCACAAACATTCAGGCAAAACAAAATAAAATTAGGGGAATATATACAGGTATTTGAATATAATTTATGCACATCCAGTATACTTTAAGTCATTTGTAGATTGCTTAAATCCAAAGTAATATAAACGTTATGTGACAGTTGTCACATTATATTATTTACAGAATAGTGCCAAGGACACAAAGTCTGTCCACATTTAAAAGAACCACTGTCATTGTAGGCCTAACCACAACACACACTCATACACACATAGACACACATACACATACACACACACACACACACACACACACACACACACACAAGACAATTCTTAAGCAGCAGGTACTGAAGAGAGATGTGGGATTCAGTGTAGTGCTGTGTGCCATAAATTCCAGCTTTACTTCCTTGCTGGCTGTACTGGGGATGAAGCACAGGGTCTGTGCATGCTGTATCACAGAGCTAAACCCCAACCATTGTTCTTGTCATTGTTTACAGTTCTGGATTTAAAAAAAAAAAATCCTTCTAGATTTTAGATCTGAGCTTGGTTGAACACACAGGTGCAGAATCTACAGGTAGGAAGGTCAACCTTATATTTTATTATGTGCCTGAGATCTAACCCAGACCCTGGTTCAGGCATTGGGTGCTTTTAAAGAACCCCTCAGCTCCCCAGTGTGCTCCTGGGAAGTAGGTTTGAGTGCTCTGAGCCAGAGACCCAGGGAGTGCACTGCCAGAAGCAGAATCTCCTATTTGTAGCAAATCAGACTCTCAGGATGCCAAGAGGCTTGGTGTCCTCCTGGCCCTTGACATTGACATCCAAGACTTGGGTGCCCTGAGAGCACCCGAAGCTTACCTTCTTAAGGGTCGGTAACCCCTGTGCCATCAGGTAAGCTCTGGGCTTGCAGCACCAGCCCTTGTAGGTTACCAGCTCTTTGTCTGCACTTGTGCTTTTGGAGCCTGGGACTCCTCACTGCTTTGGGCTAGGCATAGAAAGTGAAGAATGGCCAAAAAAAAAAAAAATGAGGCGCAGAGGATGGTTTCTGCTGTGCTTTGGGGGAACCTGGGATTTAGACTCGGATTCGGTACTTTTAGACTCTGAAGGACCGGCTTCCTGTGTCGCCAAACTTGCCATCTTCAAGTCAGTTTCAACTGCACCCAGGGAATGCTGGAGGCACCTTTGCCAGCCTTGATCAGATGGGAAGGGTGAGCCTTCCCAGTTCTGGAAATGAGAGGATTTTGTCTGTGAGCCCCATTTCTTTGAATTCTGTTCAGCTTCTGGAGCCCCTCTCCACCTGGCCAGCTTCACCTGGGTTACCAGGGAAACTCCAGGATAATACAAGGGGGCGAAAGGGGGGAGAGTTAGCAGGGGCCCTCTGAGATGGGGGTGGGGTGGGAAAGACTTCAAGGCGCCTTGAGGGAGGGAGATTAGAAGGGAAGGGGAGGGTGGTTAGGAGATCAAGGGCTAGCAGATCTCTCCCCCAACATTCCTCCCGGAATTTTTTGTCGTTCCCTTGGTTATAAAAGAATAGCAATTAGCAAATTCAGTAAAAAGAGCCAGAAATGGAGACTGTTTACGCATTTGGGGGCCAAGATGTATTAGTGAAGGAATGTGTTCAGAACTATATATAACCCTTTTGCAGGCCCACCCACCTGTCCGGCCGGGTGAGCGATGGTCTGTTTGCTCTGGGCTGGTATGTAGTTCATTTCACTCTGGGAGCCCACCATCTGGGCAGGAGTCTCGCTGCCAGTAGCTCTCAGTGACCATATATGGCAAAATGATATATGTGATAAAAAGAAGCCAGATTCTCCGGTTGCGTCAGCCCTGGGAGCACGCAGTCTGTCGGGCTCAAAACCCGTTCCAGCCGCTCTCAGGGCCCCCACCTTGCTGAGGAAACCCAAGAGGCTCAGTGGTTGGCTGGGGAGGCTGGAGGCGGGGCCACCTCCCCTGCTCTCTTTTTCTTGGGTTCAGACCCGGGTTGACTTTGCCTTAAGGGCCAGCACTGCAAGTACGTTTGACTTTGGTCTTAAACCAGGAAGACCAGAGCCTGTGTGATAATTCACCCCTGCTCCTCCCCAGGTCCCCAGGAAGCAGCCTGGTGCAGTGCGGGAATGCTTGTGGCCGCTGAAGGCAGATAGAGTAACATCTAGGCTCTCCACATCCCTAACCCTAAGAATAAAATGAACCCCTTGGTCTCCAGCAACCCCTCCATTTCCTTGAACCTTAACCCACTGTGATAAAATTTATTTCTCGGGGGGGGGGAGGGAGGGGAGATACTATGTATGCACACATACATGCTCCATTTCCATACATATTTCTCTTCCGTATCCTTTTATTTTTCCTCTTCAGCCCTGCCCAAGCAGCCAAACCCAGTGTCTCTCTGCATAAGGTAACATGCACTGAGGTCTGTGCTGGAGGAAGGTGACCAGCACGCACGGCTCAAGCAAATTCTCCCTGGAGTAGCGGACAGCTGCCATACAAGGCATCCAGCCAACTATTAGGAGGCTTCTGGAAGGAACTGACACTTGAGCGAGTCTTAAAGGACAAACAGTAGTTAACCTCTTGATGGATGGGTCCTGGGATCAGAAACCCCAGCTGAGAAAGGTTGTGAGCAGATGAGCGAGGTTGGGAAGAGAGGGAGGAGGCAGAGGCAGAGACCCTACACAGGAGGCTTTGAAGGGTCTAGAGCTCCCACCTCCTCTCACATTTGAGTCCTCCACCCTGAACAAATTTACACACCTACACAC
>NW_022196911.1:63798529-63840458 GCF_008632895.1 Mastomys coucha | reverse complement strand
ACACACACACACACACACACACACACACACGCTGAAACAAACGCCTGAATGAATCAGCTTGGAAAGAGAAAAGTCTATTTTAGCTCACATTTCTAAAGGTTTTAGCCACAGTTGGCTTTGGGCTTGGGGCGTGGGATCTGACATTAGAAGCATGTGGTTGGAGCACGTAGCTCATCTCAAGGAGCGCACGCACGAAGGAAAACGAGGAAAGGGAAGGAGCTGGAATTCTCTTGCTCCCTTAGGAAACCTGTCTCCAAATGACCTAAAGAGCTCCCCTGTCATGGAACCTCTAGTTCCGTGGAACCAATGGTACTTCCCTGGGAACCAACCAAGCATTTACCGTGTGATAAGTTATTTCTCCGTCTGTGAAATGAGCTAATTCAAGACAGATTAGATTAGATTAAACTCGGGTTTATTGGAAAGCTGCTCTCCAGCATGCAAGTTCTTTGGCTCCAAAGGGAGGCGCCCAGAGGAAAAGGGAGAGAGAGAAGATGGGGAAGAGAGGGAAAGAAAGGATGTGTGAGGAGACAGAGAGCAGGGAGACCAAAATGTCTGGATTGTATTGGGAAGAGCCTTCGGGGAAGAGCAGCCCAAACCCACGGCTGGAAAGTTTAGGGTTGGGGGTAGGGTATGCGAGGTGGAGACTGAGGAATGCTGGGAGAACGTGGAGCCCAGGTCTGCTTTGGTATGTAAAACATGCACCCCAGCCCCTGATCCCGTGTCTGAAACCAAACCTTGAGGAACTTTGATGCGAAGACCTTGTTGACCTTTAAAGACTCATAAGACTCAAACATAACACATACATAACAGGAAGGTCCAGAAATTCTGCTTGTTTGGAGAGCAGCTGACACTGAGATTCTCTACAGAGTACAAGACAGTTGAGCGTCAAAGGGGGAAGTCGGACAAGCTAGAGCTGTTTGTAGAAGGAAGCGATGAGCAGGAGTGAGCATGGTGGGCACGGAGGTTCATCTCTCTGCTTTGGGATACTTTGCAAACTTCTGCAACAAAAAGTAAAGAACAGAAACAACGAAGACACGTACCAGACGGTGCTGCACATGTCCCCCTGCTCTGCCCAGTTAGAGTGGAAGCCCGCGGAGGTGGGAGTTTGTCAGGGTGCACCCAGAAGGTCTAAGGTGGGGTCTCTCTTAGGATCTGTTCTGAACACGTGACGTGTCGGAAATCGATCTCGCTGAATTACTGTGATGAATGTAAGGAGGCTGTCTCTTTGGTTATATGTCCTTTGTTATGTTTTGATATCGGTTACTATTAGTCTCGAGAAACAAATTGGAGTGTGCTTCCTCCTGCTCCATTTTCTAAAGGAATTCGGCTGATAGGAGTGTTATTTCCTTCTCTGGTGTTTGAGAGAATTCACCAGGGAAACGGTGGTTTTTGCTTAGAAATTTCTTTCTTTTTTAAACAGTGTTATTGAGATATCATTGACAATAAAATTAGAAATATTTAAAGTCTCCAACGATGTTTTGGTGTCATACATTCTAATAACCCTCACAGCCCAGATAATTAACATAGCTGTCTTTTCTAATAGTTACTGTGTGAATATGTGTATGTGTGAAAGAGATTTAAGAGCTATCTGCTTTGTAAGGCTGGGGAGATGGCTCAGTGAGTAAAGTGCTGGCTGCACAAACCTGAGAATCTGAGCCCCAGCACCCACATAAAAGCAGGGCACAGCAGGGCACTGCTCTATCCCAGCGCTGGGGGATGGAGACGCAGCTCCTAGGGACTCACTGGCCAATAAGCCAAAGCAGCAAGCTCCAGGTTTAGTGAGAGAGCTTGTCTCAAAAAATAAGGGAGAAAAGTTATTGAGAAAGACTCCTGATATCAACACACACACAAACACACACACACACACACACACACACACACACACACACACCATACACATGTGAGCTATTTCCTTTGACTGTGATAAGGAATTCCATGTTCCCAATAGATAAGACTATTAGAATCTATTTTTATCTTGTGTTAAGTTTTGATAATTTTTACTTTGTTAAGCAATTCTCCCATCCCATCAGTTACTAGATTTACTGGCATAAGGTTAAGCAAAATACTTTATTCTTCTTTTACTGTTTTTAGTCTCTGAGTCATATCTCTTCTTCATTCTTTAATCCTTTCCTCGTTTTTTCTCTCTCCTCTTCACCCTCCCTTCCTCCCTGCTCCCATGCCTCTCCCTCCAACCCCCCTTTTTTCTCTCCCCTTCCTCCCCCCCCCTTTTTTTGTCTCCTGGATCAATCTCTTTAGCTGAGAGTTTGCTATCTTCGTAGTTACTTTTAGGGAACTGACTTTTGGCTTTGTTAATTGCTTCCTTGTTGGGGGGGGGGGGAATTTTTGTGCACTGTGTATTCAGTTGCTGATTTCTGAACCCCAGAGATCTGGTTGCAGTCTGGACTTGGTGTTGTCAGCATTATGAACTATTTTCTGACTCAGTATTTTGTAAAAGATTGTTCTCCACTATCTTCTTATTGGTCAATAAAGAGATGGACAGCTTATAGCTGGACAGGAGAGGGTAAGGTGGGACTTCCATGCCCTGGGGAGTTGCCTTGAGGGCTCAGATGAAGAAGGAGGTGCCAGAGCGAAACTAAGATGGCAGGGAAGTAGCTAGGAAGTATCTGGGAAGTGGCTAGGAAGTGTCTGGGAAGTGGCTAGGAAGTGTCTGGGAAGTGTCTAGGAAGTGGCTAGGAAGTATCTGGGAAGTGGCTAGGAAGTGTCTGGGAAGTGGCTAGGAAGTGTCTAGGAAGTGTCTAGGAATGGCTAGGAAGTGTCTGGGAAGTGTCTGGGAAGTGGGCCAGGCCAGCATTGTTGGTTTAGAATAGGTTAGAATCTGCCCAGTTATCGTGCCTGGAGCTTATTAATAAATATAAAGGTCTTCATGTCATTATTTAAGAACAAAAGCGGGTGTAGAAAAGCCCGTACTTATACTTTCTAATTCTCAAAGATTTGCTCCCTTTTATTCACTTATGGTTTCTCTGCTCTTCTTTTTTATAGCTTTTGTCTTTTGTTTGTTTATTTTTGAGACAAGGTCTCCTTATGTGACCCAGGCTAACCTCAAACTTGTGATCCGCCTGCCTCTTGAGGGGCAATATTCCTTTGACTTGGACACAGCCCCCCTTACTGGCTTGGAACTCACCAAGTATGTTAGTCTGATTTGCCAGTGAAGCCCAGGGACCCACCTGCCTCTACCTTCTGGCATGGGGAATTACATGGGCTCTGAAGATTGAACCCAGGTGCTTATGCATGTGAAATAAGAAAACACTTTACCAGCTAGTGCCTCATCCTGTCTTCTAGTCATCCCTTCATAGCACTGAAAAGTCAAGTCATTCTTTTTCAATAAAGTTAACTATTTTCTTCCTTTATCTGTGTGATACAAAATTTGACAGCTTATATTTGCCTTCACCATTTACTTTAAAAATACTATTTGGAGTTCTACTTCTCTCTCTCTCTCTCCTCTCTCTTCTCTTTCTCTCTCTCTCTTCTCTCTCTCTGACATCTGCCTATCTATCTATCCATCCATCCATCCATGTTTGTTTATTTATTTGAATGCCATGGCACACGTGTGAGGGTCAGAGGACAACTTATAGGAGTCTGTTCTCTCCTTCTACCAGGTGGGTCCCAGGGATTGAACTCAAGTCATCAGGCTTGACAGCAGGCATCTTTTACCCATGCCTAGCCCATGGTTTCTTCTTTTATCCATGGATTATTTAGAAGTATAGCCTTAACTTTCAAATATCTGAGCTCTGCTAGATATCTTACTGTAATTGGTTTCATATTTCATTTCATTGCTGTTGGAGAGCATCTCAGTAAGCTGAAATGTTCTGAGACTCAACATGTTCTTTCTTGTCGAACATACAATGGGTACTTGGAATGTTCTACAAATGTCAGTTGAGTCAAGGGACTAATACTGTTGTTTAGATAGATCCTCTATGTTTTTTCTGGCTTTTCTTTTCCTTTTAAAAAGTTTTTATTAAAATTAAAAATAATATTTTTTGAGACAGGGTTTTATTATGTAGCCATGGGTGGCCTGAAACTCACTATCTAGACCAAACTAGCCTTGAACTCACAGACATCCACTTGCCTCTGCCTCTCAGGTGCTAGGAGTTAAGACATTACCACTCCAGCTTGAAATTTTTTCCTATGTTTATTTTTTAAATAACATTTTACCGGATTTTCTTTCCTCTTAAAATTTGCTTATTATTTTATGTATGTATATATGTGTGTGCATGAATTTATATGCACCACTTGTATTCAGTGTCCAGAGAAGCCAGAAGAGAGCATCATATCCTTTGGAAATGGAGTTACAGAAATTGTGTGCTGCCATGTAGATCCTGGGAACTGAATGTGGGTTCTTTGCAAGAGCAATCAATGCTCTTAACCACTGAGCCACTTTCCCTTCCCCATTCTCATTTTTAGGTGTGTGTGTGTGTGTGTGTGTGTGTGTGTGTGTAGTATATACATATAGTTGCTCATAAAGGCTCATAAGTTGCTCATAGAGGGCATGAGATCCCCTGGAGCAGGAGTTACAGGTGGGTGCAAATTGCCAGAGGAAGATGTTAGGAACTGAACTCCAGTCCTCTGCAAGAGCTGTATGTGTTCTTAATCGATGAGTCATCTCTCTAGCCTCTGGTTTTTCTTAGGAATAGCATACACTAATGGAACTTGACTAGTGCAGCCCTCAGTTTTGTATCTTTAGTTTTGAGTTTCTGAGCTTTAGGCTCAAGTCTGACCATCTACTCTGCATCTCTAATCAAGTATCTTGAAGACACCCTAAGCTGAGTGTTTTAGAACACCACTCAGAGTCTCCCCAGAAAACTGATGCTTTTCCTAAAATTGTTCATCTTGGTGGGTGACAACTCTGCCACCCGTGCAGCCTCTTAAACTCCAAAAGTCGTTCCTCAGACTTTATCTTACCATCCGTTCTAACTCCAGTCTGAGTTCAGTAGATTTCAAGTTTATCCAATAATCTCCATCCACGCACTTATCTACATCACTGGTGCCGTTGCCCTAGTTCACAACACCAACACCCTTTATCTAGGGATCTGCATGGGCCCCTCCTCCACTTGACTGGGCTCTTTTTCCTATTGGGTCTCTTAGTGGTCAGGAGAAAGTTACTGAGTGCTTATTTGGTGTCTCTGTCCATATAACATCATGCAATAGCTTCTCTTATTCTTCAGATAATGATGTGATTCTGTGACCCGGAGGATCCCATGCACTTTGGCCCAACCTACAGTACAATCTCTGCGGTCTCCCCTCCCCCACTGTGATTCAGTTACATTTTTTGCCTTCCACCACAGGGTCATTGCACATGTTGCTGGCCCTAAATGGGATGTGCCCCTTTTTTTTCTGATGTTGTCTCTTTGTCTCTCTTCCCAGGGAGCATTTCCACTAACCTTCAATTGGGTCCTCTGAGAAATAGACACTAAATAGAATTAGATGCAAAAACAGGTTGGGGGGAAAGTGTTTAAGGGGGCCTGTAGTGTGGTACCCATGGGAGCAGGAAACAGGAAAGGGAGGAAGACTGGAGTGGGCCAATCACGATGATAGAGGGCCCAAGAGAAACCACTACTTACTGAAACAGCTGTGTGTCAGGCAGGGGTGGCCCAACTGCAGTATCCCAGGGCTAGGTCACTGGCCCAGGGTACCCAGGCCTTCGTGGTGTATCTTAAGGCATGGCAGGGAGGCTGTCAGCCAATCACATCCCTTGAAGGGACATGTGAGAACTTATGCACTGCCACCAACCATGCTTACTTGGTTCATAAACCATACTGCTCATGAATATTACTGCTTTGTTGAAATAGGGTCTCTCCATGTAGCCCTGGCTGGCCTTGAGCTGCTATATAGACCAGGCTGGCCTCAACTCATGGAACTCTGCTTGTCTCTGAGTGCTGGGATTAAAGGAGTCTGCCATCATGGCTAGCATAAGTGTTCATTCCATTTAAGGACTGCTTCTCCTTGAGAGCAGGGTCAATGGACATGCCCACCGCTATGCTTCCTGACCAATAGCAGTTTGTTCAATAGTTGCTTGTCAGAGCACTGGTTCTCAACCTGCAGGTCATGACCCCTGGGGGGGGGGTGTCGTCAAATGACCCTTTCACAGATATTTACATTACAATTCATAACAGGAGCAAGATTGCAGTTATGAGGTAGCAACGAAAATAATTTTATGATTGGTAGCCATTCCAACACGAGGGACTGTGTTAAAGGGTCACAGTGTTAGGAAGGTTAGGAACCATTTTGTTAGAGAAATGAAAAGAGAAAGCAGGAGAATTAAAGTCAGTGTTTGGATTCCCTCATCTGAGGACACAACTTCTGTCCCAACACCAGGAGTAACTGCGACCAACGGGACCTAGGCACACAGGATCTCTGCTAGTCCAGTGGCACGGCTTCCTTCTGGTCTGTCTGGGCTGGTGCCCTGAGCAAACCTTGGGCGCAAACTCTGCAGCAAGTCCCATAATACCCAGAGGAACCTCTACTCCCAGGCACTCTAATGGGCCCAGGATCCCAGGATCTCAGGATCCGAGAATCCCAGGATCCCAGAGACAGCTTGACTCTGAGGAATTCTGACACAACCAGGATCACAGGAAGGACAGGCTCCAGTTAGATTTAACCAGGGCAGGTAGCACTAGAGATAACCAGATGGTGGGAGGCAAGCATAAGAACATAAGCAACAGAAACCAAGGTTACTTGGCATCATCAGAACCCAATTCTCCCACCATAACAAGTCCTGGACACACCATCACACCAGAAAAGCAAGATTCAGATCTAAAATCACTTCTCATGATGATGATAGAGGACTTTAAGAAGGACATAAATAATTCCTTCAAAGAAATACAGGAGAACACAGATAAACAGGTAGAAGTCCTTCAAGAGGAAACACAAAAATCCCTTAAAGAACTACTGGATTCCCTCATTTGAATTCTCAAAACCTAATGGTCTAGTTTACCTTTTCCCCAAACCATGGGCTGTTGACCATCCAGCAGACCGAGTGCCTAAGGCTGATGATGCTCACACGGTCCAGACAGTTCTGATGGGGAGGGGACGCTGGGCAATGATAGATTTCTCTAGAATGGTTATCTCTGATGCCACACGGTTTTGTCTCTGTCGAGGGGGTGGTACCTGTCACCCAATTTACCACTTTGCAGCTTATAGCAGTAAGGCATACATACATGTAGGCAAAAAAAAAAAAAAAAAAAAAAAAAAAAAAAAAAAAAAAAAAAAGTTAAGTTTTTAAAAGTGGGTCAGCTCAGCGTTTGCTTAAGGTGTTTGCTCCCAAGCCATATGATTTGAGGTCCATCTCTGGTCCCCACACGGTGAAAGAAGAGAACAGATATATGTTCTGACTTTCACAAAATTGTCCTCTGATTTCCATACATGTGCTGTGGCTCACCTCTGGTGTGGCATGTGTATATATCACACATACACACACACACACACACACACACACACACACACACATGCACACACACACACATACACACATATATATACACACACACACATATATATATACACACACACATACATACATATATACACACATATGATAAACAAGTAAATATAATAAAAATATATGAGAAATAGTACAGGTGCCCAAGTGTCCCTCTGATGAATAAGTTGCCTCCAGTTATAAGTCTGTTGAATTTAGGGCCTGGTTCTTCCTCTAAGCCCCATGCTCCCAGAAATAAGACTCAGACTCAAAATATATTTACAAATACCTTGGCCATATATCTAGGCTCTTCTCTGACTAGATCATAATTAAAGATAATCCATTTGTTTTAACCTATATTCTGTCATGTGGCTGGTTACCCGTGTTCAGGTACTAAGCGTCCATTCCGTTACATCTTCCTGGGCAGGCAAATCTCCTGCCTCATTCTATCCCAGAATTCTTTTTGCTTCCCTGATGTCCCACCTTCTATTCTACCCTTTCCTATAGGCCATAGGTTTTTTTAATTGACAGGTGATGCAACCATACAATACACAAGATATTCTCTCTACGTAGGTCCTTAGACTTGAAGCTGTCTATGCTCTCAGCCAGCACCCTCTTATTTCCACCTCTCACTTAGAAATCCGCCCCCCCTTGTCTCATTTTCCCCAAGGGTTCTCGTCTAGCACAAGCCTAGCCGCTCCAAGCAAATGGCTTCTTCATGGAGCTGACTGACATGGATGGAAAGGCTCTAGATTTGGACTAGACTTGAATTCAAATTCCTGCATCTACAGTTTCAGTCTACAGCTCAGCCAAGCCATTCAACTTCCGGCTGACTTGAGTTCTTGTCTGTCATGTGGAACTAGCAAAGGAGTGAGATGAAACAAACGTGTTTTGATGAGAAGACTGAATGCAATGTCTCTAGTAGTGGCTGTAGGCTCAAGGCATATTAGTCCATTAATGACGCTGGGAATCCTCAAGTCAATAAACCAGCTTTCCCCAAACAGACTTGGCAATAGGTTTCTGAAGCACTTGCCCCCACATGGGGTCCTGGTGCTCCCCAGACAGCCATGTGGGGAATAAGGCTCCAGGAAGGTTGCTTTTATCTGGAGAGCATCGTGGATCTTCAAAACTACCACAAATGAGACCCAGATGGCTTTGGCCTCCTGCAGAACCATTCTAAGTCTGGGGGTTACATCTCCGGAGCTCACTGAAAAATGCTGGAACTCTCTGATGTGCTGGTGACCACGTGCTCATCGGGGATGTTGCAGAAGACTCCACCGAGCCTTCACGCCAAAGGAGCTTTTCTCCAGTGAAGTCTGGCTGTGATCAAAGAGGTAGCGGCTACTTAGAGGGCACATAAGGGAAGTACATTTCATGGCAGATGCCAGTTCATTCTACTCTCTGTGGCAACAGTAGGCAAGTGGGCCACCTAGAAAGGCAAATGACTTTTCCAAGGAGATATGGGTGGAGGAACAGAGCCTGGGGTGCAGAACCTGCTTCTGGTCTCTTGCTGGACACTCACTGGTTAGAACTGAGCATCTGGAGAAACACCTGGTGGAGTCTGGGAGGCCCCTTGCCTCTTAGTACCTCTCCTGACTTGGCCATGTGAAGCGATGTACCAGGCAAGATTGTGGTTGGAGGTCAGGGGTTAATGGGCCTGAGTCCAGATGGTAAGCAGCTGGGCTGAGGCACAAACCAAAATCTGCTTCCTCTTCTTTCTGGTGATTCCAGAGATGAGATGTCAGGAAGGGAACTTACAACAGATGGAAGGAAGACCAGAAAGAATTTGGAGTGGGACCAAGGGGCCAGCTCTTAGAAGATGAAGGGGAAGAGTTTTCTACTCAGAGGGAAAACACTTTTCAGAAAAGAAGAGGCACAGGGTCCTAGCAAGGTAGATGGTGGATTCTGGTTCCTATTTCCTGCCTGTGACAGATCATATCAATCCGTGTTTCTAAGACAACCAGGAAACCAAATAGGAGCAACATTAACAACGATCAGAGGTGGCTGCTGGAGCCCCGGCCAACCCAGACAAGTTGAGCTCAAAGATCAGAATTTTTGAGGCCAATTCTAAATTTAGAGTCCAATTTCTGAAGGAGCCAAAATGAGCTCTCCTAGCATGAAGTGTGTCAGAAGAATAGGAGATACAAACCCCAGAGAGCAACTAGCAGAGAGGGAGTGGGGGTGGGGTTGGGGACTCTTTTGCAGTCAGAGAAACTTGTAAAAATAAATGAGACCTACTAGGTTTCTTTCTTTCTTCCTTTTCTTTCCTTTAAATGCAATGTCTTTTCAGAGGAAGCGCTTTGAAGGGATTGTGTGTTACACCCTCTGTTCTCTCTCCCCTGCTGTGGTTATACTGGAAAGACATTCAGGGCACTAAGGTATGTAAGCAGAGGAGGCAAGATGTAAGCTTTCTTTATACTCAGCCCCCAACTAACTCCACATGGACCAAGGCCTGCTCCCTTCTGAGAGGAAATCTCATGGCAGGAAGGGTGCACTTAACCCACCTCAGTGAGTACTTTCTTAACTCAAACCAATTCAGGAGACTGACCTTAGGATGGCTGATCTACATTGGCCACAAGGCTGCAGAATCCTGTAAGTGATTGATGAGGCCCATCTCATCTTGGGTGTTTTTGGAAAAGTGTTTCTAGAGAGGATTTAGTGAGAGGGGAAGAGGTCCTGAGATCAATTCCCAGCAACCACATGGTTGTACAAAACCACCTGTAAGGTAATCCAATGACCTCTTCTGGTGCATCTGAAGAGAGTGACAGTGTACCCATATACATAAAATAAATAAAAATAAATATTTTTAAAAATTACTGTAATTATAATCCTTCACCACAAGCGGTCTCATTATGCTTGGATGATCAGAGCCCAAAGAGCTGTAGTCCAACCTGGGTCATGCCCTCCATATTCAGATTCTCTCTCTCTCTCTCTCTCCCCCTCTCTCTCTCTCTCTCTCTCTCTCTCTCTCTCTCTCTTTCTCTCTCCCTCTCTTCCTCTCTCTCTCTCTCTCTCTCTCTCTCTCTCTCTCTCACTGTGTCTGTCTCTGTCTCTCTCTGTCTCTCCTTTTTATTTTTATGTTATGTATATGGGTGTTTTGCCTGTGTACCATGTACATGCCTAGTACCTGCAGAGACCAGAAAAGGGTCCTGGAGCCCCTGGAATGGAGTCGCAAGCAGTTGTGCGCTGCTGTGTGGGCACTGGGAACCAAGCCTGAGTTCTTTGGAAGAGCAGTAGGTGCTCTTAACCCCTCCCCTACTTACTCTCTAACACCTTGTCTCTCTCTCAGCCCCCTCCCCTACCTACACTCTAGGTAATGTCTGTCTACCCGTCTTTGCCATTGATCTGCTGAGTGAGCTTGGGTAGTTAACATCTGAGGGCTAAATTTTATTTTTAAGACACGGAGCCTGCCAGATGCTCTCCTGTGATGATTCTGTGTTTATAGCTTCCTTTCTCCTCACATGTGCTGTCTAGGACAGGCCTTTGTGAATCCTCATTATCTGGTGGCCTCCATTCATCTGGAGCACACAGGGATGTGTGGTCCTCCTTGTACAGCTCTGACAAAGTCACTGCCAATGCCTTTCATTGCTCCTCACTTACCCACCTGGCTTGGGTCCTAGAACCCTAACCGTTAGATTCAGGTACAGGAATGCTGTAACCAGCATGCTTATGATGTATAGCATAGGCGAGGGGCTACCTAGTCTCTGTTGGAGGTCTCTGTAGGGGAGCAGTTTCAGCCCATAAACAACCCCCGGGGGAGAAAAGGGCAGTTGCTAGTCTTTGCACACACTGATCTTGCACTTGGACTCAGACTTATCAGGAAAGCTTTGCCATCTCTCTTGAGCCTTATCTGGATAAGGCTTTGCCATTCCCAGGAAGTGGAGGCACTGATGTGGCCAGGCTGAGCTCCCTACCTCTCTGCTTATGAAAGCAAGCCCAAGTAGTTTACTTTGGTGTTTGTCTTAGGGTTTTACTGCTGTGACCGAGGCAACTCTTATAAGAACAACATGTAATTGGGGCTGGCTTAAAGATTCAGAGATTCAGTCCATTATCATCAAGGTGGAAACATAGCAGCATCCAGACAGGCATGGGGCAGGCAGAGCTGAGAGTTCATCTACATCTTCATCTGAAGGCTGCTAGCAGAATACTGACTTCCGGGCAGCTAGGGTGAGGGTCTGATAGCCCACACCCACAGGGACACACCTACTCCAACAGGGCTACTCCTTCTAATAGTGCTACTCCCTGGGCTGAGCAAATACAAACCACCACATCCATGCATCCTCTGGGTACTGTGTCTGTCTGTCTGTCTGTCTGCCTGCCTGCCTGCCTGCCTGCCTGTCTGTCTGTCTGTCTGTCTCTGTACGTGTGTCTGTCTCTGTGTATGTGTGTGTGTCTGTCTTTCTCTGAGTCTGTCCGTCTTTGTGTGTGTATGTGTCTGCTTGTCTGTCTATCTTTGTGTGTGTCTGACTTTCTCTCTCTGTGTGTGTGCATTTGAATGTAGTGCCTAAGGCCAGAAGAGAGCACTGATTTCCCTGAAGTCTGAATCCTGGGCAATGTGAACTGCCCAGTATGGGTGTTAGGAACTGGTGGATTCCAGTCCTCTGCAAGAGCAGCAAGTGCTCTGAACTGCTGAGCCATCTCTCCAGTCCCAACACGGCCTATATATTTGTCTCAATCTTCTCTGCTTACTGTTTCCAACACACTGAACAATCGCACTCCAGATCTTCACGCCAGTGCCTTCTTACCCGCACATATCATTTTTCCCCTAGCATGTATCACTTCATCTGGAAGGTCCTGCTCTGCCTTTCTGCATGCCTGACCGACCTTCTCCTGCTCACCTTCAGAGTCTAATTAGCCGCGTGGCCTTCAGCAAGCTATTTAAGTACCACTTAGATGGAAGACTGTTTCTAAAGATGCCCGTAGTTGTTGTCTCCATCCTGCGTGCCCTTTGTGGAGTGACTGTGCCAAACCTCTATGTCAATTTTCCTTCCCTTTGGGCCTGGGCTGGCTCTGCAACATTTATTGACCATCTGAATGTGGCGGATGTGATGTTGCCACTTGAAGTGTCTGGTTTGATGCACTGGGTAGTTACTCACACTATAGAGAAAGTTCTTCTGTCCCGACAGAGATTAGAAATGTGAAATGTCAGTGATAAGTGAAGTGCCCCCAAATGATGGTGAGCCCCCGGGCTCCTCTCTAGTGAATGAACAATTTTGCTGTTCCCTTCCCAGCCAAGTACACTGGAGAGCAGATGAGCTCTGCTTCAGTTTCTGACCTGCAAAATCATGGGCTGGGGTTGGGGGCGGGGTAATTTGCTGCTTTAAGTCACTCGATTTTGGGATGGATAGTTACACAGCGGCAGACATCTGCACTGGACCTACAGAATGGAGATGCTAATGGTCTCTGCAGCCGAGACCATTAACTGAAACGCCTTCCACTAACTGATTCGCCTAAGCCCCATGGAACTTTGCCAAGTCCCTTCCTACAATGCAGATTACATTCAGGCCTGAACTATGGGCTGCTAAGACTCCTTTCTAAACAATGAACTCCTTGAAGGACCACCCCTATAATTGGGCAGTAAATGTTTATTGAATGAATTAATTAAAAATGAGAATAATGTTTCCTCTTCTATCCACGTTGCCAAGTTAGTGGTTCAAAGGAAGAGATGAAAGAAGCCCTTGGGACTTCTGGGCTTCCTCCGGAGTGGCTCTCACTGGTCGATGCTGTTTCTGTGTCTTCCTGTCTCATCTGGGTGAACCGTACCCTTCAGGACAGGAGAGATCCCATCATAGATATTCCTAAAGGAAGTCTCTATTTCCCTACCCTAAGAGCTGGCTGACCTCAGAGGCCAGGAACGTACAGAGTGTGAGGTCACAAACCTGGGAAGGAACTAGTGACCTCTTGGTCATCTGTTTCCACGGCTGACAGATGCCTGAAGTTCACAAGATGAAAATAACTGATTCCTATGTGATCCAATCTAATGAATGTGTTGTTGTGCTGGTGGTTGTTTTTCAAGACAGGGTTTTTTCTGTGTAGCCCTGGCTGTCCTGGAACTCTCTCTGTAGACCAGGCTGGCCTCAGAAACACAGCTATCTGCCTGCCTCTGCCTCCTGAGTGCTGGGATTAAAGTGAGTGCCACCACTACCCAGTAATCTAATGGATTTTAACATGTCTAAGATATCGTGTAATCCCAAGACAGGATTTTATCTGGTTCTAGGATCTTTAGGATTAGAGGTGACTGCAAATCTTAAAAGCCAAAGGCACGCCAGATCAAACCATTTAGCAGAGCTTCTCTGTTAGGGCAGAGTGACTTGGGTCTACACAGGTTATATGGTGTTGTCTTTGATGCAGCAGTCATCTGTACAGCAGTGACAGACAGGACAGACTGTTCTTATGCAATCCTGAGAGAGTCAGGAAAACAGCCCTCCAAATTGAAATCACACACTCTCCCTGTCTCTCTGCCTCTGCCTCTGTCTCTCTCTGTCTGTCTCTTCCTCTCTATCTCTATCTCTTATCTCTTTCTGTGCATGTGTGTGCACATGTGTGTATGTATGTGTTACTGTGTCTTTCTGTGTAGCCTTGGCTGTCTTGTCCTGGAACCCAATATGAAGACTGGGCTGGCTTCAAACTCACAGAGATGCACTTACCTCTATCTTCTGAGTCCTGGGATTAAAGTGCCACCATGCCCAATGAGAAGAATTTCTTAAATCTATGGAGATTCAAAAGGAGGTAAAGAAGCAAGTGTGGGGCACACACTTGTCATGTTAGCACTTGGGAGGCTGGGGTGGGAGGATCACAAGTTTGAGGTCAGGCTTGGCCTATGAAGTGAGTTCCAGGCCAGCTAAGGAAATAGAGGCACTATCATAAAATTAATTAATTGATTGATTAATTAAATGAAGTATAGAAAGTTTAAGGGAACCAAACCACGATACTAATGTTTTCAATGTAAACCAATCTATATACATTTATATTGTTATAGTCTTTGGGAGTATTTATCTACTCTGAGCAAAAAAAAAAAATCTTAAAATTCCAATTAAAATTATAAATTTTAATCAATGATATTTCATTGATTTAGACTCATAGTTTTAGGCTAAAAAGCTTCCTGATCTTCTGAAAGAAGTAAATATCATATTGGAATATTTAAGAGAATGCAAAGTTTATTTATACATTTGATTCATTGTATGAATAATTGAAATATTCATACTTTGAATGGTGCTGTTAAGTCAGAGTATTAGTGTACATAAAAGAAACATGACTACAGTAACTATCTTTGAGTGTAATTTGAGTGTCTAAAAAGAGGTTTAGCTTTGTCAATGGAGCCAACCACTAAACATTCTTTAAGAAGTTATGGATAGTGAAAAAACATCAAATAAACAATCCTACTGATAGCGAGGCTGAGATAAGAGAAGCATGATTTCAAGACCATTATGTGATACACAGCAAGACACTGTCATGTACAAATAAGCAGAAAGTGTATATGGATTGTACAGTGTTGGACCTATTTCTTCAATTACCAAATTAGAGAGACCACTGGATGACAGCCAACAAATTTCTAATTCCTCATACTTTTTAAATTTTAATTGCTTAGGATATGTTGGTAATATTAATTTTCATATTAAGAGATATTAAGGAAAAGTAATTGTTACTTCCTGTTATTTTTGTTGTTGGAGGTTGTATTATGTTTGTGTGGGTTTGTTAAAAGATTACTTTCTTGATTCTTCTAGGGTGTAGTTTTGCTCCTTATGTTGGTATTTTCCATCTATTATCCTTTGTAGAAATGGATTTGTGGAAAGATATTGTGTAAATTTGGTTTTGTCATGGAATATCTTATTTTCTCCATCTCTGGTAACTGAGAGTTTTGCTGGGTATAGTAGCCTGGGCTGGCATTTGTGTTCTCTTAGGGTCTGTATGACATCTGCTCAGGATCTTCTAGCTTTCATAGTCTCTGTTGAGAAGTCTGATGTAATTCTGATAGGCCTGCCTTTATATGTTGTTTGACCTTTTTCCCTTACTGCTTTTAAAATTCTTTCTTTGTTTAGTGCTTTTGGTGTTTTGATTATTATATGACAGAAAGAATTTCTTTTCTGGACCAGTCTATGTGGAGTTCTATAGGCTTCTTGTATATTCATGGGCCTCTCTTTCTGTAGGCTAAGGAAGTTTTCTTCTATATTTTTGTTGAAGATATTTACTGGCCCTTTAAGTTGGGAGTCTTCACTCTCTTCTATACCTATTATCCTTAGGTTTGGTCTTCTTATTGTGTCTTGGATTTCAAAATTATTTGTATAACCAAAAGAAATGCAAACAATTAATTTGGGAGGTGGCTTGTAAGAGAACAACAAAGAGTGAGGCTGAATGCTTTGTTTGATATTTATAACTCTTGTATCAAGTTTGAAGAAGAGGACTTTATAAGTTACTCTTTTTCTGAGATGATGCTTTTCCAAATTATCACAGCCCATGAACCAGATTCTTACCCTTACCTAATGTCTGTGCCACCCTCCAAGCAGAACCATTGTTCATTGAAATAGTTGGTGAATGACTTCGTGGATAGACTATCTTAATACACATGCTATTTCTTAAATGAATGTAACCTGTTCTCTGTGGGATGAGAATGAAGACAATCACTCAAGTCAAAAAGCTTTGACCATTGCAGGAAATCTGTATCTAGCAATCATGTCTACAATTCATTTCTTGGTGCAGCAGAACTGTCAAGTCTTCACTTAGCTACTATGGAGGTAAAATCCTTCGGTGATTTGAGGGTCATTGAAGTACAGCCTTATTATAATGAACTCCAATGTCTAAAAATTGTTCTTATTTTGGGTTTATATCACAGTAAGAGCCAAGATTTTAAGCTCTACTAAAAGCAAAGCAAAACAAACAAACAAACAAGCAAACAGTCTTTATTTCATGTTCATTAAAAAAAAACTAATAGTGGATCTGGCCAGTGGTGGCGCATGCCTTTAATCCCAGCACTTGGGAGGCAGAGGCAGGTGGATCTCTTAGTTCGAGGCCAGCCTGGTCTACAGAGTGAGTTCCAAGACAGTCAGGGCTACACAGAGAAACCCTACATAAGACTGTTCAATTGACTCTACATCAGCTTCTGCCTTCAGGTTCCTGCCCTGTTTGAGTTCCCAGCCTGACTTCCTTCGGTGATGAACAGCAGTGTGTGGAAGTGTAAACTGAATAAACCCTTTCCTCACCGATTTGTTGATGTTTTGTCACAGCAATAAAAGCCCTAAGACAAAGAGGATGCATTTATGGGATAAATTAGACTAATTGGGAATGTGAGGGTGGAGGAATGTGAGGAATTAGAGGAAGAGTTGGCCTTAGCAGACCCCACTGGGAAATTGCCTTCAAAGAGAATGGAGAGCATTCTACACCCGGGGGTCAAGCAAACAAGTAGGCTGTGATGTGGAGCCTATCTGAAGGCCTGGAGGAGACTGTTGAGAATGGGGAGATCAGGGGAGAGTTGAAGGTGAGACCTGAGAGAGGACAGGTGGAGGATGGGACCTGTTCTTTGTAAGAATTTAAATGCTGACTCTGAATTAAGAGAAAAACTTTAAAAACTGAACAAACCAAGCCACTATTCATCTTTAAACTTTCCCAGTCTCTCAATATAAGCAAGAGGTTTTACTTAAATGATATAAAGAGATTAAGAGTTAGGAAATGGAAATTTCAGATAGCGTTGAGTGCTACACAGGGAGGAGTCTTGGAAACACATGGCTTTCCTTTTTTTTTTTTTTTCTTTTTTTGTTTTTGAGACAAGGTTTCTCTGTATAGCCCTGGCTGTCCTGGAACTCATTGTGTAGACCAGGCTGGCCTCGAACTCAGAAATCTGCCGGCCTTTGCCTCCTAAGTGCTGGGATTAAAGATGTGTGCCACCACTGTCCGGCATGGCCTTCCTTTTTTAAGCTGGGTTATGGGGTCCCAAGTGCTCATGACATCTCTGGATCTGGGCTAGTCAGGAACGAAGAAAACCTTTGGGTCCCATTGCCTCAGTTCAATTATAGCACATCCCATAATATCCCTCTGTATAAGTCCAAGTTCACTTGGATCTCATTGGCAACCCCAGGTTGCCAGGGAAATTTGCAAAAGACTTTGAAATGGGCATAGGCATGGCTGGGTTCCTTTCAAGCTTATGGTCCTTAGAGCACCCTTCTTGATGTTACCTGAATCTACAGAAGTTCATGCCTTTCTTCCTGTCTGTCTTCTTTAAAAGACATCTGTAACTCTGTAGAGATGGAAGATAAGTCATGGAGATGCTGCTGCTGATTGCTGTGAATAAAACTTCAAATGAGTCTTGCACAGGGATGCAGTTGATTTCTGCCCCAGGGGAAGATCATGTCTGCATCTATTAGCAAATTTGTCTAACATTCTTAATCACCTGTATGTTTTCCCATAGATGGGTGGATAGAGAAGAACACTGCAGAGACTCTGAAGTGAGATCAGGTCCATGTGGCAGAATGAAGATCCCTTCTTATACAACCCATTTTTATTTATTTAAGTTTAAGAATATGAGTTTTATGTATACGTGTGTGTGCTTGAGTGTATGTGTGTGTGCCCTATGCATTCAGGGGACAACAGAGGTCAGAAGAGGCATCACCTCCCCTGGAACTGAGTTACGGATGGTTGTGATCCACTCACTATCTGGGCTCTGGGGAGGGAGCATTTACTGGAAGAGCAGTAAATGCTCTTCACTACCGAGCCATCTTTCCAGCTCTCCTTATAAATTTCAGAGGAAAGCGGTGGTCCTATACTGCATGATTGGTGGGCAATCCATAGTACCTGCTTGCAGTAGGCAGGGTGGGTGAAGTCTGATAGTCCTGGGGCTTGTACACAGAATCAGGTATGAGGGTAAGGAGAGCAAGAGCCAAGATAAACAAGCTGATAGAAGAGTTTTGCAAAAGAGCATAGCCCTGGCCAGCATCCTTGAAGAGGATTTTGGGGCGCCCCTGACTTTTCTTTCCTCCTTTCTTTGCTGCTTGACCAACGTTAGCACCCCTCCTGAGCCACCCCTTCCAGATCTGGGCCCTTTCCATGTTTTGTTAAGACACCTTCAGTCTTTCCTTCTTCTCCTCATCATGTTTGGCTAAAAGCCATCTCTCCGTTCAAATCTCTTCCTAAGCACTTCAGGGGTGACTCCGTCAGAACGACTTGTCAGTTCCGGCTTCTTCTTCCCCTTCAGGACCCCATGGCGCTGAGCACTGCTTGGCAACCAGTGTGGTGAAAATCCTGATGACTGAGCTGTAGGGCTTGTTAGAACTGTCTGCTTAGATTCCTTTTGTTACGAGGCCATCGGCTCCCAGGGCCAGGAATTGGATCAGTTGTCTAACAACTTGTCCCTTTGGCTTTGCCTTCTGTGCGGCCCTGGGTCAGGTCATTGTTGGTTGATAGAGGACTCTCCTGACCAGGGTAATGTGGGGGATATTGCATTGCAGGATGTGAAAAGATATTTTTTTCCCCTCTAACAGTGAATTATGGGTTGGGTTATGGGTCTCACGTATGATCTGCATAGGCTCCCTCAGAGTCTGGGAACCCTACTATCACCCATTTTGATCTGTCCCTCATCAAATCCTGATCTTTCTTCTATTTCTTGCCAAGTTGGCTTATGTATTTATATATGTATGTATGTATGTATGTATTTAAACCAATTTGTTGTTAACCTCTGAAATTAAAATGTCCCTCAAGAATCTCAAAAGGGAACACCATTTGGTAGTTTCTCAAAAGTTAAACACGCCAGGCAGTGGTGGCACATGCCTTTAATCCCAGCACTTGGGAGACAGAGGCAGGCGGATTTCTGAGTCTGAGGCCAGCCTGGTCTACAGAATGAGTTCTAGGACATCCAGAGCTATACAGAGAAACCCCGTCTTGAAAAAACCAAACCAAACCAAAACCAAAACAAAAACACCAAAAAAAACCCCTCACAGTTATCATCTAGTCTAGCATTAGCACTCCTAGGTAGACACCTAGACACCCAAAAGAAATAAAAATATAGCTGGGCGGTGGTGGCACACACCTTTAATCCTAGCACTTGGGAGGCAGAGGCAGGAGGATTTCTGAGTTCTGAGTTCGAGGCCAGCCTGGTCTACAGAGTGAGTTCCAGGACAGAGTGAGTTTCCAGACATCCTGTCTTGAAAAAAACCAAAAAAAAAAAAAAAAAAAAAAAAAAAAAAAAAAAAAAGAAATAAAAATATGCCTGTGCAAAATTGTATGAAGCTAGACCATTCATAATAGCCATAAAGTAGATGCAACCTAAATGTCCATCAACTGATTATTGAATTAATGAGGCATAATAACTCATATAATGAAATATTATTATTATTATTTCAACTATATAGCAGCACTATGAAGACTGGAGAGATGGCCTCTAGGTTAAGAGTGTCGTTTGCGGGTTGGAGAGATGGCTCAGTGGTTAAGAGCACTGACTGCTCTTCTGAAGGTCCTGAGTTCAAATCCCAGCAACCACATGGTGGCTCACAACCATCTGTAATGAGATCTGATGCCCTCTTCTGGTGTGTCTGAAGACAGCTACAGTGTACTTACATATAATAATAAATAATTCTTTAAAAAAAATAAGAGCATCGTTTGCTTTGCAGAGAACCCACAACCTGTTTTTAATACTCATATGGCAGCTCCCAACTCTCCCTAAATCCAGTTCTAGGGGATACAAAGCCCTCTTCTGATCTCCTTAGGTACCAGGCATCCACATGGTCCAAAGACATACATGGGCAAAACGCTCATAGTGATATAACTAATATAAAAAATAATAAAAAGGAGTGGTACATGGTATGTTGTGTATCATTATCATAGGAAAACATATCACACTAAGTCAACACAAAAAATACCAGGCCCTGGGTGACTCTAAGTAAACGGCATATCCACACAAGGCAAACTTATAGACAGAAGGAAAGATCCTTTTCTGAGGCTGGGGACTGAGAAGAAATGGGAGTGACTATTAGTGGGTACGGAGGACCAAGATGAGGCACAGTTAAGAGCTTTCAACATGCCTGTGCTTCATCGTGACCTTTAATTACTGTGTAGCTCCTCCTTGCCCCCTCTCCTTCTTCCAGCTATTTTGACTTTCCTATCCCATTTCTCTCCTTTCATCTTCTCTTCTTGTCCTCTTTCTGAGACCAGATTTCTCTGTGTAGTCCAAGCTGGCCTTGAACTCACAGTCCTTCTGCCTCAAGCTCCCTAGGGCTGGGTTTATGGACGTGGGGTAGGTACCTCATCCTGATTGACTCCTTCGTGTGGTAGGCAGAATCCCAGGCTGGCTTCCAGGACTGTGACTCCCTGATGTTGGCCTCACTTATGTGCAGTGGAGAGTCTATCCGGGTGTGCCTGATCTAACCACAGGAGTGTTTCTAAGTGGATATAAGCTGCCCTGCCTGGTACCCGAAGAGTCAGCTTCAAAGCTCAACAAAGACTCCATGTGGTGCCCTGATTTTGAAGATGAAGGGGGGCCATGCAAAGAGGAATGCAGTTGGCCTCTGGGAGCAGAGAGCAGCCCCTGGCTGACAGCCAGCCAGGGAACAGGACCTCAGACCTGCAGCTGTAGAGAAGGCCTTATGTCAACAGCCTGAATATGCGAGGGAGTCAAGTGTCCCCCTGAGCTCCAGATGAGCGCATAGCTGGTCAACACTTTGGTTTTGTCTTGCAAGAGTGGCTGAGTAGGACCAAGGTCAGGTCATATGGACTGTAGACTCACTCCTGTGAGGTGCTGAGGAGATGGCTTAGAACTCAGAAATCCGTTATGCAGGCTACAGAACTAATAGGATCAGTTTTGCATCACGGTGCAGCTGGCTGTCATCCTGATGGGTGTTCCCACATGCGGGTCTTTTCCTCATAAAATTCTTAAAACGGCTACTTCCTGTCCCACTCCCTGGGATGATGTCACCTCCTGGATGTCTCTGAGCCTGGCTTAGTCCCTATGCCACATTTCCTACTTTTTCCTTTCAAAGGTTAAGGCAGAGGTGACTCTTGGCAGTTGCAAAGGATGCTGAGGCCCAGGCTTCATAGTATCACCACTCTTTTCTTCCAGAAGAGATGCTGGGGCAGGAGGTGGGGCTGGGGTAGTAGGTTGGGGCCGGAGGGGCTGTTCTCCTCCAGTTCTGTGTGCCCTCAGCACTCTGCTCGTGTACACAGAAGATGCCAGAATATATCCCAGGGATCAAAAGTCCAGAAGCAGAAGCAAGCCTCAGCTTTCTGAGCAACCAATTTTAATGTGATGTGAAATGAGGTAGTTCTAGAGTCCACTCACGAGACCAAAAGCTGGCAGCAAAGGGCTCTGGATAAAATTAAAAAAAAAAAATGTGTGAGAGAAAGACCTGAGACTGAGGGATAATCTCATAGGCACAGGGTCTCTTGGACTGTCCCCCAGGGTGATCCAAGATCACCTCCAAGGGCTTTTGACTGATCTGATCATGTTCTCACCAGCAGCTGTGACTCTGATTGACATGTGGGACAGACATGGGGATATGTCTATCTGGGCTGCTTGGAGGTTGAGCTCTCATATACCTCCCCCTTTCCTTAGCTACTCCCTTCCCTGAGGAAGAGCTAACCAGTTTTGATGGGGGACAGGGTTCCCGGGCACAGAGTATGAGTCCCTGAAGGGCTCTTCCCTTCCTTTGCCTTCAAACATGCTGAGCCCTGCTTCCTGCCTTGGCTGATGAGAACCATCCATCTCTGGAACCAATCAGTTACTTCTGCTCTAATGAGCTCATATCTTTTCTTGCTGGGAAACCTCCAATCAGCCTTTTAACTTCTTGTTCTTGGAAACGTAATCTCATCCATGTGGGAGCCTGAGTCTCTTTTAGCTGGGTAGACTTGAGCTTCTTTATGTGGATGCTGGGTCCCATGAGGGGTCTGTCTATGGCAGCCTCCTGTTCCTCACTCTCCAGTCCACGGGAAAGCCATTTGCTTGAGTCTCTGAGGCCTCTGAACCTTCTGGATTTTTCTCTCCTTCTGTAGGTTTGGGAATAAGTTTATATGTTTGTGGCTTCTCCTCTATTCAAGAAATCTGCCTAGACTTACAGAATTTCTTCTGTCCCAGGACTGGGTAGAATCTTCAGCCTGAGAAATGCCACAATACCAGAACGAGGCATAAGCAAGTATGAATGCGCAAGGATTAAGATGGGCTTTGTGTGATCACAGGCATTCCAAGTGTGACCCTTCCTGATTCCAGACTTCACTCAAGCCAGAAACATGACTCTGTGAGGCTGTGGAGTAGAAGGAGGGAGGCAGAGAGACTCCAGCTCCTGGCACAGGACTGGGGGTGGGGGTGGAGCTGAGGGGCCTGGCCCAGGAGGAAGTGTGTGTCATCCTAACAGGCTGGGCTTCTCAAACACCACCTCAAAAGGGACAGCAGGAGGTTGACAGGAGGGCGTTGAGTATCTGGGAGCTGGACTGACTGACATTCATTCTCCTGCCTCCCAGGACCCAGCTATTTCAGAGACATATCCTCCCACTCCCCCAAGCCATTTCTGGCCAGCCATGATTCATTCCATGCTGAGCACTCCCCTGACGGAACCCAGGCAGGGTTTGAGATTTCCCTCTGGTCTCCAACCTGTACCAGAGAAAGGTTTGTTTAGACTGGGACAGCTCTACGGCAGCCTCCCGGACTCCAGGTCTCTCTCAAAAAGGAAAGCTTCCATTTCCTCCCTTGTGGAGATAGATAGAGGCAGTGTGGAAGCTTGTGACATGTCACCTTCACTAAACTGAGCTACACTACCCAGAATTCCTTCTCCTGGGTGTTTCCTGTGACAGCGGGTCATGAATGGCTTCCCGTGGCGATTTGGGGCTGAGGAGAAGAGGCAGCTATGTTGTGGCTCACATAAGTTTTTGCTTCTCTGGTAACTTGCCTCAGTGTTGGGGTGTGCAATTGCTTCCTCGTCTCCTGGATCCTCCTCTGGCTTCTCCTCCTACCCTGGGCCAGGGTGTGTGTTCAGTTCCGTGACCAAGGACTTAGCTTCTGCAGGGCACTCCTATCACTCAGTAAAGAGGTGACAAGGGCTGACATAGCTCTCTGTCTGTCTTCAGGATAAAAGCCACAAGATTTCTCTCTTGCTCTTGATCGCCTCAACTTTCCCTGTGTGTGTGTGTGTGTGTGTGTGTGTGTGTGTGTGTGTGTGTGTGTGTGTGTGTGTGAATTGGTATGGAAGCCAAATGTTGACATCGAGTGGTGTTCCTCAATTGTTTCTTCACTGTTAGATATTTTTAAATTACTTCTTTATTACATTTTAATTTATGTGTATGTGTATACACATGCATGCACCATCATATGTGTGTAAAAGTCGCCATGCATGCATGCATGTATGCACATGCATGCACCATCATGTGTGTGTAAAAGTCACCATGTAGGTCCCATGGATTGAACTCAGGCTATCAGTCTAGGTGCAGGTAACTTTACCTGCCCAGCTATCTCCCTTGCCCCGTCCACCTTGTTTTGTTTGTTTGTTTTTGTTGGAAGTGGGCTATCTCATTGAGCTTGGAGCTCACTGAGTTGGCTAATTTCCAGCCAGCAAGACCTAGGGATTTTCCTCCTCTGTTTCCCCAGCAATGGCACAGCACAGCACTGAACGTTTGCATGGCTCCCTGGGATTAACTTAGGTCCTCATGCCTGCCTGGTAACACTGCACACTGCACTGTCTCCCCAGTTCTCCCTCTACATTTGTCTCCCAGCTACCTCGCCCTGACTTCAGGCTCCAGCATGAGCTGTAAATGACCAGCCCAGGGTTAAATTCTTGTAAAGAAGCTATGTATGTGGCTGTACATAACTGAGGGTACAGTTTTCCTGTGTCCACATTTATATATCTGTATCCAGGCTGAACATCCTTAATTTGACACTTCAAATTGGAAAACTCTTCAAAAACTCTTCAAAATGGAAAACATGGATGTGACAGTGTAAGTGTAAAATTTCACATCTGGCCTGGTGTGATAGACCACACAAAATTAAGGAAAATATTGAGGGTGGTGATGGTACAATGGTACACACCTTTAATCCCAGCACTGGAGAGGATAGAAGCAGGCAGGCTGGTCTCTGAGTTTGAGTCCAGCCTGGTCTACAGAGTGAGTTCCAGGACTACACAGAGAAACCCTGCCTAGAAAAACTAAATGTCCATCTATTGAATAAAACGGTCTTCAAACTGTGTGCAAAGCATATATAAAACAAGTGTATTTTGTGTTTAGACTTGGGTCCCATCCCTATGAAATCTCAATATATATGAATATATGTATATACATTTATGATAGTATTACATAATCTGAAAAATACCCAAATCTGAAACGTTTATGATCTCAACTCTCAGTTTTGTTTCTAAAATGGTGGAGTGGGGACTGTGTCTGGGGATATAGACTAGGTTGGCCTTGAACTTACAGAGACTAGCTTGCTTCTGGCTCCTAGTACTAGGACTAAAAGTGTCTACCACCACACCTGGCCCAATACTTTGATTAAGTGATATTTAATCTTATATTAGCGTCCTCATCTGGCTGAATGCTAACTGACACAGTATCCTGAGCTGATGGTGAGAGATGAATGAAGCTCAGGTACTAGGAAGCATGTGGTCATTACACATTTAAAACAATCATTTTATGTAAGTCAAATATAGTGGTATACACTTTTAATCTCAGCACTTGGAAGGATAAAGCAGGCAGATCTCTATGAGGCTGAGGCCAGCCTGGTCTCCAGACTGAGTTCCAGGACAGCAAGAGCTTCATAGTGAGACCCTGTTTTGAAAAATAAAACATTATTTTATGTATTTTTCCAGGATGTGTGTCTGTGAACCATGTACGTGTGTGGTCCCTGCAGAGGCTTGAGGAGAGTGTCAGAATCCCTGGAACTGGAGTTACTAAAAATTGTGAGCCACCGGGTGGGTGCTGGGAACTGCACCTGGGTTCTCTGGAAGAGCAACCAGTGCTTTTAATTGCTGAGCCATCTCTCTGGGTTATAAAGCAATAGCTGTCCAAGAGTGTGTGTGTGTGTGTGTGTGTGTGTGTGTGTGTGTGTATATGTGTGTGCGCGCGCGCGCGCACATGCGCTCTAAGCATGTCTGTGCCAGTACACATATCCATGTGTGCATGTGCAGAGGCCAGGGGAGGACATTCATTTTTCTGCTCTCCACCTTACTGTCTTGAGACAGGGTGTGCTGGTTTGAGTGAGAAGTGGGCTCAGGCATTTATTTGAACAGTGGGAGGAGCTCTAGAGAGAGGTTATGGGGCAGTGCAGCCATGCTGAGGGAAGGGCATCACTGTGAGGAGCTTTGAGAGTTCAGTGCCTCGCCGCTCCCATTCTCTGCAACCAGCTTGAGGTTGCAATCGATGTGACCTCTCAGCTTCCTGCTCTGCTGCCTGGCCTCCCCTCCCTTTGGAACCATAAAGCCCAAACCTTCCCTCCTTACGTTGTCTTTGGTCATGGTGTCTTATCACAGCACCAGAAACGTAACTGATATACAGAACTCTCTCACCGAACCTGCAACTAGGATGGTAGCCAGGGAGCCCCAGTAAGCCTCCTGTCTCTACCCAAAGCAGCACTGAAATTACAAGTGTGTGCACCCTCTCCAGCCTTGTACTAGGTGCTGGAGATTTGCACTCAGCTATGGACCCGTGTTCAGCAAGTGCTCTTACCCATTGAGCTCAGCTCCCCAAAGATTTTTTTTCTTGATGGGGGTCTTGCTATATTTGTCTAGGCCATTTTCAAATTCCCGGGTCTATGCCATCCTCTGGGCACAAACCTCTGAGCAGCAGAGAGCAGATTCGCTGACCACAGTACCAGGTTTGGGCAAGCACCAGGATTGTGCAGAGGGTTTGTTTTAGGTTTCTGGGTTTTAGACCAGAGTTTCAGATTGTCTTTGAGCTGGAACCACAGGACACACGTGTCTAGCAAGTGAGGATTGCAGCAGGGTCTAAGGGGAAGATCCTGGGTAGGAGGTATAAAGCATGCTGTGTTAGCCTGCTAGAGCTGAGTTCAGGGCCTGGAGATACAAATGTAATCCTCACCCTCAGGCCCTGCAGCCAGTGTCGGGAACAAACAAATGTCTTGCTATGTGTGCCAGGTGCCTTGTGCGCTTCTCACAAGGCCAGTCAGTGTCTGTGAAGCGCCCATACTCACCCAGGGTCTCTGACTTTTGCCATCGACAATTTGCCTCTGTTTGGTTTGGTTTTTTACTGGTTTTAACAATCATTTCAGCATGCTAGGATGCTCCAAGTTGAGGCTGTCCTTTGGCACATTAGTGATCCCTTGCAAACTTCCAGGCAGCTAGCGGGCTATTCCTGCATTGGCGCCGGTGACACAACACTATGTCTGCATGTTTTGAGGTACCAGAGATAGGGGGCAGGGCTGCTTTTTGATTCACCACTTGTGGAAATTTGACTTGAGAGGTTGCCGTTATAGTTTCTAGGGAGCCTTGAAGACAAACTAGGAACAACAAATTATTTTTTTCCCTCAAGTGGTAGAAGAGAGATAGGGCCCCTGTTCTGTCCCTGTTTCCCAACTGAACTTGTAACTACTTTAAGTATGTGTGTGTGAGAGGGGAGGGAAGGAGGGAGGAAGGGAGGGAGGGAGGGAAGGAGGGAGGGAGAGAGAGAGAGAGAGAGAGAGAGAGAGAGAGAGAGAGAGAGAGAGAGAAAGTCTGTGTGCCATGGGGTATATGTGAAGGTAAGAATAAAACTTGGAGAAGTTTCCAGCAGCCTGAGCGAGCTGCTCTTAGATGGGGCTCTCCCCTCATTGGCTCTTACCTTTGAATTTTCAAAAGGAGAGGTAACTTCAGAGCCAACTTCTTATAACATTTAATTCTTTTAGGGATGGGACAGACTGAGGCCGGAGGGGAAAGCAACAGGGGGATATCATCTGGAAGCAGTTGATCTTCAACAGCTGGACTAGGGGGACTGGACCACAGGCCTATCAGGAACCTTCTCTTTCCTTTCTCTTTCCTCTCAAGTGTCTTGGAACATTCTAGAAGCATGTTGCTTCCTTACACCCGGAGTTGCTGTTGTTCTTTCTTCTTTACTTCTGTCCAGATGTCTGACAGGTCTTGTATAAACTGCTGGATCTACCAAGACAGGGAGACAGCATTCACTTCACCCAGCAAACACTCCCCAAGTCCTAAGATGGAGCATCCCCTGGAAAGGACCTCCTCGCTCTCATCCTGGACTTCCAGAGGCGGCTGCGTTGCCTCCATTCATCGATTTTCTAGGTGACCGTAAGAATCAGGCTTAGCAGATCTATTAGTGTCTTTTCTGGGCACTGTGCTCAAAAATACATGACAGAAGCAAGTTAAAGTGGGCATGTGCCTTCAAAACCTATGGCCAACCTTGGAAGACATGGTGGATTGACTCTGTCTGCAAAGGTAGGAGCGTTTGGTAGCAGCTATTCACTCGGATAGACCAGGAAGCAGAGACCAGGAAACAGTGTGTGTGACTGGAGTAGGTGGATCGGCTGTCTCCTTCAAAGACCTGCACCTAGGAACCTACTTCTTTCTGCTAGGCATGCTTTGCTGTTAAGGGTTTCATCTTCCCAAATCAGTACCACAAGCTGGGGACGAGGACTCATCAAGCCTATGGGTTTAAACCTTGACAGTGGGCTCAGTAAGCCCAGTGAGGTCGGGGTTGGGACCTACTTGGAGGTAGTCACAGGAATGTGCAGGAGGAAGAAAGAGAGCCGGTCCCAAGCAGGCTTCAGAGTGAAGCATTTTGCAGACAGGGTTGTAAATGGCCCTCTGGCAACTTCAAAGAGCTTGTTTTGAGGGAACCCAGACCTGAGGCTCACTGTGATGGGGTCCCACCCTCAAGGGAAATTTAAATTCTATTCACCAGCTTCTGTTTTAAAAGCCTGTGGTCAGAGTGACCCGGGGATAGACTCAGAGGCTAAGAAGACCCAGCTGGACTCCACACAAAACAGCTCTGAAGAAATATTTTAATTCTGGGGATGGAAGCCAGGGCCTCATGCGTGATGGGCACACGCTGTTGTGCTTAGCCACGCACCCAGCCCAGTTCTCATCTTCAGAAGGTGACCCTCCGCTCAAGGCAGGACCTCTTGTTTCACTTATACTTTCTCGCCTCTTTGCTTGTGTCAGGCTCAGGTTCTTAGTCGTTTGAATTTCTGTCAGTGCATATATATTCCGTGGGGATGAAGATAGAGCTATTTTAGGACGGGCTCTGTGCTGCATGAGGTGCGCCTGGCAAGGGGGAAATCTGGCCTTGATTTTTCCTTGCCATGCGCACTTCTGGAAGTTTGATTCTGGAAAATAAAACTTGCAAAAAATTCCTCAAGGATTCAAGGAGCTCAGAATTTGGAGTAGATGGATTGAAAGCTCGAGGTGGAGCAGGGAATGAGCAGGTTGGGGTGGAGAGCTGCAGATCACCACTTCCCAGGGCATCTTCTGTCAGGACAGCTCAAGGAAGAGGGCCAAGCACGCTGGGAGATCTTGGAAGTCAGATCTCCATAACACCAAGACTGCACGTATTCCCTAATGAGCACATGGTCTCATTTACCACAGCAGAATTTCCTTGCTGTCCTGTCAGAACAGGATGACAACAGGGACAAACAGCAAATCTACCTGTTATCGAGCCAGACATTAAAGCAATTGGCCAAAGTGTCCACCAAAGCTACTCTCCTCACACAAGGAGCTCTTTTAAAGTTTCAATCCATTGTGCTATCGAGGATTGGGGAAGTGGCTCAGTGGGTAAAGCGCTTGCTATTCAAGCATGGGGATCCATGTTTCATAGCCTTAGCTGTGGATTTCCCCAGAAACGTAAGCGGTTGAAAACTATTTCTGAACATCAGCTGAAGGGTGGATGCAGTCAGCTTTTGGAGAAGGTTACCCAGCTTTGTCCCAGGACTACACGCAGGTGGAGAAGACAACCGCTAGGCTCAGTCTCATATAGCCTTTCTCACACAACAGACTCTGAGCTGCCACACATGGCCCACAAGACCGTTCTGCACGACCGACGGGTTCAACAGTGGGTCCCTACTCTTGCCCTGTGGTTAGACGACAACAGGATTTGGGATGCTGATGAGGTTGGTCTCAATGTGCAGAGCCCTGACCTGCAGTGTAGTTCAGGGAGTATTACTAAATATGTAAGTCCGTGGGTTCTCATCCTAGATTTAGAGGTTCGGGGTGAGCTCAGAAATTCCCCAATCCCACCACTAGGTGATCCTGACACTGAATTATTTGAGGGCTACCACTCTGATCCACTCCTTCAGTCCGCCAGTTCAGACCCTCCTTGACCCTGCCGCGCTGCTGGACCCAGCTCCACATCCTCCTAACCATGTCCAGTTGTTTGTGCGTGTCCTCCAGGGACACCTGGCTAGATTCCTTCAGCTGCTTGCTCACGATCTGGAAAAGGTTCAGGGTCGCCATCTTAATGGTGCCAAGCAGGAGAGTCTTCTTGGCTGCGGTGTTTTGGATGTGCGCCCAGCGAGATTCCTGGGGAGAGATGTGGTGGCAGTGTGTAAGGGTAGCACAGGAGAGGGAGATTCTCTCTGTATCTCTCTGTCTCTCTTCCTCTCTCTGACACACTGTGTGTGTGTGTGTGTAGTGTCTGTATACATGTGTGCAGACATGCAGAAGTGTAACCAGGAACCCCGACTCCCATCAGCCCTATTTTATGCTGGACCTGAAGCATACCCAGAAGATGACATCGCTGCGGGCCCGGTCAAAGCGCATCTGCAGTCTTGCCAGCTCGTTGTTGTGCTGAAGGATCTCATCGTCCTTCTCCTCCATGTAGCGGGCCAGTCGTGCCTTGGCACGTTCGATCTTCTCCTGGCCTTCTTGGGCTGACTGCATGAGGTCATGATGCATGCTCACCAAGGTCTTGTAGCGGGCAATCACCTCGTGGATCTCTTCAAACTGAGGGGCCAATGGGCTTGGGTCACTGAATAGCTGGCTCCCAAGGGTCATCTAGGCAGCCACCTCAGCCCACCACCTCTGGCCTGGATAGCTGGAAACCAGGGCCGGCAAGCCACAGCCATATATATGTATTGTGAGAATGTTGGCTTCTCCTGGGTTTATATGGGCTATGTCCCAGATGTTGGAGAATTGCACAGCTGGACCTGATGTTTCTAATGCCAGATGCATATTACAATCATCTGGGGACTCTTAAAAAAAAAAGATACTTATCAAGCTTCAATCCCAGAGATTCAGATTAATAACATGTCTTATGGTAGCCCCTAGTGAATTAAAATGTTGCAAAATATCTCTAGGTAGCTCCAGGCTGAGCTAGAGTTAAGAAATGCTGCAGGAAAAGCACTTTATCTCCTAAGGCAACATCGATCCTGTTCAACAAGAATGTTTCAGAAGCCACTCACAGGCCGGGAGCTATGCTAAAAGGTAGTGACAGAGTAGGAGATAAGAAAGCCAGACCCCATTCTTTTGAAATTTATAGCCTAAGAGGGTGGTTGGGTACAGGGAGGATAGACAGTGATAAACCATCTTTAGGACTGAGGGGTGGAGCTGCAGAGGGCCCGGGCACTAACTCCCTTAAGCCTTTGTTCATCATCTGTGTCAGAAGTGGTGCTGAAGAGGGGTAAGCCAGTGGGGTCAGGGGGCAAGCAAGACTCAGATCACCTGCTCTAGTGGGGTCCAGAAGCACAGAGTTTGCCCAGCAAGTATGTCTATAGAGGGCAATGTGACCTCCAGTTCCACGACATCAATGTGTTTCCCCAGGGGCTGTCACAGTGTGCCTGCTCAGGGACTCTCTGAGCACATTGTCTCCATATAACAGTTGGTAGTGGCAGACTGGTGTCCAGGAACTGTCTCGCTCCTGTTTTCCCAAATGTGCTTCTTGAGGAAGACCACTCCAGCCAGTGGTGGAGGAGGTGGGAATAGCCAGAAAAGTATTTGGGGGAGATGGGAAGGCTGACGTGAGACTAGGCGTACAAGTAGAGGCTAGCCAGGCAGAGGCAGGCAGGGGGATGCCAGACGGTGTCACAGGTAGGGGAAGAAGCCTGAGCAAAGGTGAGTGGAGGCTTCAGGACAGGTTCAGAATACTGGAAGCAATTTAACATGAATGGCCTGAGGATTAGACGGGAGGGAGATGGACCTGGGGGAGTGGTGGGGACACATGAGGGAGACGTGCCGCGTGGGCAACAGTGTCTTGAGAGGCTGAGACCAAAGGAGTCCAAATTTAAGGTCTGCCTGGGCTATAGAGTGAATCTGAGGCCAGTCTGGATAACTTAGTAAGACCCTGTGTCAAACTAAAATAAGGGCTTGGGGTACAGTGCAGTGGTAGATTGCTTACCCAGCATGTATGAGGACCTGGGTTCAAGTGCTAGTAACACACACACACACACACACACACACACAGAGAGAGAGAGAGAGAGAGAGAGAGAGAGAGAGAGAGAGAGACAGACAGACAGACAGACAGACAGACAGACAGAAGACTCCAGAAAACTAGGAAAAGAGTATGAATATTATCCATGAAGAGTTTTAATTTTAAGAAGCAGAGAGCCCATGTCCCATCTCTATTTCCTACAGTTCTTTCAGCAAACACCACTGGCATACAGAAGTCAGAGTGAACGGGTTCAGTCAGAGCTACCAGGAAGAAATCTTGCAATTCTATTCTGATGTCAAAAGGCTCAGGCGCCAGCTTGAAGAGGCCCCTGCTTGTCCAAAGAGGGGACAATTTGAACATCAATAGAATAAATACACAAGATTGAGACATGGGTTCAAATCCGTGAGTTAATAGTGACACAAAAGGCCAGTTTTGGAGGCTGCAGACAAGCTGATTCATTCTTCTGAACACTATAGAGAATCAAGAGTTTTATGTGGGCATGCCACTTGCTTCTTCCCCTACCTGTGACACCGTCTGGCATCCCCCTGCCTGCCTCTGCCTGGCTAGCCTCTACTTGTATGCCTAGTCTCACGTCAGCCTTCCCATCTCCCCCAAATACTTTTCTGGCTGTTCCCACCTCCTCCACCACTGGCTGGAGTGGTCTTCCTCAAGAAGCACATTTGGGAAAACAGGAGCGAGACAGTTCCTGGACACCAGTCTGCCACTACCAACTGTTATATGGAGACAATGTGCTCAGAGAGTCCCTGAGCAGGCACACTGTGACAGCCCCTGGGGAAACACATTGATGTCGTGGAACTGGAGGTCACATTGCCCTCTATAGACATACTTGCTGGGCAAACTCTGTGCTTCTGGACCCCACTAGAGCAGGTGATCTGAGTCTTGCTTGCCCCCTGACCCCACTGGCTTACCCCTCTTCAGCACCACTTCTGACACAGATGATGAACCAAGGCTTAAGGGAGTTAGTCCCAGCACTTGAGAGGCAGAGAGAGGAAGATTTTGAATTTGAGGCTAGCCAGGAGTAGATAGTGAGACACTGACCAAAGAGAAAGAAAGGGAGGAAGAAAGAAAGAAAGAAAGAAAGAAAGAAAGAAAGAAAGAAAGAAAGGAAGGAAGGAAGGAAGAAAATTAATTGAAAAAAGCCAAGTCATAGAGGGATATTTATGGACAGCTGATACATCACAAAATAATGAATCCGGCAACGAAAATGATAAATTTAAATACTATTATACTGGTGACCCCTGAAGAGAGGAGAGAAAGACTGAGATTTGGAAGGACATATAAGGGGCCTAAATTCCCAGCAGTGTTTTATTTCAGAGGAAAAAAAGAAAAAGAAACCAGGAAAATATTAAGATTAGACAAAGCGGTGTGTGAGTTTTTGAAAGGTTAAGTTTTTCTTTATGCTTTCCAGTATGGGGGACAGGGAGAGAAAAAGGAGCAGGAAAAAGAGGAGGGGGAAGAGGAGAGGGGGAGAAAGAGGAGGGAGAGAGGAGAGGAAGAGAAAGAGGAGTGGGGGAGGAGAGGAAGAGGGAGAGGAGGGGGAGGAGGCTGTAGAATGTAAAAGGGCAAAGGGCAGAGGTAACACAGCTGAAGCACGCAGCGTGAGGAATGAGGAAGGGGCAGGGGTTAGATTCCAGAAATACATAGGACCATATCTGGAATGGACCATATCTGATTGATGACTTCAGGACTAGGGCGTGGGGGAAGGATGAAGCACAGTTATGGTGGGACTGTAGTCTGAGGCACAGTCAGTCTTGCTTAAGGAAGAACGTGGGAAGAGGAAACCCCAGAGGGCCCTGGGGATGGGGGAGGAGGTGTCACAGGAGCAGTGACATTCTGTGTTGCAAGAGGTGATTCGGGAAGAGGGCTGGAAGTTCCTGGGTGGGGTGACAGGTCCTGCTGAGAGACACGGGTGCTTATGGCCCAGAAGCTGTGAGACCCTCCCCTATTAAAGATGGCCTATGTAAACTCTCAGTCAGCCTGTATCATATACTAAGTGCTTCTGGGTTTTGGAGGGTAGGTATTTTTCTACTTTCCCTTTCTCTCTCTCTCTCTCTCTCTCTCTCTCTCTCTCTCTCACACACACACACACACACACACACACTCAGGCATACACAAATACAGATGTAAATATACAACCCATGTATAGATGTCTAGATGTGCACAGCCTCCTGCTTTGGAGAGTCCCACCCAACCTCATAGTGGGGCTTGGTCTTCCATCTCGTAGGGCCTCCCCAGATCCAGATAACTATTCCAAGGGCCCCTAAACCCTAGGCAGCTGGAGCTGAATTCTATTCCATTAACTTGCAGCACCTCCAGCCCTGGGACCCACCTCAGAGTTCTCCACCACCTTCTCCAGGTACTTGCTGAAGATGGCGTAGTCCTGCAGCTTGACACTCAGCTTCTGGTGCTCCAGCCTCAGCGCTGTCATCTCCTGCTTGGCCTTGGCCAGCTCCCGCAGGCGCTGCCGCTTCAGTTCACGCTCTTTGTTGGCCTTTTTTAGGGCTCGGATGCGTTTCTGGTCATTCTCCTGGGATGAGGAAGGCAGTGTAAATCAGGCAAGCCTCTCACCTTTCTGATGAGACCCTGGCCTACCTGGGGCTGGTGATACCCTTTGCCCCTTCTGTCTGCTGAGCTCAGACACCAGCGGGCAGGCAGAGCTTGCTGGGTTGCCCATGTTGGAGGGGGTGTGTAAAGGGAAAGGATGTGCTGAGGTTTTCCTTATTTGAAGGAACTTAGTAAAGCTGAGGGACTTCTGTGGCCCGAGGAGGCTGTGAGTTCAGCAACTCAGCTCAAGGTCAAGAGGGGGGCCATAGGAAGGACAAGCAGGAAATTCTGCTTCTGTAGGAGTTGGTTTCTGGGCTTCAGAGAGTGGGGGACAGGAAGTGAACACACAGAAAGAGGGGGATGGAGGAAGATCTCTATTTTGCATCCAAGAAGGCTGAGAAAGGCTGAGTGGAAGCAGGAAAGCTTTGACAGAGCTTTTGTGATTTCTGATTTTAGTGGTGGTCATTTGTCACGGGAGAGATGGCCCAGGCAGGGCTGGGAAGTCCACATGTTCTCCCGATTTGGTACACAGTGCCTGTTTCTCCGGTTGTCAGCAGAGAGGTGGTAGCCCTCTCTTCCTACAAAGCCCAGGATGGTAGTAATGGAACCCTACGTTAAATTCCTCTGATAGTCCAGACTGGCGTTGACTAGGGCTAGAGGAGATGACACTGGTAATTCTGCACACAGAGAGGATGGGGCTCAGCTACTGACCCTGCCTCTTCTTTTTGCAGCATCAGGACCAGTGCACTTCACCAGGTGTCACCCTGTGATTCTGCATGGATGGACCTGTATGGTGGGGACATTTAGGGAGAATGGAGAAAGGCACAAGATATGTGCCCTGCTCCGAAGCACCAGAGAGGCCTGAGGGCCATATCTGAATCACCTGGAAAGTTTTTAAACACCTATAGGTGTCTCGTCTCAAACTGAGACCTGCTAGAGGCAAGAGGAGGAAGGTACGGACGTCTGTGTTTGCAACAAGTCCCATGAGATTCTACAGCTGCCGAATGCCTGAAAGTCATATGGAGAGCCCTTAACTCTCAAGACTTCCTGTCCTCTCAAATACTCCATCAACTTTGCTCTGGTCCAGGTGGGTGTATCTCAGAACATTGATATCCCTGTTCTGCCCAGTCGTGTATAGAATGAGGAACTTTAAGAGTAGGGTTCCTCCAGGAAAGGGCAGCAGTGAGCTCCCCCTACAACAAGGCCCAGCCCTTTAAGGCTTCTCTACTGTTGATCCTGGAGGTTTGCTGGCCAACAAGTCTGGGTGGGTTCTTGTTTTGTTTTGTTTACATTTTTTATTTATTTGTGTGTGTGTGTACGTGTATGTGTGTGTACATGCTACAGTGCACACCTGGAGATCAGAGTTAAACTCATGGGGTTCAATTCTCTTCTTCCAACATGTAGGTCCTAAGGGATCTAGCTCAGGCTGTCAGCCTTGGTGGTAAGTGCTTTCACCCATGGAGCCATCTTGTCAGCCAGAATCATTCCTCTAAGGGGACCATCCTCTGAGCCAAACTGCTGTCATCTCTAGGGCCCAGCCACAAAAGATCCATCACAGCTGGGCTGGCTAGCTGTTGATGCTCCCTCATTATAAGTGGTGGGAGGATCAGGGGACCCTCACTTGAGTATCCAGCCACTCCTTCCAATCAATTGGATGCCAAGTCTGCCTTAGTTGCATGTGGCCCTAGTGTCTCTGGGAGGAGTTAGAGTGCATGGGTGGGGAAGGATGAGGGGAGAGGCAACATCTATTGTAAAGCATAGAAGCCATCATCCACACTGTATAGACCTTCTAGTGTGGCTGCTTTAGGGTCATTCAGGCTCCTGATTATCTGCTTATAACTATCCATCTGTGCTCTGTGAGTGATCCTGATAAACTCATTGGTTCCTCAGACCACTGAGACCTTAGAAGGAAGAAGGGAGGATGGTGCTTCACTCCCTAACCCAAGGTAAAAATTCTTGGGGAGTTTCTTACTAGTCTCTTTGCTTCATTGGTCCTTCATTGCAATGGTTTGCTGCCTTCATCTGCTTCTCACTTTCAATGCAAGGACAAAGATGGAGGGATACAGTGAGTGAGTGAGTGGACCAAGCCCCTCTGGCTCACTGCTGTATCCACGAATACTCCCGTTATCCATCAGACCCATTCATCTACCTATCTGCTTGATACACTGACAAGGAAACAGGAAAGGGTCAAGTAGAGAGCAGAGACTGACAGGTAAACGGGACACCTCAGGTAGGTGGTAGATAGAATACAGAAGATGCCTGGGAAAGATCAAGCTCTACTGGACCAGGGAAGATGCCTTTAATCCTGGGGGGCGGGAGCATGAGGAGCCTACAGTGTCAAGTAGAAGGGGAAGAACTATTTGGTCCAGTCTCTACCTACTGAAGCTCACCCCACTTCATACCTGGATGAATTGCTCGAACTTCTGGATATGGATCTTCAGCTGCTCTTCCTTAATACCTAGTTCCTCCCAGCGCAAGTTCAGTGTTTCCATTCTCCGTTGGAATGTCTTTAGGGGTTGTGAGAAGGTGAAAGTCAGGGAGCCACCTTGACATGCGTACACTCTCAGAAAGATTCTAACATCATTTGCCCAAGTGTTTTTTCCTTCAGCCCAGGAGACTCTTGAAACACTGATGATGTAGCTCAGTGGAAGAGTAGTTGCCAGGGGTTAAACTCCCAACTCCTCAAACAAAGTATAATTACAGAAGGGCTTGTAGTTTGCACTCTATTCTACGTAGCACTCCTAGTATACTATCCCATGACCCTAGTTCCCCTAAAACTCAGACTCTTTCTGTTCTCTGTGGAGGAAAGAGGCCAGAACCACCAGCCAGAATGCCAGTTCTAGCCACCCCCAGCCCCCAAGTGAGGACCCACCATCCATTAACCTTGAGCCCCAGACAATCCATTCCCTACCCTGCACCCCTACCTTTATCATCCCCAACTCCCCACCTCACCTCCTTCTTTTGTTCCATGGCCTCCTGCATGAACTTGGCCTCTTTCTTCTTCTCCAGGAGCCGGATGGATGGGGAATCTGACTGTTCCTCAACATTTGGGAACTTCCTGCCCAAGAACAGTGAAAGGGGGACAGGGCCTTCTGAGAGGCAGGAACAGGATTGGATAGGGAGCACCTCAGAGATTGATCCTCATGGGAAGGAAAAGAGGTCTCCGCTCTCACCTTAATGAAAGGAGCAGTGTGTTGAGGAGAGAGGGTTACGTGGGCTTTGGGGGGTGATCGAGTGATGGGGGCCCAGAGTTAGGGTGGAGTTGGGTAATGGGGTAAGGTAATTAGGAGCACTGGGCTGTAGGAGAGGAAAGACCAGGCAACAGAGCATCATCATGTGGGTAAGAGTGGTCCCAAGCTCAGAGGTGAGGCAGACGGGCTATACCAGGCACTTACTGCAGCAGCTGAAGCAGCCGCTCCCCATACTGTAGCCGGAAGTATTCGGCCAAGTCCTCCTCTTCCATCATGCCCAAACTCATGGTGACAGCTACCTAACAGGCCAGGTGGCCTACTTTTCAGAGTGAAATGGTGAGTGGCAGAGCCACAGGACACTCAGGGGGCAGTGGCTGGGTTCTCGCTCTCCTCTCCTTCTGCTGCTTTCAAAGTCCCACAGAGAGTGGGTAGCTGAGAGACACAGCAGAAACCAGCTAGAGGCTGCCTTAGTATGATGCTCTTGTGGTGATAGGAGATCTGGTTACCTAGCAACAAGCTGCCTGGTTCTGTGGACCGTACCTGGAACCCACAGTTTGCCCTCTAACCTATGAACCTGCTAACTCCCCACCCACCTCTCTCTTTTTGTTTGTTTGTTTATTTTTTGTTTTGTTTTTGTTTTGTTTTTTTCGAAATAGGGTTTCTCTGTGGAGCCCTGGCTGTTCTGGAACTCACTCTGTAGACCAGGCTGGCCTTGGACTCAGAGATCTGCCTGCCTCTGCTTCCTGAGTGTTGTGATCAAAGGTGTGCGCCACTACTGCCTGGCTAACCTCATTCTCTTGTTGAGGTGGCTTCTCTGTTACCGCTGGCACCTTTCAGGGACTCTGATCATGTTACTGGTTGCTCCCTTACCAGGCAGGGAGGCAGGGTATGGCTATCTGCCGCAGAGAAGAAAAGTGGACCAGAGGAATCTGGTGTGTGAAGCTGGCTTCTGGGATAACCCCTAGGGTTAGGGGTATGTGAAGGTGAAAGAGAGATTGGGTGGCAGATGGATGGCAAAGAAGAAAAGCAGTAGAGAGAAGATTAGGAGCTTAGATAAGCCCAGGGTGAGGGTGATGTGGACAGAGAAGTGTGGAGAGTGGGGAGATAAACCGCATTAGAACCAAGTAGTGGACCAAAGATACGTAGGGGCATACAGAGAGTGGCCACTGGGTGGAAAAGGGCCTTGGCAAGGCAAGGTCCCTTTACTGTGAGATTGAGTTTATTAAGTACAGATAAAATACACTTTTGAGATGTAAGTGCGGGTAGGGTGGGTGGGTAACGGACTTGTTTAAATGATTTACTTCTTTATGGCTGCCTTCCTCCATTCCCCGGGGCACATGCATACATACTTATTTGACTTGAGGTTAAAGCTGTGTTAAGTTTGGGTCCCTGGGTGAAACAGCACTATAGTGACCTCTGCTGGCACTAGGCCCTGATGCTGACCCTTCCCTGCCCTTCCTCCCAGGGGCTGAGGTAGGATTGCTGGGATCTCTGGCCAGAGCCAAGGACAGAGCTTGCAGGCTAAATTGTGGGTCACCTGGCATACCTTGAGCCAGCTACTCCTTCCAGCTCTCTAAATCCCTGTTGTGAGAAAGAGAGTATCCTGCTCCTGTCCCACCTTCTGTTGCTCCTCAGGGCACAGAAAAAAAGCCCACCTACTCTGATCTCACCCATCTATATCCTCATCACCCCCAGCCCCCCCATAAATCCCTAACCCCAACTCTAGATATAGACCCAGCAGGATGGCAATAAGACAAATTATTTCCAAGTTTCACAAAAGGTGTGTGTATATGTGTGTTCTTTATCCAGTTAGTTTGTATGACGGCTTGTATTGTATATGCTTGGGGTAGGGAGTGGCACTATTAGGAGGTGTGGCCTTGTTGGAGTAGGTGTGTCACTGTGGGTATGGGCTTTAACACCCTAGAACTAGCTGCCTGGAAGTCAGTCTTCTCTTAGAGGCTTGCAGATGAAGATGTAGAACTCTCAGTTCCTCCTGCACTATTCCTGCCTGGACGCTGCCATGTTCCCACCTTGATGATAATGGACGGAACCTCTGAACCTGTAAGCCATCTCCAATTAAATGTTGTCCTTATGAGAGTTGCCTTGGTCATGGTGTCTCTTCACAGCAGTAAAACTCTAAGATAGTTTGATGCCATCCATTAAAGTATTTCTGTTTCCTCCCCTTCTCGTCTCACATGGTAGCTCCGTTTGGAGGGGTCACGTGACGATGCTGCCCTTAAAGAAGTTGAGTCCTATGCTCCCAAAATCACCTGCTATTCTGATACCTAAGACACGTCCTGGCTTGTCTGTCAGATCAGGTGGGCCAGGGCCTGGGTGGTCCATACAGGATTTGAGACACCTCTCCTTCCCACTCAGCCCCTTGGGAAGAATTCAAAGCTCTTTGTGTTGTTTCTCACGGTACCTTGTGTGAGTCAGTCTACGTTCCAATCACCGACCATTATCCTGGAGGGCTGGTATAAGGGGATGGGGTAGTTACTGCCTTTCCAGGCATTAGGGAGCCAGGCTTGTACTTTCAGCTCCGCTCTGCCTCTGTGACCTATACTGTCTTTCAAAACCTCTCTCCACCTTCATCTTTATTCTTGGTGTCCCCCTTATCACCACCCACTGCCCTCTTTTGCCTTGCTATTTGTCTCTGAGGTAAAATTTATTCAGTATGAGTTAATCATCTAATGAGTTTTGGATGCTGGAAACCAATAGGAATATTTTGCTTTCTGTCCTATTGCATTATCTTCTGAGACTGTTACCTGCTTAAAGAAGGAGGGGAGGTCTAGGGTACATAGCCTAGGGGTGCAGGGATTGCCTAACATACAAGAGTCTGGCTTTGACCCACAGCACTAAAGGAAAAAGGGGAGAAAATAGCAGAAAATAAAAGATACAGGTTAATATTTTGAAAGCAGCGGTTCTCAACCTATGAATCATGACCCTTTAGGGGGTTTAACAACCCTTTCATAGGGGGTCGCCTAAGACCATCCTGCATATCAGATATTTACATTATGACTCATAACAGTAGCAACATTACAGTTATGCATAGCAACAAAAATAATTTTACGGTTGGGGGACCAATACAGCATAAGGGGTTATATAAAAGGTCATAGCATTAGGAAGATTGAGAACCACTGCTTAAAAGTATTATCCTGGGCTAGCCCTGGGTATACAGTCTCCCACTGTCCTGGGAGATGCTCCTTCCCGCAGTGACCAGGGTCCAAACCGCTTCCGTCTTGTTACTCCGCAGCACTCGCCTAGACTGGCCAGATCACTGCTGAAGGGAATGAGAAAAAAACAAAAAAGCTCTGCTGTCAACACCCCTTCGTCTCTGACAACTCCCTACACTGAAAGAGGCTAGCCACCATTTTGCTGTGTCTCCAAGAAAAAACTAAGTGACTTTGAAAAGCATCCAAACAATCTGTGCCTTCCTTTTTCTAAGAACTGAAAGGGCGTCTGAAGGCAAGTGGAAAGCATCGCTTAAGAAGAAGCCCACTGGTAGACAAAGAAAGAAAATAGGCCAACCATACCTCCTATGCAAAACTGTTAGCAGCAGCATTAGCAAATTTAATTTAGTTCACACAGTCTCTGCCTCTCCTGGGAGAGTGTCTTCCACATTGTGGTAAGATATCTCAGCCCCTTCCAGAGTGTAGCTACCAAAATACATTTGCTGGGACCTCCTACTCAAAAGAGAAATGTAAATAGAATAACTAGGACCTGCATGCAAAATCCTTAAATTTTAGGAAATCTGTTAATTTTAATAATTAAAAATAATTCTATTGAAATTCTCAAAGGAAGAATTGAATTGTGATAGATGTCAGTGTGGTATTGAAAACATCTACATTTATCTTTTTAAAAAATATTAGTGAATTTGCTGGGCATGGTGGTATATGCCTTTAATCCCTGCACTGTGAGACAGTGGTATGTCTGTGAGTACCAGGCCAGCTCCTTGGAGACCCTCTCTTTCTCTCTTTCTCTTTCTCTCTTTTATTACATGTGTAAAAGAATCAGAACCCGAGAGATGATATTAATATTTGTGTCAAAGATATTCTTGCTAAACTTAGGGATGCGAAAGTCTCTCTGCTGTCACCACAACCACTTTACATTGTTTTGGATTTTCTAGCTAGTGTGAAAACGACAAGAAAATTAAAATTTTCTTTTCTTTTCTTTTAACACAACGGCAGATGCTGCAATCACGTACTATGAAGATTCAAGGGGATGGTTAATTCCAGTGATTTGAATTTAATACGATACTATGCAACTTAAAGAAAGCATGAAGCTGATTTGTATGCACGGACGTGGGAGAAGTATCGGGGACAAATGGAGTGACAGAAGCGAGCTGCAGCACAGCATGTCTAATAGGATGCAGCATGTGCGCATGCGTATGGCAGAGGCCGGCTGGGGAAGGTTGTCCGCTGAGCTCTGGAGACAAGAACGACATGGGTAGGGAAGCCATTTGGAATTTTTTTTT
>NW_022196911.1:63786808-63798519 GCF_008632895.1 Mastomys coucha | reverse complement strand
ATTGTTTCATTTTTTTCACAAAAAACATATATTTTTTCTTTTGGTTTTCAAGACAGGGTTTCTCTGTGTAGCCCTGGCCGTCTTGGGACTTGGTCTGTAGACCAGGCTGACCTAGAACACAATGACCTGCCAGCCCCTGCCTCCTGAGCGCTGGGACTAAAGGTGTGTGCCACCATACCTGGTGCAGTTCTGCAGTTCATGGGAATCTACCATACTGTATTCCGATCATTTTACATCTCCATACCTGGTGACAAGAAAAAAATCTCTCCACATCCTTGCCGAAACCTGGCATCTCTGCTCCCCCCCCCCTTCATCTCCACCCCTCTGATGGGTGTGAGGCAACACCTCACTGCAAAACTGTGTTCCCTTTTCATTATATCGCTAAGAGTGAATCTATTCAATTATCAGTTGCTTAGACAATGTATAGATACAGCCAAACGTCTACTTATCTCACATCCGGTCTGGCGTTTCAGAGGTGACCGTGCACTCATCAAACACTTGCGTGCCATGCTGCGGTGACCTGTAAAAGGTGACCAACTCTTGGTCTTCTTACACAAGAGTGGGCCTGATGGACTCTGAAGAGTTTTGGCCTCTCCTGTGTAATTTGAAAGAAGTCTCATCTAAGAAGTAGAAGTCTAAGAGAATCAGAGGCTTCCTGAACAAAGGCCGTCTTCTTGTAACGAACAACACAGCAAACACGGCAACAACAAGCACTGCACGTGGAGCTTATTCTTCATCGCTCACTGGACTCTCACAAGGGAGAGAAGCGTTTTCTGGTCCTTATTTGGCTCAAAACTGCACCCAAAGCCACAATCAGATAGATACCCACATGCTGGTTACAGAATATTTGGGGTGCAGGGCATTGCTTTCATGCCTTCCTGCTTTCAGCCATGGTCTTAGACCTGGTCCCCACATCTTACAAATGCAGACAATGCCCCGAGTAAGGAATGTGAACGGGCCACAAAAGAAGACTAGGAAACACAGTACCGGTACCGCTGAGGCTGCCCGTTCAGTTGAGCTTGGAGGGGTAAACCATAGTAGAGGTCTAAAGTGTAGTAAGGTGGATTACAGTGTTTGGTTGTTTTTTTGTTTTGTTTTGTTTTGTTTCTTCTTAGAAGTTAGTTAATTCTGGGGGCTGGAGAGAAGGCTCAGTGGCTAAGAGCACCTGTTTTTGTTCTTCCAGAGGATCAGGTTTCAATTCCCAGCACCTACTTGGTGGCTCTGGTGACCCCATTTTTAGGGGAGCTGACGTCCTCTTTTGGCCTCCACAAGCAGAAGGCACACATATGTTACACAGACATATGTGCAGTTAAAACACACATGCATATATGCTTAAAAATAATTAAGAAGTTAACCATTGCTGAATGGGTTGAATATACAGTGTGTCAGCAGACTGAGCATGTAGTTATAGACAACCACAAAGCACATTATTATATTAACTTGCTAGTAGGTTGTGTGGAAGTTTGATTTGTAATGGCAAACTTTAAAAAAGCATTTCTTAGAAAAAAAACTTCTGCCGGGCGGTGGTAGCGCATGCCTTTAATCCCAGCACTTGGGAGGCAGAGGCAGGTGGATTTCTGAGTTCAAGGCCAGCCTGGTCTACAGAGTGAGTTCCAGGACAGCCAGGACTACACAGAGAAGCCCTGTCTCGGAAAAAAAAAAAAAAGAAAGAAAGAAAGAAAGAAAGAAAGAAAGAAAAAAATCTTCTTCTCCACACAGTACCCCTGACATGCCTGGCACTCTCCTAGGCTGTGGGTGGGTCCTAACCAGCCAGCAGAACAAGCAACCCCCCGTTTGACTACTGCTGTCTGCAAGGCACTGCCATCAGGATCACGACCCACCACCACAAGCGATTGTGAGTTGGGACAGGAGGGAGTTGCTGCCCACAGACCCTGGCATCTCCCATAAGACCTTCACTGTTGGTGGCTGCTCTTCCCAACCTGGGGTCCTGTGAGCCCAGTCTGAAGCTTTAAAATAATTATTGGCTTTAAAATACAAAGTCCCCAGCCAGCCAGAGCCCAGAGCTGAGCTGTTTAGCGGAGTGCAGAGGAATGCACGTATTCACACCACGCTTCACAACGCTTCACACGTTTCAGAGTAATCTGTGGATTTGAGGCTTCATTCCCCAAGAATTCCTAATTATTCACAGATTTTTTGTGTGTGTGTGGGGAAAAAAAAGGAAAGCAAATTGTGAATTAAATGAGTTACTGAGACATGCAATTTCTAAAGCAGAATTCTCAAAACCCTTTCATTTTCCCCCTGCAAAGTATTTTGAATGTTGACGAAGTGTGTTTTAATCTGTTTGTTATGGCAACATTTAGGGATTAGCTATGTTTCCTGTAGGGCTGGGTGGTCTAAAGATGGTGGGATTCTTGGCCCAGGGAGATGGCTAAGTGAGTGAAAGGGGCTCACTGAGCTCAGTTCTCATAAAGGTGGAAGGAGAGAACCAGCTCCTACAATTTGTCCTCTGACTTCCACATGCACACACACACACACACACACAGAGAGACAGAGACAGAGACAGAGACGGAGAAACAGAGACACGGAGAATAAATACTAAGAAATATTTTTAAATTAAAAAAATGTATTTTAGATGATGGATGTTTTGCTTGCATGTATGTCTGTGCATCATATGCATATAGCACCCACTAAGAGCTCCTGGGACTGGAGTTCCTAAAAGTTGTGATCTTCGAAGTATGTGCTAGGAATGGTGCCTTTATTCTCTGTAAGACCATCCAGTGCTCTTAACAGCTGAGCTTTCTCTCCAGCTCCTAAACATATTTTTTTAGAGTTAGCATTATAGATGGTAGGTTTCCATACCAGTGGCCTCCCTGAAAATGCCAGTCTTCTATTATTATTGCCATTTAAATCTTTAAAAAAGGTTTTTGTTTTTTTGTTTTTTTTTGTTTTTTAAGTTCAGATGATACTGCCAAATGACCAAAAAGTCACCAGTAGCAAGAGCTACAACCAGTGCCTCCCAGCTGTCTTTTCACTGAATGATTCTTTGTTTCATTTCGAAAGCTGGCTGAGGCTGAGGCTGAGGAGGCTGAGGCTGAGGCTGAAGCTGAGGCTGAGGCTGAGGCTGAAGCTGAAGCTGAAGCTGCCAGGCCCCACTCAGAGGCTGCTCCCCCACTCAAAGGCGCCTCCACCCGCAGGATGAAGGGGAATCCCATTGTAGTCATCGGCCTGGCTGACCCTGGTCTTGGAGTCTGGCCCAAGCCCTGTGTCTTTCCCCTGCAATGCTAAAGATTGCTCCCTGGTCTGTTCTGATCACCCAGTCTTGGTGCTTCTGAGAATTCCCAGTGATCTAAACTAACAAGTACACCAGGCCGCTGTCGAGCTTGCCCTTTCCTCCTGAGCTCAGTGTTGGAGTGCGGCCTTGTCCAGACGTCAGATGAGCCACGTGCTCCATCCACCTGTGCAAGCCATTGGCAGTGACCTCATCATTCAGGAGAGATCAAGTCAGAGGGACTTCTGGGGTCGTTGTCCTCTCCTCTGTGTCTTAGGCAGTGATACCTGGCTTTGCTTCTGGTATTTCAATAGTCTCATTTTCTTTGTTTGTTTGTTTGTTTGTTTGTTTTCTTTTTTGGTTTTTCGAGACAGGGTTTCTCTGTGTAGCCTCGGCTGTCCTGGAACTCACTCTGTAGATCAGGCTAGCCTCGAACTCAGAAATCTGCCTGCCTCTGCCTCCCAAGTGCTGGGATTAAAGGCGTGCACCACTACCGCCCAGCTAATAGTCTCATTTTCAAGCATGAGATTTAATTTAAAAAAATGTTGTTTAGGCTGGGCAGTGGTGGCGCATGCCTTTAATCCCAACACTTGGGATTAGGCAGAGGCAGGTGGATTTCTGAGTTCGAGGCTAGCCTGGTCTACAGAGTGAGTTCCAGGACAGCCAGGGCTACACAGAGAAACCCTGTCTCACCCACCCCACCCCCCCCCAAAAAAATTTTTGCTTGTAAATATGGAGTGAAACTGCAAAGGGCTAGGAACAATTAATAAACAACCAATTCAGAGTCCCAAGTACTCCATTCACTGTGGTGGTTAAGGTTGCAGCATAGGGCCAGAGAAGCTTACTATGAGCTGGTGATGTGTCATGTTTCAAAGTGGGGACAGGAGATACAGGGTCATTACATTAGTCTATGTGTCTTTTGGGACTTCTGGAATATTTTTATTTCATGAACAAACTTTTTTTTGCTCTTTTTTTTCATTAATTAATTTATTGACTTTACATCTGGATTTGCAACATCACTCCTCCTCCCAGTCTCCCCCTCACACATCCCCCTTTGCCCATTCCCCTCTGAGAACGGGAGACCCCCCTCCCCCGCATATCATCCAACCCTGGCACATCAAATCATTGTAGGACTAGGAGCATCTTCTCCACGGAGGCCAGCCAAGACAGCCTAGTTAGGGGAATGGGATCCACAGGTAGGCAACAGAGTCAGGGACAGGCCCTGCTCCAGTAGTTGGGGAGCCCTCATGAAGACCAAGCTGCACATCGGCTACACATGTGCAGGGGCCTGGGTCCAGCCCGCGCTTATTCTTTAGTTGGTGGTTCAGTCTCTGGCAGCGCCCAAGGGTCCAAGTTAGTTGACTCTCTTGGTCTTCTTGTGGAATTTTTGTCTCCTTCGGGTCCCTCAGTCCTTCCCCCGACTCTTCCACAAGACTCCCTGAGCGTCCAATGTTTGGCTGTGGACCTCTGCATCTGTTTCCACCGGCTGCTGGATAGAGCCTCTCCAAGGACAGTTATGCCAAGCTCCTGTCTACAAGCATAACAGAGTGTTATGGATAGGGTCAGGGACTGGTTCTTTTCCATGGGAAGGGTTTCAAGTTGGGCCAATTTGAAGGGTTGAGCATTCCCTTCGTCTCCGTTCCATCTTTGTCCCTGCACATCCTGTAGACAGGACACATTTTGGGTGGAAGGTTTTGTGGCTAGGTTGTTCTTATCTCTCCACTGGGAATCCTGCCTGGCTACAGGTGGCCACTTTAGGACCTGGACAAAATTCTAAAAGACCATATACTTCAGTATTCACAATGACTTTGAAAGCTAATAATGTATGTGCTCTCATATGGCTAATTACCTGACCATTCTCAAGGTGTGCTAATTCTCCTTTAGGCCTCCTTAGCTTTTTTCTTCCTCAGAGACTCATGCACCCCATGCTGATCTCTACCTCACTGTGCAGCCAGGAATGACCTGAAACTTCTGACCCCCCTGATTCCACCTCTTAAGTGCTGAGAATACAGATGTGCCCTACCATGCCCTGTTTATGGGGTGCTGGGAATTGAAAAAGGGTTTCATGCATGGTAGGGAACTATTCTAGCAGCCATGTAACATCCCCAGACACCCTGCCTTTATGTTTCTATCTGCTTTGCTTCTGAGTCCATACTAGCCTCAGACTCATGATCCTCCTGCCTCCGTCTGAGATTATAGGATTGCATCTGGCTTCTAACCCTATTTTTTAAAAGAGATTTATTTTATGTGTTTGTGTACATTGTAGCTGTACAGATGGCCATGAGCCATCATGTGTGTGGCTGCTGGGAATTGAACTCAGGACCTCTGCCAGCCCCTCTCGCTCTGGTCCCACTTGCTCTGGTGTAATTCACTGTAGTCTTCAGATGCACCAGAAGAGGGTGTCTGATCTCATTACAGGTGGCTGTGAGCCACCATGTGGTTGCTGGGAATTGAACTCAGGACCTTCGGAAGAGCAGTCAGTGCTCTTACCTGCTGAGCCATCTCGCCAGTCCCCTAACCCTACTTTTGATGAGTGATTTTTTCACTTCTCCTGTGAGCTTCTGCTAACATCCTCCTCCTCCTCTGCATGTCCTAAGTATTGATTGACATCCTTCCTTCTAAACCTGACATCTATTCTTGCTAATAACCCTCTCTTGTTGGGTATTCCCCAGCTATGCCTCTTTATCTCCTTGGAAACCATGTGATGTATCTCAATATTCCTTACTTGCCACCTCTTCATTTACCAGGTAGACTCACAGACTCTGAGAGTTAGAAAAACCTGAAGTCACCCACCCCAAACTTCTCATTATATAAAAGAAAAGAAGAAAAGGAAAGTCAGTGGTTAAACATCATCTTCAGCAATGGCTGAGCCAGGATTTGAAACAAGGCTAATTGCAGGATTCCCATAAGACTGCAGGCCATCATTCCTTCAGTCTCTGCTCGGCTCTGCTCTTTGTCCTTGCATTTCCTTTTGACAGGAACTAAGAATGGAACAGAGACCAAAGGAAAGGCCATCTAGAGACTGCCCCACCTCGGGATCCATCCCATCTGCAGAAACCAAACCCAGATACTATGGCTGTTGCCAAGACACATTTGCTGACAGGAGCTGCCCCCCAAGAGGCTGTGCTAGAGCCTGACCAGTGCAGATGTGGATGCACTCAGCCAACCATCGGACTAAGTGGGGAGCACAATGGAGGAGTTAGGGGAAGGACTAAAGGAGCTGAAGGAGTTAGCAACCCCACAGGAAGAACAACAATATCAACCAACTAGAGCCCCCAAAGATCCCAGGGACTAAACCACCAACCAAAGAGTACGCATGGAGGGATCCATGGCTCCAGCTGCATATGTAGCAGAGGATTACCTTATCTGGTATTAATGGGAGGGGAAGCCCTTGGTCCTGTGGAGGTTTGATGACCCAGCATAGGGGAATGCTAGGGCGCTGAGGCAGGAGGGGGTAGACTGGTGGGGGGAGCACCCTCAGAGAGGCAGAGGTATGAAGAAGGGAATAAGGGGTTTAACTGGAAAGGAGGATAACATTTGAAATGTAAATAAAGAAAACAACCAGTAAAATAAAATAAACCAACCAACCACCACCAACAACAACAAAAATAAAGACTGCAGACCAGGGAAGGCTCCTGTCTCCTGTCACAGCAATGTTGCTGAGGTGGAAGGTTGTTGAAGGGCACAGTACTTAAGAAAAACCAAGGAGGGCTGGAGAGATGGCTTAGTGGTTAAGAGCACTGGCTGCTCTTCCAGAGGTCCTGAGTTCAAATCCCAGCAACCACATGGTGGCTCACAGCCATCTGTAATGGGATCGGATGCCCTCTTCTGGTGTGTCTGAAGACAACAACTGTGTACTCACATAAATAAATAAATAAATAAATAAATAAATAAATAAATAAATATTAAAAAAAGAAAAACTGAGGCAATAGTAGAGAGACAGAAAGTGATTAGGTGTGTGAGTGTGTGTGTGTGCATGCATATACACAACCATCACCACTGTGTAGCCACAAAGCAAAATATTGACAAGAGCAGAGATGCCGAGTAAGAAGGGAGCCGCACTGAAGCAGGCAGTTCCTCACTGTGGTGGTTTGAATGAGGATGGTCCTTATAGGCAGCTATGTTTGAATGCCTGGTCCCTAGTTGGTGGGACTGCTTGAGAAGGGTTAGGAGGGAGGAGGAGATATGGCCTTGTCAGAGGAAATATGTCACTGAGGGTGGCCTTTGATAGGGAGTAGCTGTTATAAAAGATAGTAAACCAAACAAACCTATCTCAAAGGGAACAGAAGACTCAATTTATACCTAATTTAAGTTAGACATAAATATACTCAGGGGGATGGAGGTAGAGTTCAGAAATGAATAAGGGAGAGAAACTAGATGGACATTCAGGGCATGAAACCCATGTCAACCTATTGCCTGGCAGGACAGATAGGAGGAATACTGTGATTAGGAGACTGTTTTTAGGAACTCTCCAGAGGACAACAGAAAGGTAAAAATAAAATCTAGGTTCATCTAGGTAAAAATAAAATATGTTACTATAATGAAATACATGAAGCTGGGTAAAATGATTTATCCATTTAATTATTTATTTATTAGGACTAGCGACAAGACAGTGTTGTAAAGGTTTCTTGTGGAAGACGGGAATGTTACATATCAAGAAAGGAAGCCAGAATCCAAAGAAGAGCCAATAACGATCGCCTACTAACCCTTTCTCTTAAAACTCTAACTACCTCTCAACACCGGGACCAAGCTTCCATCTAATGAAATTCTTGGGTGAAAATTGTAGTCAAACAGTAGCACCAGGATGCAGAAGATGGAGATGTTAAAGCACAGTGTTAAGGGGTCTCTCATGCAAGAAAAAGGGGATGATAAATTCCTGTAAGAGCCCACAAATTGACAAAAAGTTCATCTCTAGGAAAGGCCAAACCCAAGGTACAGCAAAGGAATCTCCTGACATGCTTAGACGTATTATGATGAGCTTTAGGAGTGATAAAGGCAATAGACAATTACGTTTTAATGATTTATTTTTAGTTCATATGCATTGGTGTTTTGTCTGCATATATGTCTGTGTAAGGGTGTCAGATCTATTGGAACTGGGCTTATAGGGAAAGAGGAGGAGGAAGAAGAAGAGGAGGTAGAAGAGGAGGAAGTGGAGGAGGAGAAAGAGGAGGAAGAAGTAATGGAGGAGGAGGAAGAAGAGGAGGAGGTATGGGGAAGAGGAGGAAGAGGAGGAGGAGGAGGTATGGGGAGGAGGAGGAGGAGGAGGTAGAGGAGGAGGAGGAATTGTCTCAGGTGTAAGGCAAACCCTATGTGAGCTGCCGTGTGGGTACTGGGAATTGAAACTGGGTCCTCTGGAAGAGGAGCCAGTGCTCTTAGATGCTGAGCCAGTTCTCCAGCCCCTAATAAACAGACAATTACTTTTAATCTTAATCTTGAAAGAGTAGTTTTTTCTCATAGTACAAATTTTTTTTAAAGGCATATACTCAGAAGTTAATTTTTGCCTGGTGTGGTGGTGTGTACCTTTAATCCCAGCAGGTGGATCTCTGTGAGTTCAAGTTCCAGGTCACCAGGATGGTGTAGTGAAGCCTTGCCTCAACCGAACACCAAGTTCTCTTTGAACTCTTATTGACCACACACATTTCCCCTATAGAGAGATTTTTGTGTGTATTTTCTAGTTTCTTTCTGCAGGTAGATTGCAAGTAGCCATGAATGTATGCTTATCCCTCTGGCTCCCATACACTGATAGACTAGCATGACCCTTCTACACTTTTCCTAATGTATATTAGAACATTCCACATATCAATACATGAAGGACTTCTAGTGAGATTTCCATTATGCAGTTATACCATAGTTCATTTAAGAGACCTCTTATTGATGGGCAGTTGGGCTATTTCCAATTCTAGCTCAGTAAATAACCTTATATAAATATAAATTATAATAAATATAATTTTGCACATAGGCAATGGCATCTGTTGGATACATTTGAAGAAACAGAAATGTTGCATCAAAATGTTTTTCCATTTAGCAATTGCCTATAATACCACTTGTGGTATTATGTCCATTGTTGAGAGGAAAGCCAATCCAAGACTTTCTCAGGGGCCCAGATGAAAGGACAAAGGGGCTGTCAGTTTTATGTCCTTGTCCAGGAGTGGACTTGACAAGCCTCTGTCTGAGGCTGGAGCCATGGCTCTAAAACAGTACAGGCTATGGTATATGGGGACTCTACTCTTTCCCCTGGACTGTAGCTTTCAGTCCTAAAGCAGCTGTGTCTGAGGTATCCTGTGCTCTCTTTGCCAATATTGTCTGACTTAGCTCTCTGCTGACCTTGGCCATTTCCCCCTGGAAGTAGTATGTAAGGAAGTATGTAAAGCTTATAAGCTAGCTTGGCATAAGCCTTCAGCTCATGCAAGGCCTCTTGGTCCTAGCTTTCTTCTTTCTCTTCCCTCCCCTAAGCACTTTGTTCAAGACCCTTACTCCTGTGAGTTTGGGTCAGTCCATCAATCCTCTGCCTTTGTTGATTATTTCCTTACACATTTGTAGATTTGTAAGGAAGACAGCCTTTGTACCTGAAATAAGTTGCAAATATTTTCTCCAGTTTTCTATTGTCTTTTGACTTATGGTGGGGCTAAAATCATGGTGTAGCTAAATGAAGTAACATTTAATTTAACTTCTTTCTTTCTTTCTTTCTTTCTTCCTTTCCTTCTTTCTCTCTTTTTTGAAAGGTTTCTCCATGTGGCTCTGGCTGTCTTGAAACTTGCTTTGTAGACCAGGCTGACCTCAAACTCAGAGATCCACCTGCCTATGCCTTCTCAGTGCTGGGATTAAAGAGATGTACTACCAGCACTTGACAATTTGTTCTAGCTAAGGCCTCACTATGTAGCTCTGGCTGGTCTGGCATTCACTATATAGACCAAGATGGATTTGAACTCACAGAGTTCTGGCTCTGCCTCCTGGGTGCTGGGATTAAGGGCATATACCACCACAGTCAGCAACATACCAGTGTTTTAAAGGAAACTTTCTTCGTTGCAAAACTGTTAAAGAATTTGTTCACATTTTCTCAAAAAGCTTCCACAGGCTTTTATGATTGAATTATTAATATTTTTTATCATATTTGAGCCAGTTGGAGTTTATCTTGGCATATATTATGAAGCAGGATAAGACTTTTTGCCTTGTCTGATGGGTGTCCAGCCATCTTCAAATCACTTCTTGAATAACCCTTCTTCAAATTACAAAATTCTTCCATTCAGTTAACTGGCCCATTCACGTGGCTTTTTTTAAGAGTTTTTTTTTTTTTTTAAATATTTTGTGTTGATTAGGATTCTTCATTATAAATAGCCAAAATCTGACTCAAAGTAGCATAACTTAAAAAATGAATTAGTTTTTTTTTGACGTATGAGTCTTTTATTTATTTATTTTTTAAAAGTTACATGATTTCAATTGATCTGAATTTGTTAACATTTAAAAACATATTTTAAGTAAATAGAATTAAATCGCATTCTTGTTTTCCTTTTATACCCCAACTCCTCCCAGAGACTCCCTCTTCAATACCTACAATATCTTTTTTTGTCATGTTCTTTAAAATTTATAAAATATTATAACAATAAAAATGAGTATTATAAAAGTTGTTTGATATAAAACAACAATCAATTTAACAGTCTTATGTAGATGCTTGTCTACGGCAATACTGAAAATGCATACGTTTTTCTCAATATAAATTTTAAATAACTCCAAATGTATTAACTGTATATTTCAAAATAATACATCACTATTAATATTTTCTTAAATGAACATAAATATATAAAGTGTTTTTGTTTGTTTGTTTGTTTTATATTTAGTAGAGCTTAAAATCTTGGTTCTTACTATGGTACAAGAGTTACAAACGTCAAGCAAAGCATTCAGTCTTACTCTTTGTTGTTCTCTTACAAACCCCCTGCCAATTTAATTGTCTACATTTCTTTTGGTTATATAAATACTTTTAAAATATGTAAGCTGTTATGAAAACTATAGTATAGTATAAAAACATGAAATAAAAAATACTATTAATAGAGAGGCTGAGATAGGAGAAGCAAGATCTCAAGACCATTATGTTGTACACAGCAAGACATTGTCACGAACAAACAAGCTGAAAGTGTATATGGATTGTATAATATTGAACCTATTTCTCCAATTACCATATTAGAGAGACCATTGGATGACAGTCAATAAATTTCTAATTCCTCATATTTTTGGATTTCAATCGATTAGGTTATGTTGATAATATTAACTTTCATATTAACATAAAAAGAAAAAGTAATTGTTACATCCTGTTGTTTTTGTTGTAAGAGGTGGAATTAGGTTTGTGTGGATTTGTTGAAAGATTACTTTCTTGCTTCTTCTATGGTATAGTTTTGCTCCTTATGTTGATGTTTTCCATCTATTACCCTTTGAAGGGCTGGATTTGTGGAAAGATATTGTGTAAATTTTGTTTTGTCATGGAATATCT
>NW_022196911.1:63782718-63786472 GCF_008632895.1 Mastomys coucha | reverse complement strand
CTTTATTGTTTCTATTTCCATTTTTAGATTCTGGATGGTTTTTCTCATTTCCTTCACCTGTTTGATTGGGTTTTCCTGTAGTTCTTCAAGGGATTTTTGTGTTTCCTCTTGAAGGGCTTCTAGCTGTTTATCTATGTTTTCTTGTATTTCTTTAAGGGAGTTATTTATGCCCTTCTTAAAGTCTGCTATCACCATCATGAGAAGTGATTTTAAATCTGAATCTTGCTTTTCCAGTGTGATGGTGTATCCATGACTTGCTATGGTGGGAGAATTGGGTCCTGATGATGCCAAGTAACCTTGGTTTGTCTTTCTTATATTCTTACGCTTGCCCCGCATCATCTGGTTATCTCTACTGCTAACTGCCCTTGCTAAATCTGACTGGAGCCTGTCCTTCCTGTGATCTTGGTTGTGTCAGAACTCCTCAGAGTCAAGCTGTCTCTGTGATTCTGTGATTCTGGGATCCTGTGACCCTGGGCTTGTTAGAGCACCTGGGAGTGGAGCTTCCTCTGGGTGTTTTGGGAATGACTGCAGAGTTTGCGCCCAAGGTCTGCTCAGGGCACTGGCCGGCCCAGACAGACGGGAAGCAACCTGAGCCTGCTGGTCCCAGTTATTCCCGGTGTTGGGACAGATGTTATGTTCTCCTCACCTCTGATCCTGGGCATGTTAGAGTGCCTGGGAGTGGAGCTTCCTCTGAGTGTTGTGGGACCGGAAGGAACCTGAGCCACTGGGCTAGTGGAGTTCCTGTGTTCCTGGTCCCCCTGGTCCCAGTTATTCTCTGTGTTGGGGCAGATGTTATATCCTCCTCACCTCTCCATTCACATGACTTTATAGAAGGAAGCTTTCCACCTGAGCTCATATCTTATTTATCTGGACTTGCTTTATGCTTCCTTTTCAGCCTTCACAGCTGCTTTTGAACCTACTTTTCCAGTTCCACTCACATTCTACAGTTAGAGTTTATGCTTCCAGACAAGGCAGCAACAACAACAAAAAAAAAAACCAATGAAACTAAGTAAATTTTTTTTTTTTTTTTTTTACTATACAGGGAGAGATGGCTCAGAGGTTAAGAGCACTGACTGTTCTTCTAGAGATCCTGAGTTCAATTCCCAGCAACCACATGGTGGCTCACAACCATCTGAAATGGGATCTGATATCTTCTTCTGGTGTGTCTGAAGAAAGCAACAATGCACTCATATACATAAAATAAGTAAATAAATCTTTTAAAAATCTATTTGACACTAAAAATAACCCCAATTTGATATAGTTTACAGAAATTTTGCTTCAATCTACACCTACCTCTTTCCATTTTATCTGTGCTGTTTCTGCCACACCAACCTCATCTCCTTTCATTATGTGCCCATTGGTGAGGCATTATAATTGTTGCTTTACACAAACAAAACCTTTCTAAACTCATCCTTCTGTTATCTACGAAATGTCACTCTTGAATTTGCAGATACAAATGCAGAGCCACCATCTCAGCGGACTCCCTGTGTGACTGTGTTTCTAGCACCTGGCTCCTCAGTTAAAGCCCACCTGAGTCTTCTTCTCCTCCATCCCATTCAGGGAGCCTTACCTTTCCTGGTTCAGTGCTGCACTCCCTCAGGTCTCTAAAGCTGTTCATTTTCTTTACTCTTTTTCCACTCTGTCTCTCAGCTTGGAGCCCTTTTAGTGATCAGTCTTTAAGTTTGCTAATTATCTTTTCTGATCGATCAGATTTGGTATCGGTGAATCTTTCATTTCAGCGGTTGTATCTTTCAACTCCAAAATTCCTGTTTGGTTCTTTTTCTGCATTTTCTAGTGCTTTGTCGCATTCTCTATTGGAGCAGACATTGCCAATCATCTAGTGCCTTAGACATGATATTTTATAGTTCTTTGAATATAGTTATAATGATTGATTTGAAAATCTAGCTACTAAATCTGATCTGTGCACCCTCAAGGTATTTTCTATTGTTTTTTTGATCTATATGTGTGTGTGTGTATATATTCCATGATTCATCATCATCATCATCATCATCATCATCATCATCATCATCTCTCTCTCTCTCTCTCTCTCTCTCTCTCTCTCTCTCACACACACACACACACACACACACACACACACACACACACATACACACACTCACCCACACACAAACACAAACACATCTTGTGTTTCTGTTGAGAATTGACAATTTAAGTTTTTTTTTTTTTAACTACGTGGCAACCTTGTCCTCAGATGGGTTTCTCAGGTTTGTTTTTGTTGTTTGGGACCTTGTTTCATGTGTCTTTTTATTCTCTGCAGTGTGCAACATCTGAGTTTTCTCTTAGCTCTTTTTTTTTTTTTTTAAGAAGTTCTTATTTTCATTTTTAAGTCTTGTCTCCTGGGGTTCACTCCTGGGTCAGTATAATTTAGTGGTCAACCAATGACTGGTCTGAAGATCTCCCTAAATATATATGTGTGTGTGTGTGTGTGTGTGTGTCTTCCATCCTTTCTTAAGGAGAAATGCATCTGAGAGCACTCAGTTAGTTCAGGCAGCCATGAGATGTCCAGCTTGCGTAAGGATTCAGGTCAGCCAGAGGTGACTGCGACTTTCTTCCTTGTAATATCTTTCTTAATCATTCAGGCATACTGAGCCTTCTAGATTCCCAGGAATGTTGGAGTTTTAAAAAGTATACAGGGCTTTTCTACTTCTCAAAAATCTTTTTGGAAACTTTTATTGTTGGCCACACTCATGTTTTCCGCAACCAAAATTACAGGGTGGGCAGCTGAGGTATGGCCGGGTATTGATTGCTGTTGGTGACACTCAGGAGAGGATTTTGTAACAATCTGGGAGTCGAATAACCACAGCCTGGAGGTGGGGTTTGCACATCTCAAGGCTCAGGAGATTGAGGAAGGCAGATCTTCCTCAGTTCAAGGCCAGCATGCTCTGCAGGGTAAGTTCCAGGACAACCAGGGCTATGTAGAGAGGTGGGTGGATCTCTGTGAGTTCCAGGTGAGCCTGGACTACATAGGAAGTTAAAGAATAGCCAGGCCACACAGTGAGATCTGTCTCAAATAAATGTACTGGCAAAGTGATTAAACTTTTCTAGAATTTAGGAAATGTGCCAAAACTACAGAACGATCTGAAAATCATGTATCAAAGGGAAAATACCAACTTTCAATAGATCAATGGTGGCTACAGCATCTAACTTGTCCACTAGCTGTCAAAAGTTAACAGTGTCAAAGCTAATGAAATTGATGTTTTTGGAGTTGTATCAAAACCTTATCCGAATGGAATAACCAGTACATCGTACAAATTAGAAAAACGTCATTTCTGGAATGTTATAGCTATTTATTTATTTACTTATTTGGAGGTGGGATTCAAGACAGGGATTCTCTGTGTAGTCCTTAAACTTGCTTTGGAGACGAGGCTGGCCTCAAACTCAGAGATCTGACTTCCTCAGCCTATTGAGTGCTGGGCTTAAGGGCATGTGCTACCATGCTTTGTGCCACCTGGTTTGTCTTCGTTATTTATTTACTTTTGTGGTGCTGAGGACTGAGTCTATGCCTTGTTATGAGGCAAGTACTCTATTACCGAGTCACACCCTGAAACTCCAACCAATATTGTTTCTGTTTTTCAAGAATGGTCCCTAAAAGTTCCCAATTCACCATCCCAGAAGTCCATGTCTCTCTGAAGCTTTTCTGAAAAGGGAAAGCATCCTGGTGTGACTGGGGACTTTGCTTGGAGGTTAAGAGCACTGGCTGCTCTTCCAGAGGACTCAGGTTCGATTTTCAGCT
>NW_022196911.1:63712186-63782708 GCF_008632895.1 Mastomys coucha | reverse complement strand
CAACTCACAATTGGCTGGAGAACTGACTGGAGAAAGACTCAATGCAAATGTCATCATAAGCCAAGGTCAACCATGAGAAGAGGATACATACAATGTATTCATTTACAAAAAGGTAATTTGATACAGTCAAAGAAAAGTAGAAAAATCCTGACTTCCTCACTGAAGGGAAAAGTGTTTTTAGCGATTCTGAAGAAGATGGAGGGTGTTGGGAAGCAAGTAGGATGAGCAGGGACCCCAAGAGGCAAGAGTGTTTGGGGTGGGGGTGGTGCTTCTGTGTTTTCAAATGCTACATTCTGAACCCCAAGACCTGGTTGTCCCCAGATGAGTGAATTCTCAGGTATATGGTCGGCCTTTGTTGTGTGAACTTTGCACCCCAATTTAAAGCTATTGGTGAAACCACTTTTAAGTGGTTAGAGCCAGTTATTGGGTAGACCAGAGGTAGGCGGGGCTTTGTTAGGGGCTTCATTTACAAGACTGAGGGGGGCAGCAGGGGAGGGGCAGGAGGAGGGAGGGAACGGGGACAAAAGGGGAAAGGGGGGAGGGAGAAGGAGAAAAGAGATGGAGGAAGCAGGAGGTCTCCATTAGACAGGATGGACCAGGAGCACATGGCCAGGGAGGTGCCCCCTGAGGACTGAGGACAGACTGATGGAACAGAAATAAGCCTGGTGAGACTCAAACAGCAAGCAACTTGGGGAGCATAGCTGGGAAATAGCCAATCTAGCATAAGTCAAATAGTTAAGGGGTAATCGAGCAGTCATTGTGATAAAGCCGATTAAATAAATCCATAGGGGATAGCCTTGATTATTGGGGGGTGGCTGACCAGGTCACAATAAGAACCAATATAGTTATCAAATACCTTACAACAACACAAGAATGGAGGTCCTCAGGTAACAATATGAACGGAGATAGATGAATTAAAGCCACAAAGTACAGAGACTATAAGTAGATACTATGCATGCATATGGTGAGATGGCGATGGCTCAGCAGTTAAGAGCATTTGTTCTTGCAGAGGACCCAGGTTTGATTTCCAGCACCCACATGGCGGCTCACAACCACTTGTAAAATCAGTTCCACAGTTCCCGACTCTCTCTTCTGACCTCCACGGGCACTAGGCACATATGTGGTTCACATAAATGTATGTAGGAAAAGCATTCACACACATAAAATAAAATTTTAAAAAATCTCTAAGTAAATCTAATAGTACATTGCTAGCAAGAGATCATTTGAGCAGAGTTAGAAAATTTAAAAGCTTTAAAACCTAGGTATATGGTGTGGGGGGGAGAAGTTTCAGAATAGCAATAAAAACAGAATAAAATTAATTTAAGGTAAGAATAGATAAAAGATAAAGAAATTTTATAGAGTAGTGAAGAATAACAAAACAAGAAGAAATAACCATAAACACAGATATACCCTACGACGGAGCAGTATGGTCTCAAGTTACATACCGCAACAACCAACTGAAACAGGAGAAACCCGTTACATAGCGTACCTTTTTTAGAATATGGAGAGTCAAGAAGACTAAATATAGGCACATAAGTCAGTTTTCTCCAAACATCTGAGGCTGAGAATTTACAAAGAAAGTTTTATTTGGCTCACAGTTTGGGGGCTGCAGTCCAGGGACATTACTGCTGCCTCTGTTGAGCCCACCCCACCCCACCCTGTGCAACTTCATAGTGGATGACATGGTGAGAACGTGTGTTTGTCACACACACACACACACACACACACACACACATACACGGAGAGGTAGAGACAGAGAGAGTCAGAAAAAGAGAAACACACATGCATACACACAGAGGGACAGAGACACACACACACAGACAGAGACAGAGACAGAGAGACAGAGATAGACAGAGAGACAGAGACAAGACAGGGTGAGATAGAAGGTCACAGAGCATGGAGGGGAACTAATCTGACCTTTGACCTTTTATGTGTTTCATCTCTTAAAGGCTCCATTGCCTCTTACTTACTATCACTAGATGGTAATCAAGCCTCCAGTTTGAGTCCCTTGGTGAACACACTCAAACTGTGTCCAGACCATGACAATAAGTAAGATAGAACATTTGGATAATAAAATTGTATTATTATGTGCATGCATTTTATAGCTAACAGAAAAAATGTCCACAAGCTACAAAAAAAAAAAAAAAAAAAAAAAAAAAAAAAAAAAAAAAAAAAAAAAAAAAAGCTGACAATCTTTAACTATGGTTGAGTATAATGGAATGAAGCAAAAAACTAAATAAAGAGAGCACTTAAAAAATTCTGTGTTCCTGAAAACTGGTTTGCCAAGAGTAATAGCACATGCCTTTAGTCCCAATACCTGGGAGGCAGAGGTAGGCAGATCTCGGAGGGTGTGAGGCCAGCGTGATCTACAGAGTGAGTTCCAGGATAGCCAGGACTATGTAGAGAGACCCTGTCTCAAAACAAAACTGGGGGCTGGAGAGATGGCTCAGTGGTTAAGAGCACTGACCGCTCTTCCAGAGGTCCTGAGTCCAATTCCCAGAAACCACATGGTGGCTCACAATCATCTGTAATGGGATCTGATGCCCTCTTCTGATGTGTCTGAAGACAGCTATAGTGTACTCATCATATATATCAAATAAATAAATAAAATCTTAAAAAACAAAACTGAACCCAAAACAGAACAAAAGTTTGGTGTTTGTGGCCAAAAACTGTTTTTTTAAAATCTTATTTATTTATTTATTATATGTAAGTACACTGTAGCTGTCTTCAGATACCCCAGAAGAGGGCACCAGATCTCATTACGGATGGTTGTGAGCCACCATGTGGTTGCTGGAATTTGAATTCACGACCCTCGGAAGAGCAGTCAGTGCTCTTAACTGCTGAGCCATCTCTCTAGCCCCCACCAAAAACTATTAAGTTGTCTCTGAGTTAAAAAGGAAATGACAAAATAATTTGTATTAAGCCCCTTTATATTGCTAATAGTATAATATCACAGACTGGATAAGTCCAAAAGGTTTATTTTGGTTGGCAGTTCTGCTGGTAGTGGTCTTCATTAAAGATGATGATGATGATGATGATGATGATGATGGTGATGGTGATTGTGATTGTGTGTAGAGTATACAGGGTGCTCATGTGCCATTCATGTGGAGGCTAGAAGTTAACTTTGTGGACTCAGTTCTCCCTTCCCACCTTTATATGGGTTCCAGGCACTAAGCTCAGGTCCTCAGGCTTATGCAAGCAAGTACTTTCTTGTGGAGAGCGATCTTACCCACCTGATAGAGCTACTGTTGTCAGGGTGGAGCCAGTTCAGCCCATTACTTGTGTGTGTGTGTGTGTATGTGATCTGCACTCTCTCTCTCTCTCTCTCTCTCTCTCTCTCTCTCTCTCTCTCTCTCTCTCTCTCTCTCTGTGTGTGTGTGTGTGTCTGTCTGTCTGTCTTTCTGTGTGTCTCTGCCTCTCTATCTCTGCCTCCTTTTAAGGGCACCATGGGAAAGTCACCTTGATAATGTTACGTAATCCTAATCACCTCGTAAGGTCCCACCTCTAAACACCACGGTTGGATTAAGTTCCCACCTTCTCAGTATCTCACCGCCGCACTTCATCCCAAGGTGAATTTTGAAGAGTACCATCCTTATTCGAGTCTTGGGCAAGCGTCTCTGTTGTGTTTCTTTTAAGTTCTGCTTCTTCATACAGTCCGCACGTTAGACCCTGACCACACACCTCTGCTCTCTCTGCCTTTTCTCTCCACTGACTGCCTTTACCCACGGAACCTTCTCACCCATGCCCAAGGCAGATTTTAATTCAATGAGAGCAGAGACTCTTGGATTTTTTTCAGCTTGTTTGGCTCCACTTCATGGAGGATCCAGTGAACGCTTTGTGAGATCGGACTCACACCGGGAAGCCACTTTGAAATCACTCACACCAAGAGCTGGGGACTCAGGCTTTGCTTTCTGTTTTGTTTTGTTTGTTTTGTTTTGTTTTTGTCAGAGTCGGCTGGGTCAGTGCAAACGTTGCAACAGGAGAAATGACAGTATGAATCCCTTGTCTCCTGGGATGGTTGAGGGGTCACATGAAGTCAGAGTCACAAATAATAAGCCAGTTTCTCAGATGCTGGTTGCCTGCTCCTCAGGCCCCTCCCCTTCAGCATGTTTCCTACTCTCCCCAGCTTTTAGTGTGAGTGATTTCAAAGTGGCCGAGCTGGTATGACCTGCTTCTTGCTGGCCAAGGCTAGTGAGAATCTGTGTCGTGAATTTTCAGATCCCTCTCATTGACTTGTTTCCTGCCTCTAACAAATCTAACTCAACGCTTCCTCTCATGTTTTCCTTTTTTTTTTTTTTTCTCGATTTTTTCAAGCCTCGGAATGCTGATGGGTTTCAGAGGGCAGCCCGGCACCGCTGGAACTTTGGGAAGGGCGTGGGACCAGGTTGCCAAAGGAAGTGGAATCCTAGTATGTTTGGTGCCCCCTAGTGGACGGCTTCCAATCCTCTGACCCAGCTTCCCTTTTCTTTTCGGCCCTCGTTCCTCTTAGACCCCTTCCAACACAGCTTATACACTCTGACTTGTAGGGGAGAGGTAGAAAATAGTTCTTCGGGCTTAAGAGGATGGTCCCATCCCTTGCAAAGAGCAGAGGGCCGTAGATGCTCGAGGCTGCAACCCGTGGGGATAGGTTGACCTGGGAAAAACTTTCCCTAATGTCTTAGAAAGAGGCCCTCACGCTGAAGGTGCCTAGCTGTCCCCTGAACAATGGTCCATGTTAGAGTCACATGCATACAAAAGCATCAACTCCCATAGGTTGCTCCACAGACTCAGAGGCCACCAGCAGGGCCCCTGCTTTGAGGACAAGCTGCTTGGCCAGCAGGCTGAGCTTGGGGCTCAGTATGCCCACTGGACATGAAACCAGAGACTTGGCACAGGTTAGAAGGACAGAAATAAATATTTTTTTCTTTTTATTTATGTGTATGTGTATGTGTGCACTAGGTGTGTGAGATGCTTATGGAGGTCACAGATAGTTGTGTACTGCCCAGTATGGGTGCTTGGAACTAAACTATGGACCTCTAGAAAAGGGACAAGTGCTCTCAGCTACTGGAGCCATCTCTCCGGTCACTGTTGTACCTCTAATTTTATGACCTGTACATTGCTCCTGAACTGACAGCTTCGTGATCTCCCGAGATCATGGACACATGATTGCTGAAACCTTTGTTTTGTTTCATTTTGTTTTTTGAGACAGGGTTTCTCTGTGTTGCCCTGGCTATCCTGGAACTCACTCTGTAGACTGGGCTGGCCTCAAACTCAGAAATCTGCCTGCCTCTACCTCCCAAGTGCTGGGATTAAAGGCATGAGCCACCATTGCCCTGCCTTTTTTTTTTTTTTAACCCTTTGTTTCATTATTTAGTTGACAGCCAGAGCAACATCTGATTGTATCTGTGAGACTCATTTCCATCAACATTGTTGCTCTTTAGTACTTTCCCTCTTCCTGAATGCAGTGTCTTCTCTCATGGACAGACATGCCATGGTCAGTCCAAAACAGAGACCTCAGCCCTCAGCACCCTGTGTAGCTTCGGTTCACCATTCACAACACAACTCTCTGGAGAGCGTCAAAAACTAGAGGAGGGCTGAAGAAAGACTATGGGATTTGCTGTGTCATATCTACATCCAAGCTGTGGATCTACCATTTAATTACTATGATCCTGAGCAACTAAGTCAGTTAATCTCTGCGAGCCATGGTTTATTGTAAATTGAACATTGCTTGAGTGTCAGGAGCCACTGGGTGCTGGGGAAATAAAGGGGTAGGAGGGTAACCCCCCCCCCGCCCCCGCCCCCCGTCCTGCTAGAGCTTCAGTACTCTGGCAGACGCAGGAGGCTGCCCGTGCACTCTCCACTCTGCTGGGTGGGTATCTGGCTGTGGGAAGCCACTATCCCAGGACTATCCCAGTCCTCGGGGGTGATGAGGGAGCAGCCCCGTGGGCTCTCAGTCTCGGACATCCTAGACGTCACTAGATATTGTGGAAGAGCTGAGAATGAGGTGGGGCCCCCGGGGCAGCTTGCGGCTGGAAACGCTGGGAGATTTTCTTGTGGGAAATTAGACGAGGCTCTTTAGGGGAAGGCCTAATCCATTGCTCCAGCATGGCGAGTCTAGATGAAAGGAGGCAGTCCATAGTTTTTAGGCTTTATTGTAGAAAGGAGAGAGAGAGAGAGAGAGAGAGAGAGAGAGAGAGAGAGAGAGAGAGAGAGAGAGAGAGAGAGAGAGAGAGAGAGAGAGAGACAGAGAGACAGAGAGACAGAGAGACAGAGACAGACAGAGACAGACAGACAGAGACAGACAGACAGAGAGACACAGAGAGAGACAGACAGAGAGACAGACAGAGAAACAGAGACAGAGAAGGACAGAGAGGGACAGAGAGAGACAGAGAGAGACAGAGAGGAGAGACTGGCCATGGCCATGTGGAGAGAGAGGAGAAAGGAGGAGGAGGAGAAGAGCAAGGTGAGAGTAAGAACAAGAAGTTAAGAGTAAGAGGTTAAGAGAGAGAGGAGGGGTCAAGCAGCCCCTTTTATAACGGGCTGTGCTGCCTCCAGACAGAATACTGGGAGCTTGGGGCATTGTCTAGCCACAGGATAATGGAGTGAGGGCTGGTGGTGTCAGGCGTCTATGTCTGGGGTCATAGCTTTACTGTTCCATCCCTTGTAGAATTCTCTACTGGGTCTTCAGAGTAAGCCTCAATCAACCAAGAACACAGACTGCCTTTCATGGTCCAACACTTGAGGAAATTGCAAACATTATTGCGTGTGGATATCTGGCACAGAGGCAAAGTTCAACCAGTATGTGCCCCGTCTTCCTTTTTTGGCATACAGGATGTTCACATCTGTCCAGTCTTATGTTTTTATGATTCCTCATATGAAATCAACCCCCACACAAGCTATCCCTGCTGTGTTCCTACCCGAGATAACTGCTCCTTGCCCAGAGCCATCTTTCACTATCTAAATTGGCTTAGTATAGCAGTTGAGAGTATGGGTCTCCAAGGTCGGACAGATATGATTTTGAACTTTTGCCTTACTGAAGTTCAACCATGTCACTCATAACATGAGGGCATAGTAATAGCTTGCTTCATACATTTGGTGTTCTGACAAAATGAGAAGAGCTTTGTCAAGTTCTTAGCACAATGTCAGGGAAGTCTGCTAGTTTGGGAGCCCAGATTTGCCCCGAACCCAGAACCTGCTAACTTTGGTATTTCCCAAGTGTCTCCTAGGGAGCACCATTTCTGCAAATGTTGTCAGGCAGTGGTACATAGGAATTGGCTGCGATGCCAAGGGTAAGAGGGAATTTAAGAGCGAACAGAGCTCAGTAGGTCTGTTAACTATGGAGCTCCCGAGAGTCCCAGGTTGCCAATAAGCAGTGTATGTTTCTAAGAGGTGGCAATAACTGCCATCATTTTCTAAAGCTGTGGGGCTGCAGAATCCTTTGACCGATTTCCCCAACATTCCACCCACCCTACTAAGATTACCTATTCCACAAAACTCCCTCCAAATAAATGCGAGTGTAGCAGCTCGTGGCTCATTAAATATGTACTTTCTGCTTAGCTGAGACCAAGGCTGGCCAGAGTGTCATGAGGTTTGCCATCTCCAAGAGCACCAGGTTGGGAGATAAGAGTTAGATTGACTTTGACCTTGCGACTCTTACCTGACTGTCTAGTTTGCGGAGCTGACAGGTCATAAGTCACAATTCAAAGCTGAGTCTTGACTCTGCACCTGTTCCCTTCATATGCTAGTTTATGTCACAATCTCCATGAGGTTTTTGTTGTTGATGATGTTTCTGATCACACTAGCACTCAAGCATCCTGCCCTGTCCCATGCTTCTTGAAATATCCACTGCTTAAATGCTGAACTTGTCCTGTCTCATCTTATCCGTCTATCACTTCTTAGACTGCCCCTCCCTTCTAAGTTTTCAGCTCGGTTCCCAGCCAGGTTTTGCTATGGTAGCAACATGGCCGCCTCCAAGCTTCCATGGCTGCACAGCACAGGTAGGGTGGCATCATTAGCTCCATTGCCCAGGGGAGCGTTCCTATTGGTGTAACTCTTCCAGTCAGCTTAGTTCCCATGCTCTATCCAAACCAAAGAGCATGACCCTGGACCAGCTTGACCACGGGGTTTCCATGTGTCACCTCCTCCAGCCCCGCACTCTGTACTGCAGCCAGTTTCTGCTTCACCTGGCCAGAAGGCAAATGCCAAAGGACCAACCAGGGGGCAGCAACAGAATCAAGAGCCCCTGGAGAGCTTAATGAAAGCAAAGTGACAGACCCCAGAGTAAAGAGAAGGCAAAATTAGGAGATTTTAAAATGTGAGCAATAGGCAAGATATTTGGCAGGGGAAAAAATCTATCTCATGCATGTAAATGTTTTATTCATCTGAGGTCAGACAACAGTTTGCTGCTGTTTGGGGACTTGGCACTGTACTTTTCTAGTCCATGGAATGTGATGAACATGGAAAACCTGATGTGTGTACTTTAGGGAAGAGACCGGCGACATCAGATTATTGCAGGGGACTGTAAGCCCACCCATGTGCAAACCAGCTCTCCAGGATAGGGTCACCTGTCTGGAATAGGGTCATTGGCGTGGTAGATAAACATTAGGAGACATAGATGATAGGCATGATGGTGCACATCTTTAATCCCAGCACGGGGGAGGTGGAGGCAGGTGGATGCCCATGAGCTCCAGACCATCCAGCGTGGCATAGTGAGACCCTGTTTTGTTGTTTGATGGCTCAGTCAGTTAGATGTTTGCCATATACAAGTGCAAGGACCTATGTTTGGATTTCCAGTACCTATATTAGAAGGCAGGGCATGGCAGTGGAAGCATGTTCCATAATCCCAGCACTGGGGAAGCAGAGACAGGAGGATCCCTGGGGCTAACTGGCCAATGTCTACCAATAGATGGCCAATGTTGACCAAATAGATGCCTTGCAGGTTCAGTGAGAGATCCTTTCTCAAGTGTGAAGCAAGTATGGATGCAGAGGGTGAGCTGGCGGCCATGCTGATCAGGGGTGCTAACTGTGACAAATGAATGGCTCCACAAGGTGTTGGGTGCCATCAAAGGAGGCAGAGAGAGTGCAGTGGGTGAGTGATGCCGGAGCACAAGGTGGGCAGCAAATGACACAAATGACGCATTGGTATTTCAGGCTGCTATCAGTGGTGGCGCATGCCTTTAACCCCAGCACTTGGGAGGCAGAGGCAGGTGGATTTCTGAGTTCGAGGCCAGCCTGGTCTACAGAGTGAGTTCCAGGACAGCCAGGGATACACAGAGAAACCCTGTCTCAAAAAAAAAAAAAAAAAAAAAAAAAAAAAAAAAAAAGCTTGCATTCTGCACCACGTAGGAAATGAAACACTGACTTTGGTGCCACTGATGAAGAAAGGTGAGGGGAAGCCTTTGTCACTGGCCCAGATGGGGTCCCCATGGAAGGGCGTCACTCCCTAAGGTTCTGTACCCTATGGCCATGGTTACTTTCCAGACACTATAGACCTGTAATGTTGGTAAGACTGGAGAGAGAAACACAGCTTCAGGTCCAGAGTCAAACCTGGCACTCTAGACACCCCAGGAGGCCTCCTCTGTCATGACTTGTACCTGATGTTGGAGACAGGAGGGAGGGAGATGGAGAACCAGTAGCAGATGGTCCAAACCAGCCATCTGGTGGTTGCAAATACTAGCATCCCCACAACTATCCATGTAGCCAAATGCTTTTTCACAAGACCATAGAGAGACTAAAGCCGGTGAGGAACCAACTGAAAACCTTGTCCTGACCACCAGCAAGAAGGCTGAGTGACCTCAGACCACCTTCACCACCAGCTAGGTGACCTGAAGGAGTGACAACCATTCAAAAATAAGGCAGAAAGCACAGCTATGAGTTTACCAGCACTGAGAAACATCGGAGCAAGAGAAGAGGACTAAAACCAAGGCTTGGACATTAGAGCACTTCCTATTATTCTTTAGGAAAGAACCAGTTTCCTCCAGCAAATGTTGATCCAGGAATGCTGGCACTGGTCCCCACACAGTGCACAGCATGCTCTCCAGTTTTCAGCATCCAGCAGATCTGCTTTTCCTGCCTAGCCTCTCCCCATCCTGTCTTTGATAATAAATGTTGAAAGAAGAAATATTAATATTACACGGGAGAGAACTCCAAGCAGATAAATATGAAATCCATATAAATGGTTTTTGGTTTGTTTTTAGATGTTCATGCAAAACCTCAAGTGTTGTGAATGAGAGGACATTGGCCCCTGGACAGAACATGGCCATCACCTTTTTTTTTTTAAAAAACGATTTATGTAATTTTATTTTATGTGCATTGGTGTGCGGGTGTCAGATCTCTTAGAACTGGGGTTACAGTTGTGAGCAACCTTCTGGGTTCTGGGAATTGAACCCAGTACTCTGAACCACTGAGCCCTCTCTCCAGCCCCAACCATCGCCTTCTTGAGCTCTCAGCAGCTATGATTGCCGGCTCCTACTAACATTTGCCATGGTTTGTGGAAGGTACATGGCCAGTTGATAGCTGCTAGTGAAGAAGGGGTCACAAGGCCTCTCCCTAAGAGCCCGGAGGCAGTTAGAGAACGCTGTAAGACAGTTTCTTCACTGGCATAGCTGCTTGTAAGTTGCCCACAGTCCTGTAAGTGACCCTGATTCACTCCGTGGTTCACCGAGCTAGGCTTGAGTAGAACCATTTCTATGGTTTGTTATGTGGTAGGTACCCTGCCTGGCTGAACACATAGATAGCTGTTCATCTCCATGGAATTGTTCATACATTTGAGGACGTTTATGCTTTTGTACATTTGTAGGGTGAGGGAAGGCTAACTTTTTTTTTCTTTTCTCATGTAGCTCTTCAAAAATTAAATTAAAAAAAAAAACTTTTAAAGGCAAATAAAGAGATCTCAGGTCCTGGAGCCACCAGACTGGAGCTGAAGCCTGATCTTGCCACCTGCTAGCTATGGGACCTTAAGTAAGCCACTCATCGGCTTTGTCACCTGTAAACTGTAGATGCTAATGGTGAGTTCATCCGAAGAGCAAAGAATGGAGTAGCACAGATGCTGTGTTTGGCCTGGAGTCACCAGGAAAGCTTTGGTGAGGCAGATAGCATGGAAAGAGGAACCGAATGGCCAAGAGCTTGGTTTACCACATCAGAACCACTTGGAGATTAGGGTAGAGAATTCCACTTCCCACCCAGGAGGTCCCGATGACTCCCGGGAGTCCATCTTTTCCTATTTACTCTCAGACTTGGAGGGACAGCTAAACTTAGGAGGGTCTGGCACAGAAGAAAATGTCCCAAAATTGGGATAAGGAGATGGATGAGCAGTGTACTCGGCCTGTGACCGGAGTTGGGATTTTCCTAAGATTTTGTTTTCTTGTTTGTAAAATTGAAGTTTTTTTTTCAAAACTTAAATTTTATGTATGTGACTGTTTTGCCTGCCTGCGTGTCTCATGAGGGCTAAAATGGCTGAAATAATTTGTATGGGGAAGCTGGCTTGCCCAGGTGAATAGAGCAGAGACTTCAGAATGGCTGGAATTTGGGTGCCTGCAGAAGATGATCCGACTCGATGGTACTGTCCCTACCCCATCTTCTTCCTCCTGCAACCCTGAGTTTGTCTGGGGCACCACTCTGCTAGGATGAAAGGATTCCGCTACCAGGCTGGCCATGGAGATGGCTGAGCAGGCAAAGCACTTGCTGCAGGAGCCTAAGGACCCAAGGTCAACCCACAGAATCTATGGTGAGAGAGAGAGAATTGACCTTGAAAGCTGTCCTCTGACATCTGCCTGTGTTCTGTGGCACAACATGGGTGCTTGCATTCACACATACATCATGCACACACATAGTAATAAATAACTAAAAACACGCTGCTTCCCAGACTCCCTTACGGTTGGGCTGACCATGTGACACAGTTTATACAGAAGTCAGTTGAGGCCCGAGGGGAAGGCCTTTGCTTCCCCAGCTCTGTGTCTCTCATTGTCTTGTTCCCACTTTTTACCTTTCTTACAGCTGGAAACAGATGAGGGGCCTGGCGATGAGGCAGGTGTCTTAGCATGATTACAGACATGTGTAGAGCTGAGTGTGGCAGGGCCCTGAGGGGACAGGATTACAGTCTCTCTCTGCCATCATTGAGCACTGATCAGCTCTGGTAGCTTTCCCCCCCAATAGCTGATGTGAGACAAGTGAGTTGACAGCAGAGTTGATTTTTTTTGTTAGTTTTCTGTTCCATAAGGCTTCACAGAGAGTACAGAACAAAAGGTAAATCCTAGAGAACATCCCAACCAGTGAGCATCCATTTGCCCCCTCCTTTTCTCCATCTGTGAATCACTTTTTGCATTTTGTATAACAAGGCTCCTAAATTTTCATACATTTTCTTTTTTTGTTTGTTTTTTCGTTTTTTTTGAGACAGGGTTTCTCTGTGTAGCCCTGGCTGTCCTGGAACTCACTCTGTAGACCAGGCTGGCCTCGAACTCAGAAATCCGCCTCCCTCTGCCTCCCAAATGCTGGGATTATAGATGTGCGCCACCACTGTCCAGCATCATACGTTTTCTTAATTTTTTTTTTTTAAAAAACAATGTGTATTTTTTGTTGTTTTTGTTTTGGTATGTTTGCATGCCACATGCATGCTGTCCCTACAGAGGCCAGGAGAGGGCATCAGATCCCTTGAACTGGAGTTACAGATGGTTGTGATCCCACATGCATATGCTGGAAATCAAATTCAGGTCCTCTAGGAGAGCATCCAGTGCTCTTAACCACCCAGTCATCTGTCCAGTTTCTACTGTTTTCATTATAAGACAGAAGAGTTAGGATGCAAAAAACTGTCCTCTATGGCCAGGCCTGGTAGCTTACAACTTTAACCCCAGTACATGGGAGACAGAGGCAGGTGGATCTCTGTGAGCTGGAGGCCAGCCTGGTCTACATAGTGAGCTTCAGGATAGCCAGAGCTATGTAGAGAGGCCCTGTCTCAGAGAACAACAAACAAACAAACAAACAAAAACTTGCTTTTGAAATAAAGGCTTGGAAGAGTCAGAACAGGCCCAGTACTGAAACCTCCTTTGATAATCAAGGCAGATGTTAAAATCTCCATGTGCACATACCGGGAGGAATATGGGATTCTTGGCATCCCTTTCCTTCTGGCACACACATTTGGAGTGAGAAACTCGGGGGAGAGGGTTCAACGTTGGGTGCCTTCTTGTCTGCCCCCAGCACAGCTTTTATAGGAATAAGCTAGTGACTCTTCTACCTCCAGGAAGGCCCATGACCCATCTAGATCAACTTCCTCTCTGTATACTGCAGATCTGGTTTCTTTCCATGCATAGCCAGTTTAATGTCCCCTCTTCTGTCATTGCTCCACTGCTGGGCCCAGTTGCACCAGAGTCCTACACTGAAAGCCCTTGCAAGCCCCCCAGGTCAAACTCAGCAAACGCAAAGGCAAATATGTTTCTCCCATATTCTAAACAGTTTGCATAACAATAAAATAAAATAAAGTAAAATTAAAAAAAAAACTTGAGCGGGTGGGGGGGAGATTGCTCAGGTGGTAAAGGAGCCTTTGCAAACAGTAGGACCCGAGTCTGATCTCTAAAATGCAAGTAAAAATGGAAGGCCTGATGGTATGGGTGTGTAATCCCAGTGATGGTGAGGCAGGTGCAGCAGGAGGGGGGATCCTGTGGCTTGCTGATCAGCCAGGCTCTCCTGAAGGGTGAACTCCAGGTCGGTGAGATTCTATTTCAAAAATGGTGGATGGTGTTTCTGAGGATGACAACCTGTGGTTGTCCTAGGACCTGTATAAACACACACACACACACACACACACACACACATACACACACATACACACACACACATACACACACACACACACACAGAGAGAAAGAGAGAGAGAGAGAGAGAGAGAGAGAGAAAGAGAGAGAGAGCAGGCATGTGTACCCACAACAAATGAATACAAACACATTAAAAAATTAAAAAGTAAAAAGTAAAAAAAAAAATCTCCTTTTACTACAAAATAAAATTACACAACGAGCAGATCCTGTTGTGCCTTTGGCATAGCCATGGCTTCTTTCCCAAGGCTCCCTGCAGTCCAGAGCAGAGTCCTGGCATCCGTTGAGTGCTGTCCTCTACCAGTGTGCTCTCACCTCTCAGCCCTTCCAGTTAGAGTGCTCCTCCCTCATGGCCTTCACAAGCCAGTCCCCTTCTGACCCCTGTTCAGAGTCACTGGAGTCACTCCCTTCCATAGCTAGCAGCTTTGAGTAGTTGATCCTCTGCTCTTGGGGCAGCCTGGGCTGGATGGACAGGAACAAGGCCAGCCAAAGCAACAGGACCACACAACAGGCTTCGTAGAGCACAGCGACGCTGAAGCGCAGTACTACAAAGCCCCCGACGAAGCTGCCTAGGCTGCAGCCGCTCCCATAAAAGTGACCTCGGAACACGGTGCTCAGAGACCTATGCATCCCAGAGGAGGCCAGGTCCTCTATGGAGGCCCCCACAGCCCACCACAGAGCCCCACTGCTGATGGTGCTCAGGATCTGAGCAGGGAGGACAGACCACCAGCTCCAGATGAAAGCATAGTAAAGCATCTGCAGGGCCAAGCAGCCCAGCCCCAGCCCCAACACGCCCACCCTAGACAGTTTCCTTAGCATCGAAGTTCTGAATGGGTGAAACAGAATTTCCCCTAGCAAGCTGAGAGCCACTGAGAAACCCATCACCAGCTCACTGCTGCCATGGTCCCTCATGTGCCAGAACAGAAAGTTCTGCACAGTACTGGCAGTGGCTCCTATCCAAAAGACAGTGAAGGCTAGGAGGATGAGATGGGAGTCATCCTTTAGGAGGGACAGAGCTTTGATGGTTTTGGAGCTGGGCCCCTGACGCTGGTCTATGGGAACAGGAAAAGCGGTGCTCACTACTAAGGCCAGGGTGCTGACCAGCGAGTAGCTGTAGAAATAAATCACGCCTTGAGGACCACTGGCTACGAGAAAGCATTCCAGATGCCCCACCAAGGCTGCGATGCCACACACACCTGCTGATATACCCAACAGTCTCCACACCCACAGGTCTCTGTTCCTGTCAGTGGCGTCGACGAAGTCCAGGTATTCATAAAGACTGTCATCTGCCACCTGCTCCAGAGGGGCTGCCAGGAGTTCCCAGAACACCACAAACCCCAAGGAGAGGATGAAGGTCCACTGTGGCCCTTTCGAGGAGTGATCAAGGGTCTGGGTGTCCCCCTGGGGCTTTGACAAATTGACTGGACTTCCAAGGGCTGCGCTTCCAGGAAGTAGACTCAGGGTAGCACTGCCCACCTCAAAAGTCCCTTTCTGGGAATTCTCTCTGAACCCAGAAGTGACCAAATGGAGAACTTGTGCAGTGGTCCTGGCTCCTTCAATAGAGCCCACTAAATTGGTCTGCGGACCGCCAAATGTTCCTTTAGATCCATTTGGAAAGCCCGAACTGTCCAGACTTCTGGTGTTCCTGCTGCCTGGGAGTCTGGATGCTCCTGCCCAGTGGTTTGAGACTGACCCCTGGGGAGGAGTTACGGTCACAGTTCGTGAGATCCCCAGCGGTAGGACCGTGGTGGCCACTCTTCTGCTTCCATTACAAAAGTGGTTGATCAGATTTCTGTCCACCGGTGGGACTAGGACCATCAGGAGGCTGGCTCCTGCGGAGCCCAGCAACGAGCCAGTCAGAAACATTCTCCTTTTCTGGTAGCGTTTGGCCAGGAAGGCACAGAAGGGAGTCCAACAGGCAGCGATCAGGTGCTTGGTTCCCATGAGGATGCCCACCAAGGACGCAGCCACACCCAGTTGCCTCAGGTAGAGGGTCAGGAACGGAGTCACACAGGCATCTCGGACCCCGCACACCAAGTGGAAGAGCCTGGCCACCCGTAGTGCCCTGGGGACATCCCATTGCGGGTTGGGGCTCATGGCTACGGGATTCCGTCAGACCCGGAAGGGCACAGGACTGAGTTAGCTGCGGGGCACGCGGGACTCCATATCTCGGGGAGGGAGGATCGCTGGCTCAGGGTTCCGAGCAAGCCGAACTGCGTCGCCTCCTGTCACCTAGCCAACGGCTATTTGCCCCCCACGTCCGGCCACCCTCCCGGAAGTGGCCCCGCCCCAAGAGAGACGCGGCGGGGGCGGAGCCCGCGCACCTGTTGCCTGTACCTGACGCACCTGCTGCACCTGCGCCACCTGATGGATGACGCCCTGTGGTTTGCTGGCGGCCACAGGTGCTGCTGGGCCCCGGGACCGCCTCAGGCATAAGAAACTGTCAGGGTCAGGATGGGATGTTTCCGAGAAGAAAAGAATGAAGTGAACAACATCTGTACATCTCTGGTCCTCACACATCCCTCGTCCTCAGGTCTGTATTCATAGGCCCACTGGTCAGTGGCGATCCACCGAGTTGGTCCTGTTGATCGTAAGTGAAATCCCAATCCTGTCTGGCCATCACCAGGACTCACACTTCCCCTCCCCTGCTTGCTAATATCAAGTGCACTTTTGTCTATAATTCTTCTGTTCACCTTATTGTGTTTTCCATCGGCATTAAAACTCCCAGAAAGGCAGATATTCTGCCTCCCAGACCTTAGAAATGTGATTTTGAATAATTATATATGTATGTGTGTCTCACAGTCACAGACAGTACATACACAACAGAAAATTTCATCTATTACAATTAATAGAATGCTGTTGCCTGCCCTGTTTGGGAGTGAACTCCAGAAGTTCTCAGCTGGCTCTGAACCAAAGAGCCCTCAGTAGAGGAGGTGACTACAGACACTTAAAAATGGCAGGTCCAAAAAAAAATGGTTTACTTAGCCTAATAAAGGTTTCCACAGGTGATTTTCAGTGGCATCTAAGTCAGGAGAAATGACTACAGATTTTTTTTTCTCCCCAGAGGCATTTCCTCTCTCAACAAAGATGCTACTAGCACTTGAAATCATTTACGAGTGCGTCATAGGCTTTCCTCCAGAATGGCCAATCATCTATCTACTGCAGTAATTTTTTGTTCTCAGACCTAGGGTCTCCATGTACTCTACCACTGAGTCATATCCCAGCTCTGATTTGGCCCATATTTCATTCAAGGCTGGCTCAATGCACCTAATTTGGCTGTGGACAGGAGAGTGTGGGGTGATTGCCAGCCAATTCGTATGTGTAGCTAAAATTTGATTGGGTAATGTCTTTCTCTGTAAACTGGTAGAGAGCTAAGATCCTCAGCGCTTTCTCTTACTGTATGACTGACAGACTCTTACCGATGACCTAAAACCTAAGGTTTAAAATGCTATTAAATTGAAATTTAAAAACTAAGAGTTGCTAGCAGGGTATGGTGATGCATGCCTGAGTCTAACACTTGAGGCAGGAGGATCAAGAGTTCACCATCAGCCTCAGCTAGGTGAGACCTTGTTTACAAAACTGAGCAAAAAGAAAACAAAAATGCAAGTGATTAATGGCTGCGGAGGCTTAGTCATATAATCCCACGTTTGGAGGTAGAAGCAGGAGAATGAGGAGTTCAAGACCAGCCTTAGTTATATGAGATCCTGTCTCAAAGATACCAACCGTGGACCTAAACACACACACACACACACACACACACACACACACACACGCCCAAAACAAAAACCTAATGTTTGTGTGACTGTGACTGTTCAAACTGGTCTGAAGCAGTTCATATCACCCTCGTGCGGAAAAACAGAAAATCCCAGGTCAAACTCAGTGAGGTTGTGATCAGTACCAGTTTCAAACCACGGAAGATTGCTCGCCCTCCCACCTACCAGCCTGCCAGCTCCTCCCACTAGCCCCTCCTTCAGCAGCCTTCCCACCAGCGCCTCCCACCAGCCTTCCCACCAGCTCCTCCCACCTACCAGCCTGCCAGCTCCTCCCACCAGCCCCCGCCCTCCCACCCACCAGCCTGCCAGCTCCTCCCACCAGCCCCGGCCCTCCCACCTACCAGCCTGCCAGCTCCTCCCACCAGCCCCTCCTTCAGCAGCCCTCCCATCAGCTCCTCCCACCAGCCCCTCCCACCAGCCCTCCCACCAGCCCCACCTTCAGCAGCCTTCCCCCACTTGCTCTTTCAGACAGCTGCATTCTTTGCTCTTTGAGACCCTTTGGGCTTGTCTGCTTCTGGCTACCTGAGAAAACATTCCCTGCTTTCCATGCCCATTGGGGAGCAGAGACTTTCTGTAAGTCTAGACTGCCTTTGGGTGTGTATATTAAACTAATCCTGAGCTCCACTGACATCGTCTTTGGCTTTAAGAATGGGTCATGTAGCCGGGTCGTTGTGGCACACGCCTTTATTCCCAGCACTTGGGAGGCAGAGGCAGGCGGATTTATGAGTTCAGAGGCCAGCCTGGTCTACAGAGTGAGTTCCAGGACAGCCAGGGCTATACAGAGAAACCCTGTCTCAAACAAACAAACAAACAAACAGAATGGGTAATGATTTTCCTCTGTTCCTGGGATGAGGTCAGAGATAAAATGCCACTGCTACTCTCCCTCCCTCCCTCTCTCCCTCCTTCCTTGCCCCCTCTCCCAATACTATATTGACTTGAATGAGAATGTTGTTCGTACACTCAGATATTTGAACGATTAGCCCCAGTTGGTGGCGCTGTTTGGTGGTGGAACAGTTAGCAGGTTTAACTGAAAGAAGTATGTCACTGGGGTCTGGGGTCAGGCTTTGAGAGTTTATTTTTTGTTTTTGTTTTTGTTTTTTCTTTCTTTCTTTCTTTCTTTCTTTCTTTCTTTCTTTCTTTCTTTCTTTCTTCCTTTCTTTCTTTCTTTTTTTCCTGAGACAGGGTTTCTCTATGTAGCTCTGGCTGTCCTGAAACTCCCTCTGTAGACCAAGCTGGTCTGGAACTCAGAGATCCACCTTCCTCTGCCTCTGGGGTGCTGGGATTAAAGGCATGCACATCTGGCAAGGGCTCTGAGAGTTTGAAGCTGCCTCTCTGTTTGCTCTCGCTGCTTCATGCTCGTGTTGGACGATGTGAGCTCTCAGCTTCCTGCCGCCATGCCTGCCCGAGGTTTGCTGCCATTCCTTCCTGCCACAGTGGACCCTCATCCCTCTGGAACCCTGAGCCAAAACGGACTCTTTCTACAGTTGCTCTTTGGTCATGACATTTTGGCACAGCAACAGTAAAGTAACTAATATGGACTCCCTGGTTCAAAGGACCCCACCAGCCCAGGGACTCCATCTAGTTGACCGGAAGAAGCTCAAGTTTCACCCCCTTACACTTTTTCTATTTCTCCCCCACCCTACAGTCATGAGGCCATGGATCATAGGGCCAAGAACTCTACTATGGCTTTGTCACTGATGTGTGTGGCGGTTTGTATATGCTTGGCCCAGGGACTGGCACTATTTGGAGGTGTGGCCTTGTTGGAGTAGGTATGTCACTGTGGGCTTGGGCTTTGAGATGCCCTCCCCCCATCTTCGCTGCCTGGAAGACAGTCTTCTCTTAGCAGCCTTCAGATGAAGATGTAGAACTCTTAGCTCCTCCTGCACCACGCCTGCCTGGATGCTGCCGTGTTCCCACCTTGATGATAATGGACTGAACCTCTGAACCTGTAAGCCAGCCCCAATTAAATGTTGTCTTTATAAGAGTTGCCTTGGTCATGGAGTCTGTTCATAGCAGTAAAACTTTAATGAAGACAATGTGCAACTTTTCTTTTTTACCTGAAACGTCAGTTTTTCTTATTCTTTAAGCTCTGGCTTTCCTGAAGCTTCCCTATGTTCCTGCCTTTGCTTGAATGAGTCCTTAAGTTATGAAAAATGAGGAGAGGAAAGAGGAGGGGAACTGACCACAGCGATGAATATGGCACAAACATGTTATCCAGCCAAAGTGAATTCCTTTGGCTTAGGTTAAGTTCTGTCTTCTGACTTCTTGTGCAGTACAAATAGGGCTGTGGCCATGGACCAGTGGGTAAAGGTACTTGCTGCCAAGCTTGACAACTTGAGTTTTGTTTCCAGGACCCACAGTGTGGAAGGAAACAACAAATTCCCACAAACTGTCCTCTGACCTACATACTTATAATGTGGCGCGCGCGCGCGCGCACACACACACACACACACACACACACAAACCACACGGAAGCAGTAACACTTTAGTGTGTTTTTATTGAGACTATCACTTTCTTCTTTACTGAGACAGACTGACCCACCTTGGCACAGGTGAATCATGGCCTGAGAGCTGGAAAAGATGATACGGACTCAAAAGGAAGCAGGAACAGTATTCACGACCTACTTCCCATTTCTTCCTCAGCTACAAGGCTCTGTACGAATATCGAACCCATCAGCTCTGACCCCCTTTTTATATATTGTGGTCAAACCCAAGGCCTCCCATATACTAGGCACGTGTTCTAATACTCAATCACCAACTATACCTGCAGCTATCTGACACCAGTTCTCAGGACTCCCTAGGAAGCTGGAGTGGATGGTAGATGAGAAATGAACATCATTACAAGAAAGATGTTTCTGGGAGAAGCTGGGTTGTGTATGCCTCGGCTCATCTCATTCCAGCTTTGTCCAGCAAAATGGCAGCCTTGGGATGGGTCCTCCTTTATCACATGCCCCCTTATTCATTACAGTCCTGGCTCTTTTAATTCCCAGGCATTCTCTGGCTCCTGGTCCAAGCAGAGCTGCCCAGTGGGGCTATCAGTGTGAATGTTGTGGATGAGTAGGTAGTGTTTCCTGCTTCTTGGGTCTGCTGCCCCTAGATCCAGATCTCCCACTGTCCTGGCAGGCTCACTGGATGATGCCAGAGAATGTGTTGATGGGCATCAGGAGAGAATTGGGCTTGGCCATGTTCCTTTCTGTCTCCTGCCCATGTGAATTGAGTGCTGACGTCTTGGATTTCTGGGTCCGTGAACATGGCTCTGGGCAGGGACCAGCCTCAAATCTGCAATGGGGAAGAGACCAGCTTAGAAAGTAATCTGGGACCAGATTTGCCCAGCACATTTAAAAGGCAGACAAACTGTTGTAGGGAACAGAAGGGGAGTTATAAAGAAGACAGAGGACAAATCCAAGAGGGAGGTCATTGTGCCCCAAGGTTCTCTGATAGTGGGGGAGATGCTTGTATCTAGGCCACCATATCTTTGTGTCTACCTTCCTGGGGAAAACCTGCAAAAGTTCCAAAATAGGGGTTTGGATGCCCCCAAAGGGGAGCCTGTGATGAAAGACCAGTGCAGGCAGGGGGGTTGAAGCAGGATTTTCAGGCGGTGTGTGCCCCAAGGAGTCCTGGGAACATTTAGTACTAGCCTCAAGTCTTAGGGCAGTGGCCTGAAACCTGCCTGGCCACAGATCTGACTCTGATAAGTAGCCTGGGCCAAGGGCAGGAGACTGTGGGCATTCAGAGTTTCCCTGTGGGGTCAGGAGTCCTAGAAGTAGAAAGCCCCACTCACCTGACCACATCCCTGAAAGTCCGCCTGCCGTCCTTGTCCAGCCACAGTGTGAGCAGCCTCTGGTCTTGGCTCTGGACTTGGATACTGGATGTCCGGAAGGTGTTCGTTGATGTCTACATCAGAGAAGAGTTTGTGCAAATGTCACCTTTGCTCAGCAGTTGGCTCTGCCAACACTTTCTATCTGGGATCTGGTGCGTCTCTTCTGTATATCCCAAGGGGTTCTTGCTCTTTTCCTGCTAGTGACTGAGCAGCAGCTGCATAAATTGTCTCTGGGTTGCCCACACACGTGGATGCTGCTTCAGTTCTGCAGCTCTTTTCTTGGCCTTCTACACTTCTTTGTGAATACAAATCAGAATGCTGTGGGCAGTGCATGCTGGGTTATCAAATTAGAGTATGGCAACCATATTGCCAGGTGACCCCCAGTTCTCAGCATTAAATTATATGCACAGTTCTTTACCGGGGACAATCAGAGATAGGGGGTCTGGAAAACAGTCAAATAAAACTCTAATCCAGGCCAGGCATTGGTGACGCATGCCTTTAACGTCAGCACTTGGGAGGCAGAAGGCAGGCGGATTTCTGAGTTTGAGGCCAGCCTGGTCTACAGAGTTAGTTCCAAGACAGCCAGGGCTATACAGAGAAACCCCGTCTCAAACAAAATGAAACAAAAACTCTAATCCAGTGGGAAGCAGCCCCTAGACACCCTTCTGACTCCACACAGACTGTAGCAGAAATTTTAGCAGTGCCTGTTGTATCTGGTGTGAATCTGGAGGGATGCCACCTCAGCTTTGAAGTAGCCTTTGTCAGTGATTGTTATCTGAGATTTTATGGGGTTGTTCTTTTGAAGGATTCTCAGAGCCCTTGCTTAACTTAGTCTCGAAGTCTCTGAGAATTGCTTAGGTGATGGGCTGTTCAAGGTAACCAGATAAGAAGTTTCAGTGTGCCAGAAACTGACTCGCACTTTTAGCCTTTTGTGTGACAGTATACAGAGCTTCCAGGAAGCTGGCAGTGCTTGGTCCTTGAGCGGCCGATCCCCCTGCTGCTGAGAAGTTTAAATTCATCCTGCAGAGTCTCTCTTCTCTTCAGTCAACTGTCCCTGATAAACCAGAACGCCGACAACAGACAGGAGCTTTGGGTGGTACACGGACAGCCCCAGTGTTAGGAAGCCTCCGAGACAGTTTCTCTCAAGTGTCTTCAACCCTGGATGCTTATAGTAATCACACAAGGGGCAGAACAGGTGTAAAGGTCAGAGGTCGGGGAACACTGGAGCTGACAGGTGTCTTCTGGACATGACAGGACCAGTGAGTGCGCTCTCAGACTCAGCAGCTGTGGTTGCCTCTACAAGACCTGCACATGGATCAAGCCAGTCAACGTCCTAGCACGGAGCGGGAAGGGTTCAGGAACCCTGTGCTTGTTACTTTTTCCTTTCTTTTCTTTTTCTTTTTCTTTTCTTTCTTTTTTTTTTTTTTTCAAGACAGGGTTTCTCCGTGTAGCCCTGGCTGTCCTGGAACTCACTCTGTAGACTGGGCTGGCCTCAAACTCAGAAATCTGCCTGTCTCTGCCTCCCAAGTGCTGGGATTTAAGGTATGTTGCCACCACTGCCTGGCACTTGTTACTTTTTCAACTTGACACCAACTAGTGTCCTGCGAGGAGAACCTCAATTAAGGGAGTGCTTCCATCCATTGGGCTGTAGGCAACTCTATAGAGTTTTGTTTTTTTATTTAAATTAGGGATTGATTTTGGAGTCTACTGTGGGCAAGCCGTCCTGGTTATGTAAGAAAGCAGGTTGAGCAAGCAGTAAACAAGTATTCCTCCATGGTGCCTCCTTCAGGTCCTCCTTCCAGGTTCTTGCTTAAGTTACTTTCCTAGCTTCCCACAATGATGGATTGTAAGCTATAAGCTGAAATAAAATGTTTCCTCTCCGGGTTTTTTTTTTTTTTTTTTTTTTTTGGTCAGTGTTTTATTAGCAAGAGAAATGCAAACAAGGACAAGTCCTCACAGAGGAGCTTGCAAACAGGGGATGGCTTCCAGGAACGGAGAGTCAGTTTTATTTAAGGGTGTGGCCCCGGTGGGTCCACAAGTCTCCAGTGGATGGGACTCAGGAGGCAGGTGGATCTCTGTGAGTTCCAAGCCGGCCAAGGCTACCTAGTGAGTGCATAGAATAGTGTGTGGGACACAACACTGCGTTCGTGTTGGATGGGCATTATTATTGCTGTTGTTCCTGTTCATTGTAATAATTTCATATGAGTGCAAGCATAAACAGTGGTCTTAGTGATGAAGAAGGAAACCCGCTGTCTATTCTTTCTCTTTGTCTCCTAGCCTAAAGCCCTTTCCTCTTCTCCTCCTTCCCTCGGGTGAATCTGAGCAAGTGAGCACCGACTGAAGAAAGACACACTCGAGCCTCCATTAGATGGAGAAGAGCAGACCCCATGACTGAGGGTGCCAGAGAGGAAAGAGGATGCCTGGCTGTGCAGGAGAACCTCAAGCACTTTGGATTCCCCTGGAACCCTTAGCTATGAGGGAGGAGGGAGGAGTGTGTCGTGGGCAGGTGAGCAGGCCGAGGAGCCCAGTGGGCAGTAACCGACTGGTACTAGATGGTTGTCTACCCTGGGGGAGTCACTAGTCACCTTCCAGGAGCACCCACAGAAACTGTAGAAGGATGAGATCCTGCACAAGGAGGGGTCCAGGGGAAGCCAGGGTTATTCAGTTTACAGGTTATGTTCAAGCTGACCATAGGGATATAGATTGAAGGAATGGGGGCTGCCCAAGTGAGGAGAATGAGATGAGAGGATCTGAGTGTGGCCTGCTGAGCTCCCCCAAGGAAGGACTCAGCACACTGACTCTAATTCAGTGTTTTTTCCCCTGCTGCACACAGGGCGTGTTTGGCACAATCCAGGCTCACACTGTAGAAGACCAGAGGCCATCCACTAGCCTCCTCTCACACACCTCTCTGTTGCAGTTGCCTCTGGGGTCTCTTGGGCTATGGATTATGAGGGCAACACACATCTATAATGCAGCTATGGAGGCCAGTGGCAAGGGCCAGCTGCAGGCTTTGCCGAGGGTGTCAAGATGGAGGACAGGCAAGGCTTCTGCTCCCTGTTGGCATTGCTGTGTTCCACACCCAAAGCCTCCTTTCTTCTGCCCTTGCCTCGCTGCTGTCACTCCTGTCAGTCAAGCAGCCAAGCCAGCCAAAGACAGGACCGCCAAGGCAGCCACAGGGCTCTTGCTGTTCCCAGCTGGGAACACCTCCTCTCCAGCTCACCAAGAACTTCCCTGCCATGGCTTGGTGCTTACCATCTAATGAAACCTGCCAGGGTTCCAGGAGAGGAAACACAGCTACTGGAATCTCGCTTAGCAAGTCAGAAGGAAATGAAAAAACAGGAACTTGCTGGGTTGATTTGCTTAGAGAGCCAAAAGCCCCTGGCCAGGTTATTTAATGAGGTCATTAAGCAGAGGAACTGACTCTCAAAGAGAAGTTAAGATGACAAAGCCTACCTAACAACTTCAAGCTTAAGCACCATGCCGTCCCAGGCTAAGTTAGATCTGAACCAGACAGTGTATCTCTGAGCAATTAAAGCTCTAATACCACAGATAGCTGGCCTCAGAGAAAGTGAGCTACTGGTTCAGGGTTGAGAAGCTCTAAGCTCTAGGTGACCAGCAACGTGCTGTGTGCCAGATACATAGAGTTCTGGAAACATCAAGATGAGGGCCCTGTCCCATGCCATTTACATAGCTTCAGTGTCCCCATGGCTGTGTCCCCAGGGATAAAGGGAGAGCACAAAGGTGGGGTACCCAGCTCACCAGGAAGTAGGGAGTAAGGAAGATATTGAGGGGAAGGTATATCATCAGGGCAGGCCTCCCGGTACATGGGAGGTCCATGGCCCCTGCATCCTGTCACAAGGTTAGGCAAAAGGCTATGGGAACAAAGATAACTCAGCAAAGGCCAAAGGTGGGATTTCTGAAACACTTTCAAATTCCCAGGCAGGAAATTGAAATATAAAGGTTAAAAAAAAAAAAAAAGAAGAACAAATTTGGGGAAATATTTCAAAACCATGAGACAAACAGAAGGATGATGTTCTCATATAAAACCAGGATACCATGGTTTCAGTATAGGTGAGAACGCACACAGGAAACAAACAAAAAGAAATAGCTATCAGTAGTAAATGTGAGAAAAAAAATTATTGTCACTAATTTGGAGTGACAGAAATCCAGATTGAAACAATCAAAATTTTGATGGTCAGAGTCACAAAGTTGAAGCGCGTCAGCCAGTGTATTGGCTGCCTTCCAAAACCAGCATTGACACATGGCAATGCGGGTGGGGTGTGCAGATCAGTGCGGTGAAACGTCCTGATGTGTGGGTGTCAGCTCACTAGGGAAGGCTTTTAAAAGCATAATCATGAGTTTCAGCATCAGTTTAAGCCTAAGTGTGTTCACCATAGCATGCTCATAACCATGAAAGAAGAGCATTGAATCATACAAAAATATTTCACCAATCAGTATAAGTATATGCACCCATTATGAAGTAATATTTAATGACATAAACAAGGTCCCATCAGGACACATGCATAAAGCCTTCATATATATTATGTATATATTAATATAATATGTAACATGTAGCTATTATATGGGTCTCTCTTGGTTGGCCTGGAATTCACTATGTAGACCAGGTTGGCCTTGAACTCACAGACATCTCTCTGCCTCTGCTTCCAGAGTTCTGGTTAAAAGCAAGCACTCCCATTCCCAGCCTACTTTCACATATTTTGAGCAAGAACATTGCTATAAACAATTATTCACTGTATCTATCAATTATAATAAGGGCATATAGTGAAAAACCAAAGTATTTATTTAATATTCAAAGTATTACCAGTCATCCTAACCATGCACTGAGATTACGAGTAAACTTGTTTTCCACATATAGATGAAGACATTATCTTGTAGTAAAGAAGTGGAAAGACTGAAAGGGGACAGTGGCCTTGCAATATGGAGGTGACCTTGCTGCAGAGGGGTAGACTCAATGACATAGCTCACAGGCAAAGGGGTCCTGGATAAGAGCCTCAGACTTCTAGAAGTGTCCTGTTCTTTTCAAAGATTTATTTATTTATTTTATGTATGGGAGTACATACACTATCTTCAGCCACACCAGAAGAGGGCATGGGATCCCATTACAGATGGTTTTAAGCCACCACCACGTGGTTGCTGGGAATTGAACTCAGGACCTCTGGAAGAGCAGCCAGTGCTCTTAACCACTGAGCCATCTTTCCAGTCCCCTGGAAGGATCTTTTTAAAAGCTTGAGTGACATAAGAGAAATGAACTGCAAATAACAGCCAGAGAGAAAGCGTGGCGGAGGTCGAGTTTCTTGTCCATTTCTAGGATGGAAAGAAGACCTGTGCCTGTTTGTGAAGGAAGGAAGGAAGAGAGAGAGAGAGAGAGAGAGAGAGAGAGAGAGGAATCAAAGGCAGAGAAAGCAAAAAGAGATTCCAAGAATCAACAGGAGTGACATCAATACTCTGGGTGAGCAGCTGTTTGCTGGAACCTGGTCAGTGTGGGTGCAGGCCGTATAGCCCAGAAGCTTTATCAGCGTCCGACCTGTCTGGTGGGTGGTGCATAGGAGCCCGTGTCAGTGATCATGTCGTTCAGGTGTAATCATGGAGCTCTGAGGTCAGGTTAAGTGTAAGTGAAGTTGAGAGAGGGCCATCGGAGAGGAAGAAAATGGGTGAGTCTCATCCCTCGATCACTAAATGTCAGCAAGGCAAAGCCAAGGGGCACGGGTTGGTCAGTGAGGCAATGAGGATCAGAGAGCTGCATGAGTGCCATCTGTCATGTAGGAGTCTGGTTGTGGGGCAGTGGTCAGGATGACATGTGTGGGCAAATGTGGTTGTCAGGGGTGGCAGTCCTCCAATGGGCTGCAGACAGAAGGCAGGCAGGTGCTCCGTGCCCGCCTTACACTGCAGAGCCCTTGCATTTCCCATTGCATTGATTGGAAAGTCCCACAGCAGGTGTGAAGGGCCCCCATCAGCTCCCCCTCTCTGAGTACCTTCCCCTTGGGCTCCCTCACCAGCTTCCTATTACCCTCTGCCTGTCCCCCCTTCCTAGTTCACACAAACTCACCGTGAATGACCTTCCTGCCAGATTGGAGGACTTGACTACCTCCGTCACACTGACATGCAGACAGGAGCACTCTGTGGCAGAGGCAGCATTTGGTGAGGTACAGTGGGAGAACCCTGAAACTGAATAAAATGGGGGGTATGTGAGTGGGGCATATGTGAACTGGAGATTCCAGGTCCTAAAAATACACCGTACACCTGCCTTCCTATTCTGCTTCCAGTTTACTGGGCCCTATGGCCTCTACTTCTGGGTTCTGTGTTGGCTCTAACCAAGCTTCTGTTTTTCCTACCCCATCTCCTTCCTTGGAGAATCAACTACATTTCTGAACCCATAGTGATCCCCACTCCAAACCCCAGAGTTACAAATTGAGAAAACGGTCTCATGTAGCGCTGGAGCTCAGAGATTTACCTGTCTCTGCTTCCTGAGTGCTGGGATCAAAGGCATTGCCATCATACTGGGCTTTGCCTTTCTTTGTGTTTTGTTTTGTTTTTCTGTGATGGTTTCTCTGTGTAGCCCTGGCTGTCCTGGAACTCACTCTGTAGACCAGGCTAGCTTTGAACTCACAAAGATATGCTTGCCTCTGCCCCTGTCCCTGCCCCTGCCCCTGCCCCTACCCTTGCCTCTGCCTCCTGGGCGCTGAGACGAAAGGTATGCACCACCACTGCCATACATATTTTTAAAAAATTCATTCAGTAGTGTTGGAACTTCAACCTGGGACCTTAAATGTACCAGATAAACATTTTATCAGCAAGCCATCCCCTATCCCCAACCCCAAACCACTCTCTTAATAGTATATACTGCATCAAAAAGTTCCCACTGTGTGACCACTGTCAGGCTTCAGCCCTCTGTAACAACTTAAAGATGCTGCTTAGAGGATTTTGTGGATGTTTCTGGTCTCACCTGTTGTGATGGGCTTGGGGTTAGGATACAAGTCAGAGTCTTATGAAGGAAAAGGAAGGAATGTAATGATTCCCCTCCTGTCCTTCCTTCCTCCCCCCTCTCCTTCCTCCTCTTCTTCCACAAGGTTTCATATAGTCCTATGTAACCATGGTCGACCTTGATCTGGTCCCCTTTCCCCCAACCCCCGCCATCCTGAGCTTGCTCAAGTTTTAAGTGTGTAACACTAGGCTCCCATGAACACAGCTAACATTCATAGTTTACTAAGTATGTGCACACAAACAAGTGTCTATTACCTGTATTTTTTTGTTTAAAAGTATAAAAGTGACTCGTCATCTGCCCAAAGCCACACAGACAGCAAGCGGCAAAGATGTGTAAACTCTGCCTACCCAGCTCTGCCCCTGCTCTCTCAGCCCACTGTGTCAGTCTCCTCTAGATCACAGACCACTGGAAGAACTGAGTCTCCTTCATGAGGCTAACAATCTACAAGGAAAGAATGTCTTTCTAGAATATGGAAGAGTGTCACATGTCACCTAAAAGTTCAGCTCGCCTGGAAGTGGCCTTTTATGAAAGTGTTATTATTTCTTGAGTTTCTTCTTCCCTTTTATGCCAGATATCTGCAAAAATAATGATGCAGGAGACTGGGCAAGGGTATGCCAAGTTCGAGACCAGCCTGGTCTAAGAAGGACGGCCACAAATAACATGAGCAATGACACAGGGAATTTTAGAGACAGTCATCACTAGTAGCTGGACAGAAGAGGGGACAGAGTGGCTTCTTCACAAGGCTTCTGTGTACTTTCCTCTGGGATATTATTACAGTCACTCATTTTAAGACCAGTTTGTGGGTATGAAGTTTGACTTTCTTATGGCAAATGTTTCTTGAAGGCATATCTGTGACAGGTATGATGTAGGTCGGACTGGCTTGGAATTCGTGATCGTCTTACCTCAGCCTCCTAAGGGCTAGGGGGTTATAGACCTGGGCGACTGACTACACCTGCTGTGTGCCAGGTATGCTCTGCCTACTGTGGTGGGAGAGCATGGGGAGCAGATATATCTCTGCCTAGGTGAACTTTCTTGTATGCTTGAAAATGATCTCCCCCAAGTCTGTGTGGCTAACATCCCTGAAGCCTAAACTGGAATTGTGCAGTCCTCAGAGACTGGGGGGCAACAGAGAGGAGCATCGAGTGAATGGGCTTGGTTCAGAGCCGGTTTTGAGTCTCCAGCAGTGGTGACCTTGAGGTTATTTTCTTTGCTTCTGTTTCTCCTCGAAAGGAGTTGAGAATACTGATAATATCTGTCACAGAGAGTTCACGTGCTCAGGAAAAAAAATAATGTCCTGTACCTAACAGAGTGCTGCTAAATTAAGCCCCTGAAAAATGTGTTTGGTGATGGTAGTCTGTCACCACCTTTTGTCCTTCCAGGGGCCCAGGAGCTCTTCGTGAAAGCTAATATTGACAGTGTGCTATGTCTATATAAGCTGATTTTATTTTAACGGTCACTCCATTTCATTCATTCATTTATTTTTATTTTGGAACAATATGTAAAATCCAACACTTCCCAGCAGAAAGCTGCCGGCTCTGCAGGCCTAATTCAGAGTGTGTATGTGTGCGTGTTGTGGGGGTTCTGCTCCCATCCCCACGTCCTTCAACCTTCCAGCTCTGGAAGCCAATCCCAAAGCTGGAATAGCTTGGTTTGTCTGTCAGTGGAACACCTGAGGGCGGGGTCTTCCTTTATTCAAGATAGCCTGGTTTCAGTTCTTCCCAACCAGAGCTCTTTGACCTCAGGAAGTTGTGAGATAGCTCCCCAACATCCTCCGCTGCCGCTGCCCCGCCCAGCTGCAGCCCCGCCCATCTGCCACTCCTCCAACCTTGGCTTCCCTGTCTCCTAGCAGCTGACCCTGTTTCCTTCTTTCTCCCTGATTTTCTCCTCATCCCTCCCATTTCCCAACTCTGCATTCCCAGCTCCTCACCTTCAGTGTCACCAGGTGGAATGGCTTTCAGGACCAGCCCGGTGGCTCGCAGAGAAACAGTGACCTCTCGTGGTCTGTGGCTGAGCAGGGCCTGGGGATGGGAATTGAGCTGAAGAGGGAGTCCCAAGGACTTGCCTTTCCCCTGAATCTTCATGTCTCATTTCTCACACGCTTCCACCCTACCCTGAGGTTCTCCTTGGGTACGGATACCAATAAGGGACATGTGGGCAGAGGCTTAGCCATTCCTAATCCCCAAGGAGCCAATAAGAGTCCTAGATAGGTAGTTCACAAGAAACTAGCTTTCTTTCTTTCCACTTCTTTTTTTTTAAGATAGAGTCTCACTATATAGTCCTAGGTGGCCTCAGGCTCACAGAGATCCACCTGCCTCTGCTTCCCAAATGCTAGGCTTAAAGACATGCACCAATATGCCTATTCAACCTCTAATTTCTTAGAGCACATTGCTTCCTTGTCTACATGAAGGTCAACCTCGTCCCTACACCATCCTTGTAGATTGCTCTGGAGGCTGAAAGAGTCTGGTGGTATCTTCAAGAAAGGCTGGGGGATTCCTCTGGCTCTGTCTACAGCCCCCAGAGGCTGGTTTTCATTCACTGTGTCCCCTGGGTTCCCGTTGGCTATGGCAATGACACTGACCTTCTGGTAGCACATGGACAGCTCACCTCCTGTGCCCTCAGCTGCCCCTCTCCTTCTGGGTGAAGAGCCCTCTGAGGGAAGATAAGAGGGGATATAAGGTGAGAGCCCCTTCCCCATGTCTCTGAGGCATAGGTGCTGGATAGACATGGCCGTCGTCCCTGGATGGAGAGGCTACATCTTGGGAAGACCGCCTTTCAGTCTGGAAGTGCCCAGAGACAGAGGGAAGTGTGGCCCTGGCATTTTGCAGAGTCCCATGACACAGTAAGGTGACCATGGGAGTGACATCTGGTGAGAGACGCGAGTGAGGGTAGGGGCAGCTGAACCAGGGTGAGCTCTGGGAAATGGGGCGCAGAAGCTCACCTTTGGGGGACTTGGAGTCTTGGATCTTCACCTTCAGCTCAGTGAGGAAAATGTCCTCTGTAGGGTCATGACTCGAGTTGGTGAAGATCTAGAGAGAGGAAGGGAGAAGGGGGAGAGGGAAGGAAAGAGACGGGGAAGGAGGGAGTTTAGAGAAAGCTTCTGTCCCCACAGCCCAAGGAGCTCCACGCAACCACCTGCCCATGCTAGGTGCTAAGCTGCACAGTGACAGCCACACCCGTCCGGACCTTTTCAGCAATGTACGCTAATAATGCCTCCAGTCCTAAACTGGTTTGAGAAGTTCCTGTCTCTTACAACTGAGTCCTTCCAGAAACAAAAGAATGATGAGGAAGAATCAGGAGGTATTAATTCTGATCAAACCTATCTGCCAGATACAGGCAAAAGACACAAAATTCCAGCTCTATAGGAGGAGCAAGGTCAAGGGAGCAATCGTACGATATGGTGACCACAGCTCATAACAGCACATTGTATTTTTAATAAGAGCTGTAAGTAGGTTGTATTTGTGGCATGAAATGTAAGGGTGAAGTAATGCATACATTAGCCAGCCTAATTAATAGAGTTTCACATGGACATATCAAAAAATGGCTTGTCATGGCCACAAATATATATAATTTATATTTATCATTTTGTTCTATTTTAAAGACTTATTTTTATCTGTGCATGGTGAGGAGGCAGAGGAAGGCAGATCTCTGTGAGTTCAAGGCCAGCATGGTCTACATACAAGTTCTAGGACAGACAGGACTATGTAAAGAGACCCTGTCTCAAAAAAATAAATAAATAAATAAAATAAAAATTAAAAATAAGAAATAAGATTATGTTGGCATAATGTTATTGTGCACCATATAAAGAGTATCCTTGTATAATTCAAATGCTGATTTCTCTGCACTGTAATGCTTATTCTAAGAATCTTCTGTCTCAATGTTGTGTAGACATTGCTCCCATTTATTCTCTGATTTGTCAATAAAAGCTCATCACCCAATAACTGAGCAGAGGTGAGAAGAGCTGGCCTTCCTATCCCAGGGAGGGGAGAGGAGGGAGGAAGAGAGGAGGAGAGAGAGGAAATTCACCGAGAGGAGTGGGTCCAGGAGACACACCTAGAGCAGAGAGGGACAGATCAATTCTAAAGTATCTAGGGGGTTTTGGCTGTGAGGTAGCCAGATTATTTTAGAGGATTAGAACAGATTAGTAACTGCTTAGATATTGTGCCATAAAGCCTATTAAATAAGTCTAATAGTCTCTGTCTTATTTATTTGAGAGCTAGCCAGAATAAAGAAAAATACTCGGGAGGCAGAAGAAGGCAGATCTCTGGGTTCAAGGCCAGCCTTGTCTACATTGCAAGTTCTAGGACAGCCAGGACTACATAAAGAGACCTTGTATCAAAAAATAAATAAGTAAATAAAATAAATAAGGAAAAGATTTATTTTATACATATGATTGTTTTGCTCAAATGTATGCACATCCTTGAACTAGAGTTATTGACAATTGTGAAGCACCATGTGCTTGCTGGGGACCACACCCAGGTTCTCTGAAAGAACAAGTACTGTGAAGCACTGGGTCATCTGTCCAGCCCCTCATGTTCATTCTCACATGGAACGTGATGTGATTGATGTGACTGTTGGTGGCTGTGTATTAAAACCTTAATATGGTTTATACACTATCTAGTCAAATCCATCTCCTCGATGAATCTTTTTTGTTTTTTTGAGGCAGGGTATCACTCTGCAGCTCAAGTTGGCCTGGAAATGGTGATCCTCCTGCCTCAATTTACCAAGTGTTGGGATTACAGGTGCGCACTTCTATGTCTGGCATGATTATGAAACTTAAGATAATCCAAATGCCTAATTTCTTATGTAAATTGCTCAGCATCTTTTTTTTTCTGTGACACTGGACCACACCTTCTGGGAGGAAACAGAACCTTAGGATATGGTACAGAGCACAGCAGGTCTCTGCAGTAGGACTCTGTAAATCTAGAGGAGTGACCGAATCCAAGTTAGGTGGAGAGCAGTGAGATCCTTTCCCTCCCTGGGAAAGGGATGCTCCTGCAGGTTGCTACCCTGCATCCTCACTGTCTGTTGGACCCCAGGACTCAGTCCATCTGCGTGCTTCAGCTTTAGGGCCTGTGCAGAGTAAGGCCAGTTTGTAGGCGTGTGCCAGCTACTTCCTGTGTCCCGTGGGAAGGAAGCTACACTGGAAAGTTAATCAACCTCAGGGCAGAGGAGGAAGAAACCAAAACCTCCACAAACAGGTCCTTCCTATCAGCATCGACTGTTGAGAGATGGGTCATTTTGGGAACTGAAAGAAAAATCTGAAAGCTAAATTCTCTCCCACTGTTTAATGCCATCAAAGATTGAAACACAGCAGGAGAGAAAATTGAGATCTGGAGAAAGTCTGACCTTTGAAGTTCAATGTTATCAACGCCCTAGATGGGAAAACAGAACCAAGTTTCATGGGTTCAGATCACCATTGTTCTGAGTTTAGGTGACCAAGTGCAAATGATGGAGTCAGGTAAAACCGAACGGCTAAGAGAGAAGGTCCAGGAGAAGGGGCATCATTCTGGTCAAAGGCCTAGATGGAGGACCGTGTGCACCAGGAGAGGCCCCGTGAGGACTAGAATGGACGTGATGCATTCTGGGTATAGACAGGACATTCAGGGGACCTAATGGTAGGAAAGTCACTCACTGAAGGGAAAGGATTCAGGAAAGTGATGAAAAGCCACTGTCTCAGAGGAAGAGGAAACTGGCCCAGGATCTCCTTGGGCCAGGATGAAAGTGCACACCAGGAAGGGGAGGCGTGCTGCGCCAAATCGCCAAATCACCTTGGGTCTTTGTTCCAGGTGGGCCTCGGAAAGGGTCTGCGGCACTACTGCTCTGGGCTTGGGTTTTGTTGGGAAGAGTCAGGGAAACAAAGGGAAGCGAACGAGGCAGCAGGATGGTTCAAATAAAGAACTGCCTGGCAGGAAAGGAAAAGAGCTGATGTGAGAGGGAAGGACTGAGGTGAGTCTGAAGGTCTCCAAGAGGCTGAAGAGAGAAAACGGCAGTGCCTTGGAAATTTGTAACCAGAGAATGGAAGCCGGTTCAGAACAGCCTACCCCTGACTCCCACCCAACCTACTTGGATCTGAGGCCTGTCTTTGAAGTTAAGAATGAACTGGTTTGCTCAAACACTACGAAGATGAAGTTATTAAAAGCCACCAGGAACGGACTTGCAGCCAAGTGACCAGTATTTCCCCAGAGCCAGAGGGTTCACGTGGTACATTAACAGGATCCTGCAGGCTCGCTCAGTTCCCTGGGAACTTCAGAGGGAAACCTACCTTAACCTTGTAGAGCTGGAAATAGATGGGTTGGGCGCCCATGCGAACATAGTAAGTGATGACATCCAGGATGAAGGGGTCCACGGTCCTGGATGTGTCCAAGCAGGGAGGCTGTGAGGAACAGGGGCAGTGTCTTCAGCAGCCACCCACCTCCAGGCTGCTAGGGGAGGCACCATTTTCAGTGAGAAACTCCAAAACCTCCCACGCTCCCTTGTGATGCCCAAGTCTGGCCAGTCCTTCAATGTGCTCCAAGCCTTCTCTCGGCCATCTGGTTTTTACTTCTGACCAAAACACAAAGTACTTCTAACGACTCCATCTTTTCAGGGATCCTGGTTAACTTCATTCGCGTAGACTTCCTGAGCCTCGAGACATGGTGCTAGCTGCTTGGAAGCCTGTATCTTTCTAGCCTTAGCTGCTTGAAGTGTAACTGGTAGTGAAAGCCTGTGTCTTTCTAGGCTCCGATTGGTTGCTCACTAGCCTGGGACAAACGTTATTCAAACTTTTTGAGACCCGAGTAATCTTCAAGGGAGAAGTCAGAGGTTGAACTACCTGACCAGGTGATGTCCCTTTCAGTTCTGGTCACCTCTGAAACTCTCAATAAATTCACTAACAAACTGTGATGGCATGTGCCTGCTCCTTTGGGTGGCTGAGGCAAAATAATTTTTTTTTTTTTAGTTCAGTTACACAGTGAGACTCTCTTGCCTCAAAATAAACAAACTAGTAATATTTACACGTTGTTGGGAATGGGATCAGCCCCTTGTCTTCTTTGGCTTCCTTAGCCCTGTGAGGAAAGGGAATGATCTTCACAGAGAGTGGAACGTCTATGTAGACTGGAATGCAGGCTGACTACCCCTCACCAGAAGTGCTTGGGACCACAGGGGTGTTTTTAACTCCACGTTCATGCGCCCCCTTCAGGTAATGGAATGTTTATGTGTGGATGAGGAGATATCGTGCCCATGGGGCTCAAGTGTAGTTCATTTTGTGTCACAGGTACCTCTTCCTCTTAGCTTGAAGATAATGTCACACGTTTTCACTATGCCTGTGCCTTGACTTTGACCTGTCATGGGAAGACAGGTGTGGAATTTTCCACTTGCAGCATCATGGTAGTGTTTGAAATTTTGTAGGTATTAGAGCATTTCAATTTTTGGATTTCCAGGTTGGGGATGTTCAAGCTGTGATGTGAGAATTGGCAAAAGACTCGGATTTGTCTTAAACATCGTGTATCTAATTCAAAACCTTTTCGGATGTTCATGTCTGGTTCATTGAAGTATTCCCTTGAAAAAGATCATGCTCGGCCAGGCGAGGTGGTGAACACCTTTAATCCCATTGCTCAGGAGGCAGAGGCAGGTGGATCTCTGTGAGTTCGAGGCCAGCCTAGTCTACAGAGTGAGTTCCAGGCCAGCCATGGCTACACAGAGAAACCCTGTCTCAATCACCTCCCAAATGATGCTGATAATACAGCATTCTGACAACACATCATTGCTCACAGAGTCTCCAGGCCCTTCACATGGAAAGCAGGCCACACAAATGATTAGTTATAAGAGAGAGTAGAGAAATGAAGGAAAATCTTTGATGTGTCCTGGTTGGAGGAAAAGCTACCAGCAAAAGAGAAGAGCCAATGGACATTTCCCATAAACTCTGACTTTCAAGAGGAAATGTATTTTAATACCCTGCTAAACAGTCTTTTGTGTGCGTGTGAAAACATCTTCATGTGCTGTTCAGAAAACATGCACACATGCAGCCAGACATCTTTGTGTGCATAAAACATGTATGATGATGTCCCAACCAGGCCGGTAAGACACACAACGGAGACCTTAGCTCAGCGGCCAGTCAAAAAATCAAATGAGTATGCCTGGTGCTCTGTTCTCAAACCTTAACCTTTTAAGAAACAAGTGAGTAATTTGATAAATAAAATGTATAAATGGGTAAACTCCAGTTCCGTGGGCAATGCATTCTTTCTAATTAGAATGAGATAAGCATATACTCACCATGACAAGAATGGTGATAATAGATGGTAAGAATGAAGTTAGCAAGAAATAGGTAGAAGTCATAGAGGAGAGACTGCAGTCCCCACTGGCAAAAGAATTTATTAAATTATATTATGTCCCCAGAGAGATTTAATATATAAAAGGGGCTGATTCTCTCTTTTTAATCAAAATCTCAATAAATTGTTTTAAAAATTGGGTCTAGTGAGATGGCTCAGTGGTTAAGTGCACTTGCTGTTTCTTTTGGAAGACCTGAGTTAGGTTTCAAGCATCGTCCTCCCCTTTGTCCTCCCCTCCCTCCCTCCCTCCTCCCTTCCCTTCCCTCATTGCTGCTCCTACCATCTCAGCCAGCTTGAGGATGGCGGGACACAGGGTGTTGACAGTGCTTTCATACCACGGGTCAACTCGACCCAGGAAGGAAGCCAGCTCTCCCAGCTCGGGCCTCCTGGAGGCTTCTGGGTCCTAGGGATTTGGAGAATAAGGGGATAGACACATCTGTCAGGCCCTTCTTCTCTCCCGGTCTGGTTGCCCCAGAGACCAACGCCCAGTGTTTGGTGACTGTGGTCAAGTCGTTTAGCCACTTGGACTCGGTTTCTATACTGTGTGAAGACATATTGATGTTCTGTATCATAAACTCAAGCAAAGTAGAAGGGCTTTTGCTGAGGGCCACTTGTCTGTGACACTGAAAAACACTGTTGACCTCTAAAGGGCAGAGAGGAATATTGCCTGTCTTGCTGTTCTGGGTGAGAATGAACATAGCTTCACACACACACACACACACACAAGCACGCACGCACGCACGCATGCACACGCACACGCACACACACACACACAGACGCGCACACTCCACCAGCACTAATCAACACAATGAACTCTGGTCATCTACCTCAGACTTCCTCTCCTGGTCAGGGAGAGGGCAGGGGAGACAAAGTCTCTTCTCTCTTTCCCTCTCTCCCTCTCTCCCTCTCTCCCTCCCTCTCTCCCTCTCTCCCTCTCTCCCTTCCTCTCTCTCTCTCTCTCTCTCTCTCTCTCTCTCTCTCTCTCTCCTGAAGCATGTGCTTTCCTATCTCTACTTAATCAGCTCGCTAACCCTGCTCCACTCTGCTTCATATTTAATCTCCCTTCTGGTGTGGTCAAGATCTGGTTTTACTGACTGGAGAGCCCTGAGGGGAAAGTGCCTCAGTGTACAGATGAGCACTGATACATTTTATTACAAAGATGAGGGCGTCCAGCAGAGGAAAGGCTACTGTGGTAAAACCCGAGTCTTGGCTTCTGAGCTGGAAGACCCCCCCCACCCCCAAATCCTTCTCAACTCTGCAGTCTAAGGCAGAGGTTCTGGTCCCTAAGTCTGGGAGCCAGGCTGCCAGTGGGCCCCCACCTCTCCCTCTCTTCTCTGCTGAGACCTCTGCTCTTGACCCCTCCACTCCTTTCCATGGTCCCTTTGGCCCCGATCCTCACCTGTCCAGTCACCTGAGGCACCAGTACAGGAATATAGTAGAGCTGTAGGCTGAGTCTAGGAGTGAGGCAGAACTTCTTGGTCTCCCGTTTCCTAGCAACAGACAGCAAGGTAAGTGGGTAAGAGCTGAGGCATCAAATAGTCTTGGCTTTGCCATTTATCATGGATGAGCTTTGGCAATTTATACTATCTTTCTGAGCCTCCGTTTACCAGTTTACAAAATGGAAATAGTTGTCATTTTCTGTCAAGTTGATGACTGGGCACTGGGGATACTCTGCAGTGTCCTTCCTTACCCTCCTGGGCCTTTCCTTCTGTCCCTCTAATACCCATTTGGATCCTTCACCAGCCCATTCCAGAACCACTCATACCGCAGTCTCTCCTTAGGGTCCTACCTGAGTCTGTAGTAAGCCTGGGCCAAGCGCCCTAGCATCCTGTCATCCCCCAGCACGAGCACACGGGCTGTATGCACCCTGGAGACTCCAGGTAGCAACTCCCCGTCCCCACTAGGCTGGCCAGTCCTCCGATGCAACCCGGGGGGTCCATCCCAGCTGCCAGGCATGAAGAAGTCAGGGGGCCACACACGCTTCTTGATGCCCCCCTTGCGTTGAAGTGCAGCCCGCTCCATCTCAGAGCTGCTGGGTTCCGGGAGCTCTTCACTCCCCAAAGGGAGGTCCCGCTCAATTCCACTGTCGGTGGACACCCGGGCCATGTCCCTGTCTAGCCTAAATCCTTGTAGATCCAAGGCATCCAGATCAGCACTGAGGCGCAGCTGGGAGCGTGGGCGGAGGAAGAGCACCAGTTCCTTCCCTGAGACAGGAGAATGGGGAGCATGAGGATGGCAAGGACGCCTAAGTTGACAGGACAGCTCTCCAGAAACCCAGGACCCCTGTTTCTCAAAGACTATCCACATGAACAGAACTGTCATGGGACACTCCACAAGAGCCACCACAGTCCTTTCGTCAACAATGGTCCAGAGTCCTGTGCATTCCTGTTTCCTCTCATCGAGGCCACTCAGTAAATATATTTCTCCTTTTCTTTTTCTTTTTTTTTCTTTGTTTTGTCTTTGTTTGTTTTGTTTGAAACAGGATCTCTGTGTCGTCCTGCCAATCCTGGAATTCACCATGCAGCTCAGGGTGACCTTGAACTCACAGAGATCTGCCTGCCACTGCTTCTTGAGTACAGGGATTAAAGGTGTTCTCCACCTCATCCAATCAGTAAACATACTAAAATCCCTGAGATGATGATGCTTAACCAAGCGCCTCCCACATTTAGCTGACCCTGGGTCCCTCTCAGCGCCCCACTTCCTGTAGCTTGCCCTGGGACACAGAAAGCAGGCCGCCAGCTCCAGGGAACACTTGCAGGGTTTTCCAGCTCACTTTTAGAGAGAGAAGGCAGCTACCATGACACACCTTGCAAAAGGAGGTGTCAAGACTTGAACCCCGTACTCCAGCTCAATACTTTCTACCGCAAATGGAGTTCTTGTCCTCACTCGCTAGAAGAGTTGAGAGAAGTGGGGCAGAACACAACAGTAGATGGAGATGTCTGCTCTGGATGGTCCCTCCCCATCTAGGTACCATAGTGGGTTCTGCTTGCTTCCCTTTGGGGGACATTGATGGCATTAACATTAACAAGAGACCAAGGGCTAATGCACTGGGCTAATCCAACCTGGAGAAGATTTGTAATTTTGTCCAGACACGTGGACTAACTCAGAGAACAAAACCTGAACACAGACAGGAGCACAGAAACGTGAACACACGCAGACATACACCACGGTCCTCAGCCATTTCTACTGGAGCTCAGAGGCTCCGGCACGCACGTACAGAGCTGCTCCTGGTCGGTCCACAGGTGGAAGGTGATGTAGGGGCTGGGCAGGGGGATGCTTGGCAGTCGGTCTTGGAGGTCACCTGAAGAAAGGAGCAGACTGTGGGGACTGCAGTGAGGAGGCTTGTAGGCAAAATAAAAGACCAGGGAGACTGAGAGGGTGGAGTCTAAACAGGGCTATCCTGCTCACTTTGTCCAGCCTGGGCTGCCACGTTCAAGCTTCAGTGTGCTTGGTGCACTAGCCTCTGCTGTGGTTTCTAGCCTATTTCCCCTACCCTGTACTTATGGGTACTCTATGTTCTGACACACTCAGGCTGTCATGTTCCATGGCATGTAAGTGACTGTGTAAACAAGACACACATTAGAACCATCCCACTACGGGCAGGACACACACATTCTAGATTGTTGACGCCCACTGATCATACTTGCTCCTGTTGGGTCATAGCACATCTTTATGAACATTCAAACAGAAAAGAAGTCGTAGGGTACAAATCGATCCCAAGAGATAAATAATGCCAACACAGGCTACTTTTCACCCTCTGTGGAGGTGTTCTGAGAATCAGATCTATCGGTTACTATGCCCAGATCAAGATTCAAATACTGCTCTGCCACTCACTCGCTGAGTGACAGTCTGCATGATTTTTAATCCCTTTCCTAATCAGTTTCTAAATCTTCTCTGTCAAATGGAGGCGATAATCATTTCTACTTGCTAACTTTACAAATAATTTGATGGCATAGATTTGAATATGTGTTAAATGTTTAGCGCATTAATGAGATAAGGCCGGAGCTTTGCAGCTGTGGGCTACCATGATTGTTTTAACCTCTTGCTTAGTCCCTGGCCTGCCAAGTCTCTTAGCTCTCCTCTCAGTCAGTCCTCAGGCTCCTGAAGAGTCCGCTCCTTCGGAAACCTTATTCTGTCTAGCCTAGTTCTTTGGCGCCCCCTGCGGTCGCCAATCTCTCTGCAAGTCCCCACTCCCTCCCCGCCACCCCCACCCCCGCCTCGGTCCCCGCTTACCGACGCAGCGCCTTCTTGTGGTCGCTGGTCCTAGCAGCGAGCAGTAAATCTCCTCCATCCTTTCCAGGTGTCCCAGCCGGCTGGGACTGTCCTCGCTAGCCACCTGCTCTATGGCAGCCACAACAGCGTGGAAATAGTATTCCAGGACGCGACGGGAGCTAGCCTGCGAGGAGGGACACCAGAGCCTGATGTCTACCCACCTATCCTATCCACTAATCCACCTACCACACTCCTAGGCTAAATTGGGCAGCGCTACCAACAGTCCAGCATGGCACCAGTCTGGGCCGGAACCGGGATTCCTCATCAAGAGTTTGGGTTCCTGCCAGGCTTTGGTCTGCTGTCCTGTTGCCTGCCGGTGGGCAGTGGAGTTTATTTCTAGCTTTCATGCACTATGATGGAGAGAAAAACTAGGAAGAATCCACCAAAATAAAGGATTCAAGATCTGGGTGGGATTCAGACTGGAGAACTCCGGATGGAAAACAAGAACAGAAGAGCAATGCCCCTATGTATTTTGATGGGCAAGGCAGGGGACGGGTCTGAATAAAGGACTGAGAAAAAAACTGACTGACATCCTCCCCACTTCCTAAACCAGGGCAAGCAGGGGACAACTGAACCCTCACTCTGGGTACCTAGTTCCTCTCTCTGCAGCCGTTCTAATCCCTCCCACTCAGACAAGCCTCTCCATCTTCCGCATGTGTTCAATCTAGCCTTGTCCAGCCTTCCCTGTTACCAAGAGAATGTCACTCCTAATCGCACCAGTCTGCCTGTTCCCCCATCCCCAAGAAGTTCAGCCCCTGGTGCTGACTCTCAGCCAGAACAGTTTCGTGGGCTGAGGCTGAATCAGAGAGAAAAAGCTAGCAAACAAGTCAGTGTAAGGATTGCTCACATGCCCCACAGCAGAAGCCGAGCATCAGCTAAATGGCATCAGCACATACATACTGTGCAGCCCTTAGAAGTACCTTTCCCAAGGAATATGTTTGCACAGACCATGTCTCCAATGTCGTGGGAAAATACACGTTATATCCAGCAGTTGTGGCATTTGATAGCTCTACATGCTCAGAAGAGTCAGAGTGCGAGCCAGAAGGCAATAAGCTTGACCTGGGATTCAAATTCTAGCTCAGTCTCTTTGTATGCGTGAGCTTGAGTAGAGGGTCGACTTCTCTGTGCCTTAGTTTCCCATCTATAAGGGCAGATAGTAGCTGCATTTCACAGTGCTGGGGGAGAACTTCGAAATGTGATCAATTTAGCACAGTGTCTGGAATAACAGTAAACTGGCTGTTAGTCATTGATATCATTATTAAGGAAATATACTAAATGTTCATTTCCGTTATTTCTAAGTAGAGAAGTATGAGTGGTTTGTTTTTTATTTTTGTCTTTCAGCCGCTTATCCATATTTTCTTTTTTCCTTTAATAAACATGTCTGAACTGATGATCTGTCGGGGAAAGGATGCCATGGGCCTGAAGCAGGAAGAGTACAGGCAGTGAATATGCTGGGTGCCCAGGATGTGGTGTTCATTACCTGCAGCTTCCTGTTCAGAGCAGCTGTGTGGCAGGCTTCTCCCAGAGCTGCCTGCAAAGCATGGGAGACCACATGGCGCATGCAGGCCTCAGGTGTCTGCTGCTCTTGGGCTGCCTCAATCTCCAACAGCAGGGCACTGCACACGGAGGCAGAAACCAGCTCAGGGTCCACAAACAGAAACACCCTGCGGGGCAAGAACGAAATGGAGTTGCTGGGTGGACGTTCCAAAACCTTTATAGCTCCCTCACCCAGGTTATATAACGCCTTTAGTAACAAAAGTATTTTCTAGTGGTTAATTACCCTAAAAAGATAAGCTTTAAGTTCAAAAGCCTATAGGCAGGTCGGCAAGCAGGAGAAGCAGAGACCACAGCAGGCAGGATGCACAGCCCTTTCAGAGGGGCAGCTATAGACAGGGTTTCTCTGTGTAGCCCTGCCTGTCCTGGAACCAGGTTGGCCTTGAACTCAGAAATCTGCCTGCCTCTGCCTCCCATCAATCAGTCTACTGGTTCCATGTCGGGAAGCAGGCTACATCCTACATCTAGTGAAGTTGCAACCTAAGTCCCTCTTCCTGGTCCTCAGCATCCTGGCCTAGAGCTTTTATCGCCCTCTGGGGACCTCAGGAGACCTTAATTAACCACACCCCCATCTAGTACTGGAGTTCCGGACCCACATAGACTCCATCTTTGCTCATCACCCTGATCACGCCAGAAAACCGACTTACTCTCTCTTTCCTACCTCAGGATGCTGTGCCTGCCCTCTCCTCCAGCACTTACTGCCTGGGTGTTTTTTTCCTTAGCATCCTTCCTGAACATGGCTCCCAAGTCTTGAACCTACATAGTGCCACTCAGTGCTAAGTCAACAAACTTGCCTGCAGCAGACAGAGGCACTCCCTCCCTCATCCCCATCCTTACTATTCTTCCAAACAGGGGCCAGGGATACTCTCTCCTACCTTACCTAAAAGCTGAGAACTCATTGAGGAAAGCCCCCAGGTTCAGTCCCTGCATTGTGGGCATTCTAAAGCTATCTCTTGCTGCCTGGATTGGTTGGGTGTGGCTGCTTTGTGGCAGAAAGCAGGCAGGGGTGGGGCTGGGGGCACAAGAATGGAGCAGCAGTGTTGCCCTAGGCCATGTGGTTCTTCTGCTCAGGGACAGAAGAAAGGCTAAGAAAACAATATAACTACCACCCTTAGAACTGAAGTGCACGCCACTGCTGGGCCAGTGTGAAAGCTCTGTTAGGTGATATTCTCTATCTAGCCTCCTCTTTTGTCTTTCTGTCAGTCAACAGTTGCTCGGCACCCAACACTTTGAGGGAGCAGAGGGCAGCAACCACTGCCAGGTCTCTTACCTCTCCTGGTAAGGGTATAGTTCACTTATCAGGTTCTGCTCTGCAATGACAGTCCGCTGGTACAGTGTACCTGCAAACAAACCACGTCAGTGAGCCAGCCTCTGGGTCCCTCACTCCAGTTCTCCACCCTTCTGGAAGGAGCTGAGAGTACTGAGCGCTTTGGCATCCAGGAGAAAATAGCCGGATACTGAGTAGTATAGCATTGCTGCACGGGCGGCCGGGATGCCAGTAGCTCCCACCTGGGACAGCCGTCTCTGTTTTCAGTCGTGTGGCGCAGTCCAAGGCGACTGTAGAGTAGGGGGCGGGCAGGGTCAGCAGCCTGGTGCAGAAGGCATATGCTCTATGGTATAGATCTTCCGTGATGCCTGTGGCCTGGTGGGAGGGAGGGGTGGATGCTCTAGGTCTTGAAGGGTGGTGTGGATTAGAGTAGGTGTGGAAGAAGGAGGGTTGGGACGGATGGGCCGACTGACTCTGTGCTCTCCACATCCTCTGTTTACAGGCTCTCCTCCCAGCCTCTGAAAGACCTCCCCACGACACCACTCTCCTCTTTGCAAGACAAAAATCCATCCCTGCGTTCTCCGCAGATCAATCCTCCCCCGGCCTCGAGATGCCTGAGCTACGTGGATCATCTCCAGGCTTGAAAACTTGGTGTCACTTCCCAAGTCTCTGCACCTCCATGAATTTCACAGGCATAGGGTACCCCACAATGCTGAAAGGCTTCCATGCCTCCCTTCTGGCTTCCTCCTCACTGTGTTTGATTGCTTTGCCAGAGCCCAGCTTCACCCCCATCCCAAATGCTACAGTGACTTCCCAGGGCTCACCACCAACTCCTTTAACCAAGAGTGTGAAACATTGTTTTTCTTATGCCCCACCTCTATGTAGAGATCACCAATTGTAAGAAATCAACCTTTCTGGTCCATTTTTAGTACGGTCTGCATTTAGAGTTCACCAAAGAGTCACAGACAAGCAGAAGGCAGTGGGCTCCTCCCTTCCCTCACTTGTCTCAGAACTCAGAGAGTTGGGAAAGGAGGCCGTACTCAGGAAAGCCCCTGAGTAGTCACTAGATAAGGCTTTGCATCCTGGACCAATAGGATGCAGAGTTGGGGAAGAGGCTATGCTAGAGAAGTGTGAAGATCATAACTCTATTGGGAAAAGAGAGCAGGGATTTCTCAAAAATCTCTGCCATGCCAGCCATTTTGGCCTTTTCTCTATGCTAGAGTCCTGTAATGCAGGTTAAAAATGTTTTTGCTTTCTCCAGTATCTTGAATGTGTTGTTACAGAATGAGGAGCGTGTTACTCACAGTGATGATGCATAAACGAACAACCCAAGGGCTCACCCACTATCAAAGACCCTCCATCTGTTCTCCACACCGTTTCAATTCCCCCATCGCCTGTCCAATTTTATCTCTGGGTAGAACGGAAGGCACTCAACGTTATGGGAAGCAAGACCAGGCTCACCTTAGCAGAGATTGGGTGCCAACTAGGGAGATGGGATGGGGCCTTGTGATTTGAAGTTCCCATCATGTAGGTGCTGGGAATTGAACCAGGGTCCTCTTACCCACTGAGCTTTTCTCCAACTCCAGTCACTCATATTTGATTACAGAATGAATGGCCCCTTATTCCCTTTGAGAATTGTGACTTTTCCCTGATATCCCCCAGCCCCCAACCCCTCTCACCTTAGTGAGCACGGACATTAGAGTGAGCAACAAGGGTATGATGACATGGCGCCCGTCTTCGCTTTCTGCCTGGAAAACAGGAGATCCTAGCACTGTGCTGGGCTGGGTGCTCCTGGGAGCACCACATCCTAGCTACAGGACGAAGGTTAGGCTGGGGGTGATGAGAGATGAGATGGAAGGCAGCAATATATTATGTTGAAGGGAGTGGCCTGCTGTGGAGAGGGGAGAAGGGAGAAGCAAGGCTGTGGAAGCCCTCTATGAGGGGCGGGACAGACAGAAGAATCCTTGGGCAAGCCGTTAGGACAGGAGCCAAAGCTAATTGACAACTTGAAGCAGTGTTTCCCAAGCAGTAACATGCAGGACGTGGATAATTCCAGGTGGCACAAAGATAAACCTTAGTGACTGCACACAGATATGTAGAGTGTGTGAATGTGTATACATTATACATGTACACATACACATATACATAATGTTTCTACCCAGTGATGTGGGTTTTCCATTTATGGCTATGCTATGGAGTTTCTTTTTGAAATACGTTAATTTAAGAAACAATGGGAGTGGATGGATAGAAAAGAGTGCTGAGATTAAAAATCAATGAAGAAAAAAATCAAGCACATGGTTCACAAACAACCCAAGTTTGGGAGCATAGATCTGCACAGATGGAACCCCAACCGGAAGGGGCTCCCCTCTTCGTTCCATCCCTGCCGCCTTCCTCAGGTTTGAGCACCAACCTTCTCTAGCTCTCTGAGCAGAATTCGAACCAGAATGGAGCTCTTTCCTGGATTTCTCTCCACCTTCTTGTGCAGAGACCATCTCCACATGCCTGGGCCAGGAGAAAGAGAGACTGTTTCTCTGAGCAGGATCCTGATCCCTGGGTCCTAGAGTGTGACCGGGCTACATCTGACCCTGTTGTAAGAGCTGACCCCAGGTGCTTGTGTTGAGCTCCTCCCATGGCCACCTGATCTCTAGCTCTTTCTAGGCAATGAGCTCCTAAGCCAGAAACAAGAGGGAAGGCACAAGAGAAGACAGAGGTGTATGTGTGGAACACGGAGCAGTAATATGTGCAGGCCCAGAGCTCCATCCACCTTCTGAGTGATTCTAGGTCCTAAAAGAGAGTTTTGATGGAAGAGAGGAAGGTAACAGAGCCCTATTACAGTCTGCAAGATAGCAGCCCAGTCACCTTCTACCTGAAACTTCTCTTTTTTGCAGCTTCAGTTACTAACCACCATGGTCTTAACATATTAACCAGGAGGGTTGAACCAGGAAGCAGAGAAGCCTTCCAAGTCCACAAACAGACAGCTAGGCTAGAAACCCCATACCCAAGAACTTTAGGCTGGGCCCTTCCTGGAATACCTGAGGCAGAGCTGGAAGTCTGGGACAGGGCTGAGGAGTGGTTGCTTCCTGCTCCGGCTCTTACCCTGATTGCTCTGGAGGGCTGGGTTTGGGGTGTTGAGCTCTCGAAGCACAGCCTGTACACTCCTCTGGAAGTCCAGCTCCACATCTGAAAGGGAACCTCGAGGTCAGGAGCTGTGCTGCTCAGTCCATCTGGCCTTACTGCTGCCCCAACCTTTATTCTCTGGAGAATAGTCTCAGCCTTCCCAGAAACCTTGCAAGGTGCCCGGTAGCAATCCATCAAGAGTTGGCAGCCAGCACGCTTGCTCTGAGCTGGAAGATAGTATTTCTGTGTTCTTTGTAAAACCAGAACTTTCCAAAGTGGAGATATATGGTAATCCAAGCCCCTCTTACCTGAGGCTTCACTATTTGTGGTTTCAACTATCCATCACCAACTATGGTCTTAACACATTGAATGGGAATTCTATAAATAAACAATGTATGAGTTTTAAATTGTTTGTTGTTCAGAAAAGCATGGTAAAATCTCATACCATCCTCCTCCATATGGCCTGAGACCTGAAATATCTTTCTTTCCAGTGTATCCATGTAGTATACCACCTACTTATCCATTAGTCATTAGCAGCCATCTTGATTACCAGCTAAACTATCTTAGTATAGTAGTGCTTGTGTTCTAATAACTTTTATAAAAAAAAAATGGTGTGTGTGTGGGCATATGCATTTGTAATGTGTGTATAAGTATGTGGTCATATGTATATGTGTGTATAAGTAGGTGGTCATGTGTATGTATATGTGTGTATAAGTTTGTGGTCATATGTATGTAGATGCATATATATATATGTATATATAGGCATATGCACATGTACATATGAATATGTGTGTTCAGGTATGTGCACCCATGCACATGTGTATGGAAGCCAGAGGAGGAGTTGAGTATCCTGTTTTTTCATTTCCACCTTATCCCTGTGACTTACCCAGGATTCCCCTGAAGTTGAAGTGTTGTTGGAGATAGAGTTCCAATAAATGATAACGTCCACAATCTAGATTCTCTTCAAATAATGACCTGCCAGCCTCCAACCCAAGATTCTCTCAGGTCCTCTTTACATTAGTCACATAAGACAGGCTCAGACATAAATTCTTCCCTTTTTGTGTGATTTTATTTTATTATTGTGTGTATGTGTGCATGTGTGTAGTTGTGTATGTATGTGAGTGTAGGCACATGTGTGCCATGGTGGGCATGTGAAGGTAACCTCCAGGAGTCTGTTCTAAGCTTCTATCATGGCTTCTGAAGATGAACTAAGGTCGCCAGGCCTTCGAGCTCTTCTATCTACTGAGCTGTCTCTCCAGCCAAGGTGGAGACTTTTGGACCCTAGATAGACAGGGTCTACACCCTTGTTCAGCATGGACAAGTCATAGAAGACACATTTGGGGGGACATCTATGACCCTTAAGTAACCCTTACAATTGGGGTATTGAAGTCTGAGGGAGGGAAATGGGGCAGAATAGGAAGACAGAGGAAAGTGATGGGGACCTGAGTGGAAGGAGCCCTCACCACGAAGTCTACTTGGAGCTGAGAAGCAAGAATCTCTTGTCGACAGCAGTACTGCCGACTGAAAGGCTGTCTGCACACAGCCATATTCCTCTCGTACACAGATCCTTTCTGTTAAAACAGCAATGGGCCAGGCTTAGGACCTGGATATGTTTGACCTTGGTTGAGCTTTACTCCCCTCTCCAGCCGTAGTTTGAGAGTCTCACACAAAACTATTAACTTTGTTTACAAGTGAAGAGTCCTAGTCCCTGTGACCCAGACAGCGATCTTATTGGTTGATCATATTAATTGTAGCCGTTCAGGAGTTCCTCAGGACCCACCTGGTGATGGCAGCCAGGTTCCTCAGTCACCATAAGGGTAACAGCTTCGAAGCCGCCAAAACCCTATATTCAGCTATGGTAAAGACAGTGGAGTGGGGCTGCTTTGGAGAATCTCATATCCATTTTCCAGAGGGTGTCTTGTCTTTCTTTCTGAGTGTCGCTTTCTTGTAGATGGCTATAAAATACCTTTATTAAGTATTAACTTTGCTTTTTAAAAATCATATAAATACTGTTCCTGGTAGTGACAGCAACGCTGCTTTACTTACACTGTCCCAGATGGTGTCAGTGACATTGCCCCCACTCAGTCTCAGGGTCCCCTCCGCCTGGTCTGGGCTTCCACCTTGGCCTCTGTCCTGACTCTGGCTTGTTCATTCCAGTTTCATCAAGAAGGTTGGCAACTCATCTCAGAGAGAATCCCCGCCCTTATATGATCCTTGATACCTTTGGCCTGTCTAGGGCAAGAGCCTTGCTAAGTCTCAGGAAGTTTCCACTTCCTCTGTCCTCACTCTCCTCCTAGACATGGCAGGTGAGTGAAAGAAGGAGGATGTGTAAGTGACTTAGTGACGTGAGGCAGCCTGGAGAAAGCCTCTCTCTGCTCTCCCTGTGAAGTTCTGTGCTTGCTGGCACCAGTACAGAGCACACCAGAGCTTTTCACAGCTGCTCCCCGGAAGTCCTACTCTGGTGGCTAATTTTGACTCTAGGTCCCACTAGCAGTATTACACTGTGGAACTGCTCTCTGGATTCCTCTCCACCTAAGACGCACACACACACACACACACACACACACGCACGCACGCACGCACGCACGCACGCACCCACGCACTCGTGTACCATCCCCCAGCAAGCCAACCTCTCCCTCTTGCTCTCTGCCTCCTGTCTGTCCCACAGGTGTTTCCTTGAGCAAATCCTTATACATCCTGGTGTCCGCTTCTTGGAGGATCTAGACGAGGATGGGAAGTCTGGGAAGTGCTCCTCACAAGGAGAGACTTCCCTTTGCAGTACCCTCCAACCAAGAGTGTTTCTTATACACAAGTAATTTGTCTTCTCTAGTCACCAGACAACACAAACTACATACCTCAGGGCTTCCCTTTTTGACTTGGCTGCCAAGAACGTCACAGCCGAATTAGAGTCCAGTCCCAAACATCAGCCCGTGTCAAGGGGCTGGGACCTCACTTCCTGCTTCCTCTTCGCTGCCTCCGCCTTGGGCTTTATTACATGTATACCTTAACTGTCTTTAATTCCTTTAGGAGGACAGAGGCTACATATGTAAATGTCACAGATGGTAGCTCCAGTTAAACCATTAACCCTAAGGTACCCTGTGCTCTGGTGGTCATCAGGCAGCCCCGCTATCTAGTTATGAGGCAGATACATTCTCCAGAACATAATTGCCATCTCTGAAGCCCCCACTTTCCTCCCAGTTCTCACTCATCCCTGTGAGGCACTTGTCACTGTCCAGGCCTGATTCCCAGCTTCTCCCAACCTAAAGGTTTGCAGAGCATGACAGCCAGGTCTATCCACCTAGCCAGGAAGTCACTTAGTCTGGCGTGTCAATTGCTCCAACCTGCCCTCTCATCTAACATTTCCACCTCACATGAAGATTTAATGAAGATACTTAATGAACATAATGCAAGGTGAGTTATTAGTAAATTCATTGTTTGTCTATCTTCCCCCTCCCTCAATCCCTCCCCTTCTTCCTTCCCTCCTTCCCTCTCACCCTTCCCTTTTCTATGTCCTTTCATTTTTACTTCCCCTTTCTTCCTTCCCTCTCTCCTTCCTCCCTCCCTGCTGAATTCTTTCTTTCCATTGCTTCCTCCTGACTTTTCTCCCTTAAACTTTTAGTCCTTCTTTTCAACCCCCCTCCCTTTTCTCTCCCTCCCTCCTTTCTTCCCTTCCTTCTGTTCCCCCTATCTCCTCTGACTACATGAAAAGATTTAGACCAGTGATAATTCTGATCTGTCTCTGACTCTGCCCGTCCCCCACCCCCCATGTTTCAGAGAAAAAGAGAAGTTGCCAGTAGGTCCTGGAGACAATCTCAAACCAATGCTGTTTTTGAAAGCTGGAACACACTCCCGCTTTGGCCCTCTGCTGGCTTGCTGACGTGGTCTGCTCAGGCTTGCCTAGTATTTTCTGAAAGCTGAGTTAGGAATCAGGAAGATTTATAAAAATGCATGTGCCTGGCATCTCTTGCAAGTCTGAAAATCCAAGGATGCTTTTGTGAGTCTTTCTGATATGGGATGATGGGCAGGTGCTGGGAAACAGTGGACCCAGGATGCAGCATGGCTTCTCTGCTGTTTCCTAACCTACCTTTCCTGTCTTCACTGGTTTCCATTCTTTGCCAGACCATGGAGACCTCAGTTATCTAACTGAGCTGGCGTAGGTTGTTCAAAAAGAGATGGAGTGAAAGGTAATATTCTCGTTTCAAGGAAGTGAGACTTCTCAAGACCAGGAGAGAAAAAGTGCTATGGAGCCACAGGGAAAGGGGCACCTGAGCACCAAGCACTGTGTCTCTGGATGCTACATACAAACCTTCTGAACCGACTTTGCCCAGAGCACAGGAATGTTCTACAAAGAAACCTCCATCTCCCTTTAGGGAACAGTGGCCTTGCATAAGCCTGGTCAGCCACTTCAGGAGGCCCCAGCCAAACAGAAGGATCATCACCACCTCTTCCCAGTGTCCAGGCCTTGTAAGCCCAGCTCCACAGGGGAAGAACACACTCCTGATCTTGGTGTTGCTGGATATTACAAGTATATATTATTATTATTATTATTGATTTTGCAAGACAGAGTTTCTCAGTGTAGCCTTTGCTGTCCTGGAAGTCACTCTGTAGACCAGACTAGCCTCAGAGTCACAGAGATCTGCCTACCACGTGCTGGGATTAAAGGTGTGCACCATCACTGCCTGGTAAAATTAGGTATTACTAATATTTCAATGCAATGCTAAATGTTCATCAAATCAAAGTAGACAGACTACATTTCCTAGACTCTCGCGGTTAGAGAAGAGCGATACAATAAATTCTGACCAATGGAATGTGATAGAAGTGAAGCCTGTCATTTGCGGGACTGATGCTAGAATTTCACACATTGTACCCACACTGTCCCTACTGAACAGTGGCCTTGCATGATGGCCACAAGATTGAATCCTCAGACACCAGAAGACTGCTTAGAGCCCAGGTTGGACTGTGATTAAATGTGAAGTGAGTATTGCTGTGCTCTTCTGATATTTGGGGTCATTTGTTACATCAGCTAGCATTCCTTGACTGACTCATAGATGTACAAGATATTTCCTCACCGAGCAGCCAGGCCTTCTGGACATGCCCTTCCCCAATCCCACACACTGACCTGAGCTCTCCATGGAGCCTGTCCCGTAAGGAGGGGATGTGGTTGTCTCAAGCAGCAGAGTGGAAAGCAGAATGGTGTTTTCTATACAGAGATTGTTCTGAAAAATAAGAGGCAGCCTGTTAGTGTGTGTAGGAAAGTGCAGAAGTGCCTCCAGGATACCTGCCTGCCAGCAGCAGCTGCAAACTCCAAGCGGGAGACTTGGGGCAGCTACCTAAGCATTCTAAACAGTAAATAGTATCAGGAAGAGGGTAGACGGGAACCAGAACTCAAGAAAGAATGACCTAGTGATGAGATTTCTGCTTTCCCCATTCTTCCATAACCAGCCTGGCATGATGCCAATCCAGCAGCCTAAGAAAGAAGTTAAAGGTTGGGGGTGGGGTGGAGGTGGGGGCACCTGAGAGATGACTCAGGAGTTAAAAGCATGCACTGCTCTTTCACAGGACCAGAGTTACATTCTGGCACCCATGGTGGACAACTCACAACCACCTGTAACAAGTCAGGTTCCAGGGGATCCAATGGGCTTGCTCCATGGGCACCTGCACTCACATGCATGCACACAACCACACAACTACACACACACACACACACACACACACACACACACACACAATCACACAACCACACACACACACACACAATTTAAAAAGAAAAGGAGCCTCTGTTTCTTGTCTGAGCTACAGAAAATAACTCTTTAAACTGGAGAGATGGGGAACTCCCTCTCCCTTTTCCATTTTCTGCTATGGACCCAGGGACTCATGCAACGCTTAGAGCAGTGATGCTGGACATGGTGGCTTGAAGATGCCAAGGAGTCAGAAGAAGTGAAGCTCATCTCTCTAAGCCCAGGGTCTGTGGTCTTGAGGGCTGCAGAGGAATATGTTACCTTTTCTGACTATCAATAACAGCAAAGAACAAACTACAGAAGTACTAAGAAAATGGCAGACCTCAAGATGCAACAATAACTACATTAAATGTGAATGGCCTAAATTTACCAAAAGAAGGTTGCCAGAATGGATAACATGAAGAAAAGGTTTGGGGTTGCTTATTTGTTTTGAAATAGGATCTCACTATGTAGCTCTGACTGACCCCAACTAATTATGTATTCCAGGCTGACCTCGAACTTGCAGCAATCCTCCTGCCTCTGCCTCCCAAGTGCAGTGATTAGAAGAGTGCACCACCACAACCAGCTTGCATGACAGAAAGGTAAGCAGAGTTAATTCTATGCAGTCTGCAATAAATTTGCTTCAAATTTAAACAGTAGTTTAAATAAGCTAGAAACAAACAAAAAGATAAATCATGAAAATATGAAGAAAAATAAAGTTAAGGAGTCTAAGTGGCTATATGACTAAGAAAAAGTACATATAATAAGAAGAAATTTACTGGGAATAAATAGAGACATTATAAAATGATAAAGACTCAACTCATGAGGAAGATGCATATAGTGGTGTGTGTGTGTGTGTGTGTGTGTATGTGTGTGTGTGTGTGTCTACCTGTGTGGCTTCAAAATTCATGAAAGAATACGAAGTAAAATTAAAGCATAAGTGGAAAAATCTATTATAGTTGGAAATGTCAGCATTCTCGGTAACTGATAGTCAAGAAGAAAAACCAACAGAAATATAGAGATATTGGGGTGGAGACATGGCTCAGTGCCTAAGAACACTGACTGCTCTTGCAGAGGACCTGGGTTCAACTCCCAGCACCCACATACCAACACATTATGTCTGTAACTCTTACATGAGCACAAGGCATCACATGGTGTATATGTATAACATACAAGAAAAACACTTATACACATAAGATAAAATGAAGAAATCTTAAAAATAAGGTAAAATTAAAATGCATCTCTTCCAGAAAGATCATAGAGACATCAAATAATATTAAGTAACAATACCAATCAACTGAATTTAATTAACATCTATAGAACCTTAAAGACAATAACCATTGTATGAAAATTCTTTTAACATGTACATAATATGTCTAGCAGGATAGGTCATGAATAGGTGGTACAAACCTTAACAAACTTAAAGGAATAAAGTAGTACAAAGTAAGTTCACAGACCCTAATAGAAGTAAACTTGAAATTAAAAAATACATGAATATAACTTTTGAAAAGTCTTTAAACATATAAAGAAATATATTTCTTTAAAAATGTTTCCTGAAGGTTTATTTTTAGTGTACATATGGAGAGAGGGGAGGACGGTTGTGCACTTGAGTTCAATGCCTATAGAATCCAGAAAAGATATAAGACCCCTTGGAGCTGGAGTTATAGGTGGCTGTGAAGCACCCAGTGTGTGTGCTGAGAACCAGTCATGAGTTCTTTGCAAGAACAGTAAGAGGCTGCTGAGCCATCTCCCTAGCCTAGCATCTCTCTCTAAATCATGCATGAACTCAGAAAACAGAGTACAGGGGAACATTTTCCAGCCCATTTCAGAAGTCTTTTATTCACCAAAACCAGACAAGGATAGTACCAGAAGAAGAAGAAGGAGGAGGAGGAGAGAGAGGAGGAAGAGAAAGAGGAAGAGGAAGAGGAGGAGGAAGAGAAAAATACAATATCTCTTATGCATATATATGGAAAAATCTTCAACCAAGTATTAGCAATATATGGACAGTATTACATAATGGCTTGATGAATTTATCCCAGGCATGAAATACTAGCCTGATATTTGAAAACCGATCAATGTAAATCTACTATGGTGAAGACTAAAAATAATCACAAAGTCCTATCACTAGCATTTGACAATTTCAGTGGTCGTGGATGACAAAAGCTCACAGAGGGCTAGGAGCAGGGGGATTTTATTACTATGACCAAAAGTATCTGACAGCATCACAGGACAGGAGTGAGGTGTCTGTCTGCTGCCACCATTGTTAGTCAACTTGACATTAGAAATCCTTGCCAGTGTAATATGGAGGAAAACAGCCACACATACCAGATTGCTGCATTGTTAAAGGAACTCCCGAGCTAAAGCCAGTCTACAGTATACATATTGAAAGGAGGAAATAACCCTGCAGACTATCTGCAGACATTATGTTACTTACTTAAAATAACTGATATACAAATCATTGCAGGTTAGAAAACCTTAGAACAAACAAAATGAATTCACACACACACACACACACACACACACACACACACACACGCCCTCTTAGGGTGAGCGGAATGGCTAAGTAGGTAAAAGTACTTGTGGCCAAACAATGACTAGAATTTAGTTCCCTAGCGCTCCACTTGGTGGAAGGAGAAATTTAATTCCTGCAGTTTGTCCTCTGACCATATACATGCACCATGCACACATGTATGTACACACATAAACATTCAAATAAATGTAATAATTTAGATAAGGGCACAAGAAACAAGGTCACATCACACCACCAGACATATCTTTATATACTAAAAATGAGCAATTGGAACCCCTAATTTAAAACATATGATCATATAAAATAGCATCAAAATTAACAAAGAAGTGCCAAGGTATAAATCTAACAAAACATGTAGAACCTAAAAGATAAGAATTATAAAATGCCAATAAAATAATAAGACGTACATAAATAAAGAGGCATGTTAAGGCTCATAGTTTGGAAGATCTGTTAAGATGTGAGTCTCCCCAGGCTGATGTATATGGATGAATGAATCCTAACAGAGTTCTTTTATAGCTACATATAGGTAGAAGCTGGGATTTATAGGGACAAGCAAAGAAACTGGGGTAGCCAAATGATATGGGGAAAAAATGTTGTTGGCAGGGACTCATGTTTCATTTTAAGAATGACTACAAGTTATTAGTGAAAGACCAGACACATTATTTCAGATTTTCACAGTTTTTCTTATACTTACTGGTTACTATTTCTTGAGTGTGTATGTGTTGGGGGGTGAGCACATGGGCTCATGTGTGCTATCATGTGACTGTGGAGGTCAGGAGACAAGTTACCATAGTGAGTTCTTCTTCCACCAGTGTGTCCCAAGGACTGAACTCAAGCAGCCCATTAAGCTTGGCGGCAAGCCCCTTTATCCTTTGAGCCATCTTGCCAGTCCTTGTATGTTATTTTTTTTTACCTGATATTAAAGGTATTTAATATAATTGCAGCTCCTAAATTTTGAAATGCACAAAATATTCCTATTTATGACAGGGTGATGAATATGATAATGCCCCCTGACAAACTCCACAGCATGAAGTTCATTAGGTACTGCATTGAAAATCCTTTTACAATGTTGATATCAATGTGATTAATCATACAAAAAGTCAGTAATGATTTTCAATAACAGTAGGGTGTGCAGAATCCCTGAGTGACACTTCTGAATAATTTCGTTGATAATCTTGAACCAACCTCAAGATTTAATTCCAGCGAATCAAAAATAATGATTAATACATTTTTTCTCCTCCTGAGATCAAGGATCCCATTTAGGGCACACATCTGTTTCACAGACACTTTCAATATTTTCAGTAGGAATTCTGATGTCCTCAGTCAGCTTCCCATATTCATCTCACATTTCTTCAGTGATATTTGTTCCCGTTGCACTTGGTAAATCCTGCTACTTTGCTCCACACTCCCTACCAGAATGGAGATGCCAGTCAAGGAAACATTCTGAAGTCAGGTCAGACATTCTTACCATGTGGGAGGATCTCAAAAATTAGACAACGGGAGCTGTGACCACCCAGTCATCTTCCATTTAATTTGTATGTTATTTTTTTAATGACTTATACTAAACAACAAAAAATGAGAGAGAGAGAGACAGACAGAGAGAGAGAGATACAGACATAGACAGAGACAGAAACTGGAAAGATAGAGGGAGGAAAAAAAGAGAAATTAAGAGAAATTAAAGTTGCTCACCTTTAAGCTGTGGGGTTATGAGTGACTGTTACTTAATATGTTTTATTCTTTCTGATTTCTTTTATTAGTATATGTAAGTACACTGTAGCTGTCTTCAGACACACCAGAAGATCTCATTATGGATGATTGTGAGCCACCATTTGGTTGCTGGGATTTGAACTTGGGACCTTCGGAAGAGCAGTCAGTACTCTTAACTGCGGAGCCATCTCGCCAGCCCCTGATTTCTTACTGAGTGTTGTTTGTCTTCGTTTTCCACCATGCAATGCACAAGAACACAAGATGTGTGCCTATGAACCCTCCACTTAGCTTTAGATCATGACCACTGATTGCACTGCATAACCTCAGAAAGAAACCAACTAACCTCTTAAAAATCTGCCTAGACAGGGCAGGCTGGAGAGATGGCTAAGAGCACTGACTGCTCTTCCAAAGGTCCTGAGTTCAAATCCCAGCAACCACATGGTGGCTCACAACCATTCGTAATGAGATCGGACGCCCTCTTCTGGTATGTCTAAAGACAGCTACAGTGAATTTTGCCGGAGCGAGCGGGGCCATCCTGAGTTCAATTCCCAGCAGTTACATGATGGCTCACAGCCATCTGTACAGCAACAGTGCATGCATACAAGTAAAATAAATAAATCTTTTTTTAAAAAAGTCTTCATGTCTGTCATCTTCTCCAAATGATAGGAACTACTAAACTAAGTTCCAGGCCAGCCAAAGCTACATGAGACCCTGTCTTAAAAAAAAAAAAAAAATCCATGGTCTGGGCATGGGGCTTTCTGGTAGCACAAGCTGCTCAAGAGGCTAAGACAGGAGAGGAGGCTCATGTGACCTAGGAGTTCAAGGTCAGCCTGGGCAACAGAGCAAGACTTTGCCTCAGATACAAAAACAAATAGCTAAGCAGTGGTGGTGCATGCTTTAATCCCAGCACTCAGGAGGCAGAGAGGTAGGTGGAGCAATCCCTGAGTTCAAAACCATCCTAGTCTACAAGTCAAGTTCCAGGACAACCAGGATTACACATAGAAACCATGTCTTTAATAATAAAAAATAAATAAATAAATAAAATAACAAACAAACAAAACCAAAGAAGGCATTGACATTGGAATGTATTGTGAAAAAGTCAAGCATAAAAACTTAGTGATGTCTGGGGAGTTCCTGTATTAGGGAAGGGATTATGATTCATTGATGGCAGATTATCAGAGCCATGTTGAGGGGGATAAACAGGCAGCTGGGCGTAAGGAAGACTCCAGTTTGACACCACACCCTCAGTGTGGAGACCAAGAGAAGCTTCTTACATGAGAGGCAGGAGGTCAGGTTCCCATGATCTCCATCTCTTACCCATGTGGATGCTGGGAATAGCCATACCTTAATGTAACCCTCTGCCCAGCAGTTCCAACCTGCATCATCTCTTGATGTACTGTGGCCGTTCCCCAACAGGTCTCCCAGCTTCTATTCTTGCCCTAGTAGTCCTTTGATTAAAGCCCCCTGGGCATTCCTTTTGATCTTTCTGCAAATCCCACACACTTTGTCCTATCTGAAGTCCGCCTGATATGGCCCCAGTGCATGTCTCCAGCATCCTCTCTACTCTCATATCACTGCGTTCTCACCTATTGGGTTGTTCCACTTGCCAAACTCTGTCTTACTTTAGGGCCCTTTCACACTTCTGCCTGGAGCATCTACCCTCCAGTTTCTCCCACAACTGGCTCCTTCTCAACATTCGAGTCTCATTTTAAAGATTTTTAAAGTATATGTGTATTTGTGTGTGCCTGTATGAATTTATGTGTATCACGTGTGTATAGATGCTTCAGGAGATCAGATCTTCAGGAGCTGGAGTTAAAGGCAGTTGTAAGCCACTAGGTATAGGAGCTAGGAACCAAACTTGGGTCCTCCACAGGATTAACAACTGTTCTTAGCCTCCAAGACATCTCTCTAGCCTTCAGGAATCATTTTAAGGGTCACTTCCTCAAATAGCTATTTTCTGACATCCCATGCAAGACAAACAACTCTTGTACAAACTTTGATTTCAGTCACAGCACCTGGAGTTTTCCTGCATCCTATTTTTCCTCCTCCTCCTCCTCCTCCTCCTCCTCCTCTTCCTCCCCTTCCTCCTCCTCCTCCTCCTCCTCCTCCTCCTCCTCTTCCTCCCCCTCCTCCTCCTCCTCCTCGTCCTCCTCCTCTTCCTCTTCCTCCTCCTTCTCCTCTTCTTCCTTTCCTCTACTCCTCCCTCTTTTGGAGCCTCAAAATGGGGTTCAAAAGTTAAGGATAAAAATGGCAAATTTGATTTCAAATACTGTTAAGGAAACAGCAGGGATGAAGGAATGGATATTTTGTTTCAAGTGGCCAGCAAAAAGTTTATTGCAGGTGCTACCATTGGGATAACAATCACTTTGTTCCCAGAGGGGATTTTCTGTTTTGTTTTGTTTGGATTTTTCCTTCTTCTTAGTATATTCTGTTTTTAAAAAGGTTGAAAACAAATGAATGAGCATTTGGAAAGACTGCTATAGAAATGAAGGGGCCTGAGAAAAAATAAAATGGCTGAATTGAGAAAACAAAAAGGGTCACTCTCCTCTCTCTTTGCTGAAAGGGTTGCAGAGTTGGTGAAAGTTGAGAGGTTGTGGGTGGAGGTAGAAGCTCTTGGGAAGTGAGGCACACTGGAAAAGAGAGAACAAAAGGGTTTGGTCTGGGTGACTGAGCAAGAGAGTGGGAGTTTCTTGCCTATGTAAAGAGGAAAAGAAACTGTGCCAGAGTGTGGTCTGGTCAGAGAAAAACTGAAAAAAACAAAACAAAAAAACAAAAGTACAATCTGATGAAACAGCCTTTGTAGAGAAAGGATTGATCTCTAACAACTGTGTTGCAAGAGTGGAAGGAAGGGAGGCCCAGGATAACCAGATCACCATCAGCTTTCCCAGTAGTCTACAGCATATACCTACATGCTAACAGTGTGGAACAGATAGGTTGGCATTCTATAGAAATTAGATCTAATTATAAAATAGATTTAAAGTGTTTTAAAGAAGCTATGACTTGGGGGCTCAGCAGCACTGACTGCATTTTCAGAGGTCCTGAGTTCAATTCCCAGCAACCACATTGTAGATCTGAGTCCCTCTTTTGGTGTGTCTGAAGACAGCCACAGTGTACTCACATTCATAAAAATAAATAAATAAATCTTAAAAAATAAAGAAGCTACTATTCACCATTCATGGAGAAGGGATCTTTTACAAAGTAGGGTGCTCAGATTAATATTCTTGCAATCCCAGACACAGCCCATGATAAAATAAGGGTGAAATGGTAGATGAGCCTGAGAAAGGTGTTGATAGAGTTCATCAAGAACAACCCCAGGCTGTATCAGTTGTCCAAACACAGAACATAACAGGAATTGACTTATAAGGGGTGGGTGCACTGGTCTTACCCTTAAAATGGTTGACTGACAACCCTGTGTGGATAGAGTAATGACCTTTAACTAAGGAAAAATCACAGGCACTTGAGCAGCTGGTACAAGAGCAACTTGAGGCTCAGCATATAGAAGAGTGAAACCCCACCACCATATTTGTTATAAAAAAACTGGGGAAATAGAGAATGTTAACAGATTTAATAGTGGTGAATAGAGTAATTCAACCAATTGGTCTGTTACAGCCTGGAATTCCTTTACCTTTTTTGTTACCTAATGTGTGGCCCATGATAGTAACTGATTTAAAAGATTGCATTTTTACTATCCCTTTGCAAGAGCAGGATAGGGAAAGGTTTGCTCTCACAGTACCGACGTATAATAATGCTCAACTTGCAAAAAGATATCAGTGGAAAGTTCTTCCATAGGGAATGTTAAATATTATGTCAATATTTTGTACAAAAACTGCTAGAAATACTTCATAGACAACTTCCTCAATCTATTATTTATCATTACATGGTTGATATTTTGCTGGCTGATTCTGACACAGATACTTTAGAGAAAATGTTTAAGGAAACACAAAGAATTCTGCCATGCTGGGGGTTGCCCATTGCTCTTGAAAAACCACAGAGAGGAGATTCTATTAACTATTTGTGTTATAAAATAAGTCAACAAATATTCAACCACAAAAGGTACAGATCAGAAAGGATTAGTTGTGAACTCTTAGAAAAGATCAGCTGAAAACCCTTAATGGTTTTCTAAAATTAATGAGATATTTATTGCTTATGGCCTACCATTGTATCAACTACTTGAGACTTAAATAATTTGTTTTAGACATTACAAGGAGATTCAGACATAAACAGTCCAAGATAGTTGACAGCTGAAGCAGTGAGAGTTAACAATGGTAGAACAGAGGCTGCAAGCTGTGTATAGGGATTGATTGTATTTTGGCTATTCTGCCTTCAACTCATTCTCCTCCTGGGCTTGTTATGCAAAGGGAAGATAGTTATATGGAACGGATTTTCTTAGCACACAAACCAAGTAAAAAAAAATTAAAGACTTACATAGGAAAAGTCTCTGATTTAATCATTAAAAAGTAGAATAGGACTATATCAATTATCAAAAATGGATCCAGGAGAAACCATAGTACCCTATACAATGCTGAGAATAAGTCATCAGTGAAGATCAGCAAAGAGCTTGTAGCAACTATTTGGGAGAAATTAACAGCAAATACCCTAAAAGCAAGCATCTTTAGTTTATAAAAATAACTAATTGGATTCTCCCATGTATTGTAAAAGGAATGCCAGTTCCTGAAGCACTTACATTTTATAATGATGTAAATAAGTTAGGAATGTCAGGTTATAAGTCAAACAAAAATGAGAAAAGTAATTCAAAGCTCATATTCTTCAGTTCAAAAATCAAAGCTGTGTGCAATTCTTGTGATATAATTAGATTTCCTGAATCTCTTAATATAATTACTGCCTCTCAATATGCAGAAAGAGGTGTTCTGCATACAGAAACTGCTGAATTTATTCCAGATAATTCAGAATTAACCTTGTTATTTATACAGCTGCAACAGGCATTCAGAAATAGAAGTGATCCAGTATATATCACTCATATTTGGTCTCATATAGGCTTGCCAGATCCATTGGCATAAGTAAATAAGAAAACTAACCAATTATTAATAAGAAATGTGTTAGAGGCCTCAAAATTTCATGAAAACGGCATGTTAACAGTAAAGGTTTAAAGAAAAACTTTTCTACCACTTGGTAACAAGCCAACCACATTTTAAGAAAATGTCCTACTTATCCTTTGTAATAACTAAACTCTATTGCCTGGTGGAGGTAACCCTAGGGGTACCAAAAGAGATAAAATCTGGCAAAAGGATGTGTTTCACTTTGTAGAGTTTGGAAAACTAACATTTCTATGCCATACCACTGATATCTAGTCAGAGTTTCAATGGGCAACTGTTTGAGTTCTGAGAAGGCTGATTCTGTAACTACCCATTTATTGGAAGTAATGGCTATTGTGGGGATAGCCATACAAATTAAGACTGGCAGTGCCCCGGCATATGTCTCCAGGAAGGTGAAGCAATTCTTTGCATATTATAATATAAAGCACATTACAGGTATACCACACAATCCTCCAGGACATGTGGTTTCAGAAAGATCTACTAGCACCTTAAAGGAAATGCTTATAAAACAAAAAGGAAGAATAAAGACACCCAGACTAAATAGTGCTCGGTCAGCTTTTACATTTTCTGAATATTAATGGTCAAAGAACAGCAGCATTGGGTTATAGAAAAAAACCTGTGACATTAAATCAGCCTATAGAATATAAGAATATCTAACATCATAATGTAGGCCAGTGAAGGTTTTGCATTAGGGATATGGATTTGTTTATATTTCCACAGGAAATGAAAAGCTGTGGATACTATCAAAACTAATAAAGATTAGAACTGAGCAGGCAAAGTCTCCTGAAAACTTTGGCTACTAACCTGAAAAGCGCTTATTTCATTGAAAATGTCTGTTTCTAATTTCCCACTACACTTGCCACATTTAATGGCTTAACACACAGCGGGGGGATTATAGTGAGAATTCTGGAATTTTGATTTCTTTAAAAAAAACACAGAAGTATTATAAACTTTTTTTCTTTGTTTGTTTTGTTTTAGTCCCAGGTGTGGAGCTATGGGCTGCTTCAACCGTCTGCAAGCAGTTACGACTTGACTTGTGCTCTAGCAGAGGCATGGTTTTGCCAGCTGCAGATAGTTTCTGCAATTGTGTGACATTGGGAATTCTGGGAAGTTTTCAGGGGGGACCTTGAGAGGGTGGATGGGTTATTTGTTGGTTGTTCAGGGGGGTTGGTTGTGGTTTGCTAGTAGTCATGCTCAGAGAAGAAACAAAAAGGGAGACATTAAGTTTGAAGGAAATTTTTTGAACTGGCATCGGAGAGGGACGTTGCCGATGGGACTTCAGCTAAGGAGGAAGGTCACCTGGGTGTTTTCTCTGCCTCTCTGAGCAAGCAGGCTTTCACACCAGCATCTGCCTCTCAAGTCTTCATTGGTGAAATCAAACTATTGAGATCCCATTTTCTCTCCTATCTAGTGATAGGGGGTAAAACTTGGGTGGGGTGGCATAATAAAGGGTGGTAAAAAAAGAACCCATAAAGTAAAGAAGACCTGCTACACTCTTCCTCCTCTTCCTTCTTTGCTAATGATTAGAATTTGAACTAAGGACCACCAGAGCAGCACTGATGTGTGTGATGAGGATGAAGATGAGAGATCCTGCTACAGGTCACAAGTCAATGAATGAGAAACCAAGAGTTACAGATAGATGGATGAGACACAGCCTTGTCATTAGGGACTACTGGTCTACCATTTGTATTTTTTTTCTTTATTATTATTGTGGAGGTGTATGTGTGCATGTAACAGTGCATGTGGAGGTCAGCAGACAACTTTGTGGAGTCAGGTCTCTCCTTCTACCCTTAGACGTTGTGGTGGTTTGAATAGGTATGACTCTTTTGTGTACCATAGAGTGTGGCACTATTAGGAGGTGTGTCCTTGTTGAAGGAAGTATGCCGCTGCAGAGGTGGGCTTTGAGGTGATACATGCTCAAGATAAGCCCAGTGAGACACACAGTGTCCTTTTGCTTCCTGAAGATCAAGATATAGAACTCTCAGCTCCTCTAGCACCATATCTACCTGTACACTGCTATGCTTCCTGCCACGATGATTATGGACTAAACTTCTGAAACTGAAAGTCAGCCCCAATTAAATGTATTTCTCTATAAGAGTTGCTGTGGTCATGGTGTCTCTTCAGAGCAACAAGACCCTAACTAAGACACATGGGTTCCAGAAATCAAACTTGCATGGCAAGTGTGTACCCACTAGGCCATCTTGCCTGCCCATTCTAAAATTTTTAATGACCACAATTTGTCTCCATTTACCCAAGACTCTTCAAACAGGCCTCACACACTCTTGGCCCACCACTTAGCCACCAAAAATATCTTGCAGACCTCATACCCACAGGACATTTGTGTTGGTTAACTTTTGTCAATCTGATTGGGCCAAGGGATATCCAGGTGGCTGATAAGACATTGTTCTTGAGTACGTCTGTGAGGGGTGGGTATGAGTCAGTCTTCTATTACTTTAAGAAAGTACCAGAAGATATTGACTTGTGAATAGGAAAGTTTTATTTTATCTAGCTATTTGGAAAGTTTCAGCCCATGACAATTGCCCCGATGCTTTGGATGAGGCAGCACATAATGGCTGAAGCAAAACCACTAACTTCACAATCCAGATAGCTAGAGATAAAGAGGAAGTGCCAGGGTGTGGTGGAGCTTACCTGCAATCCCAGGACTTAGGAGGCTAAGGCAGGGAGACCATGAGTTCGAGGTTAGCTCGAGGCAAGACCTGGGAGAAGGGGAGGAAATATCCAGGATGCTATATTTCCCTTCACAGCATGCCTCTAATGAACTAAAGCCCTCTCATCAGACCCCAACTCTTTCAGGTTCTACCATCTCCCAATAGCACACCCTGAGGACCAAGCCTTTAATGCATGAGACTCTGGGGGACATTCAAGATCTAAACCATAGCAGGGTATTTCTGGAAGAGATTAGCCCTTAACTCAATGGACTCCATAAAGAAGACCTGCTCTCAGTCATGTGGCTGGGCAGCGTCCAATCCCTTGATTGCCTAAACAGAACTAGATACCAGAGGTAGGGTGAATTTGCTCTTGCTTCCTGACCTAGAAGTCCAACGTCTCTGCCCTTGACATAGGTAGGTACTCCTGGTCTTCAAGCCTCATTCCGATAAAAATTTATACCACCAGCTTCCTTGCTCCTCAGGTCTTTGGAACCAGACTGTAACTACTACATGAGCTTTTCTGGGTTTTTGGCTTGCTGAGGGACTCCTTGGTCTCCAATAGCCACGTGAATCAATCCTCAAAAGAGTGGTGCTTTCCTGCCCATGTGTTAAAGTCGTGCTGTTTCCCCATGGCAGCCTGACCTCAATGGCGCTTAACCAACTCTCTTGCTTCCTAGATTTACATGATGGTGGTAGTGAGGAACTTGAACACAATGATCTTCTTAGTTAATGGCTAAAAATCACTCCTGCCCAGGGCAGGAGCTCTGTTTTGTACAGCACTCTAACATTATGTCACATTGCTTATGTCGAATTGAAAGCCCCTTTACCAAAAATTAAAAGCCCAGTGCTTTTGGGAAAACAAGGCCAGAAACAGGCAAATCTGCTGGTTGACACAGCAAACGGCTTAGAAAACAGATTATACTGATGCCAAGAACACTGACAAAAAAGACCGTAGCTCTACAGAGTGGGAAGGTGGACACGGTGAGGGACATTGTTGTGCTTTGCCACACTCACATGGTGTCACTGCTGATGGCTGATCTGACTCAGGCTCCATTTTGGACAACTCAGGTTGCAACGTCATGCCACAAAGTACGTGCACGGCACAAAGCAGCCAAAGGGCATGTCAGAGCTCAGTTCAACAGTCCTACTGTCTCCTAGTTCCCCCAGGGACTGGAAAGACGCAGTGCCCCAGGACAGCAAGACACAGCCAGGAAGAATCCCAGCAGATGTGGCCTATGGCAGGTATCATGGGCTCTGATCTTTTGTATCCCACAATATCCATTCTGTTTTACCCACTACATCATCCTTGACCATCTATTCTTACATGCCAGAAACCATCCTCTAAACAAGCATAGACATGGGATCTTAGCTGGGTCAAGTGGCACAGATGCAGCACAAACTGTCATGGAGGCCTAAATAGGAGGATCCCAAGTTCAAGACTTGCCAGGACTACAGAATGAGCCCAAGGTGAGACCTTGTCTCAAAGGGAAAAGTAAAGTGGGCAGGGGATATAGGTCAGTAGGAGAGCACTTGCCTAACTTGTTTGAGGCCCTAAGTTCAACTCAAACACTAGCAGGGGAAAGGATGTTCCATTGAAATGGAATAGGTAGATGGATCCATTCATTCACTCAGCTGTTCACGGAACACTGTCTGTACATGGAAAGGCAATAAAACTTAAAGTGAGGGTAGAGGGCTTGGGCAACCAACTAAGTAATTAAATTGTGTATTATTTGATAAATGCAACAAAGTGAGGTTAGAAAGGAAAAACAAGAGGTCCTGGAGTTAGAGAGAGGCTTGGTTTATGTTTCAATATATTTCATTTTTAGTTTGCAGTAATGTACACTTACCAGTCACAAAGTGATGTCATATGTGTGTGAAATGTGTGGTGATGAGATCTGGTGATGAGATCAAGCGAATTAACTCTACCTTCTCCTTAGTGTTTCCTGTGCTGAAATACATTTATTCTTTTAATGAGTTTCTTCCTTCTTTTCTTTCTTTCTTTCTTTCTTTCTTTCTTTCTTTCTTTCTTTCTTTCTTTCTTTCTTTCTCCCCGATGAGTCTCATGGCTTAGGCAGCACCCTCAAGCAGCAGGCTAACTTGTAAGAAAGACCAAAAGAACCTTCGCCATTCTTGGGACCAGTGAGATGACTCTGTGGGTAAAGGTGCTTGCAGCCACGCCTGACTACCTGAGTTTGGTCCTTGGGACTCATAGGTGGAGAGAGAAGCAACTCCTACAAATTGTCCTCTGACCTCCATCAAGGTGTTTGCTACACACACACACACACACACACACACACACACACACACACATACAAAGAGACACACACACAATTAAAAAACTAAACAAAAGACCCTTCATTTTTTTTTATAGAAAGATGAGATCAAAGACAAAATAAGTAAATAAATAAACAAGGGAAAGAAATAAGGGACTCGGGACCCAGAGAGCTTTTTCCCTTAAGTCCAGAATATTAGCAAGGAGCAGCTCTTGGGGCAGGCCACAGCCTTGAGTGTAGCAGGTGGAAAGAGCAAACGGGAGCTCCGGGCCCTTGTAGAAGCTGTGCGATCCTGTCAGCAGCCTCATTGGAGGAAGCTCACAGCTGGACTGGGACTAGTGCTGAAGCTCTTAAAGGGCCTCATAACCCTGTCCTTTGCTGCGCGCATTCCAACTGCATCCCGGTGCCCAGTTGTTCAGACAGACAGACACTGTATGCACGTCCAGCCTGATAGAGCCCCGCCTGCAAAGCCAAACCCTGGGGCAACAACAGAGAACTTGCAGGTAGCCTTTCTGTTTCCCTATGACCTGCAGCCACCCACTCCCACCCAGAGAGACAGAGATAGGTAGGGATGGAAATAGCCTGCCAAGCCTTTATCACCCTCTGTCACCACCTCTCATCTCTCCATGGAGCCTCCCCGGCTGCCTCTCCCATCAGAGTGTTCTTTCTCACCCAGAGTTCAGGGGCAGATCAAAACACTTAACAGACAATAGAACTTTTTTTTTTTTAAATTAAACAACAGCATATGACTATTGGACAGATCTTCAATCCACAGTATGTGACCAGTGGGCAAGTCGAAGTGCAGGCAGAGCCCTGAGTTTCTGGGACCCTTCTCAGCCCCCAGGACCAGTCAGGATTTTAAAGATTCCTAAAGACCTTGACTCCTTGCTGGCTCTTTAAAGGGCTTCGGGCCAACTTCCTTGGGGTGTCTATCCTGAGCTGAAAGGAAACACCTGGATGGGACAGAGCAATGAAGGCAGCAACATTGTTACCAGGGAGCCTGAGAGAATCTGAGGGTCCTGGATGGGAGGGACCACAGGAACTGTAGCCTGGCCTTTGTGCACCTTTCAGGCATCATGGACAGATGTCTTGGAAATGGCATGAGGGTGTTGCAGCAGGCCTGTGACAGGGTGATGAGGCCCTACATCCTAGCCCACACTGTCTGGGGTCTAACCTAGCCTATCACTGAGGCTATTGTAAGCCTGAATGGCTTATACCACTGTGCCTGTGTCTGTCTGTCTGTCTGTCTGTCTTTCTCTCCTCTTTCTTTCTTTCTCTTTTTCTCTCTCTCTTTCTCTCTCTTTCTTTCCTTCTTTTTTCCTTTCTCTCTCTCTTTCTCTCTTTCCTTCTTTCCTTCCCTCCTTCCTTCCTTCCTTCTTTCTTTCTTCCTTCCTTCCTTTCCTTCTTCCCTCCCTTCCTCTCTCCCTCCAGCCCTCTCTTTCTTACTACTTACTTACTTACAAACCCGTGGGCTTTTTGCATGCTAGACAAAGTGCTCTGCCACTGAGCAACACCCCCAGCTATCCTCACCTTTAAAGGAGACACCATTGTAGTGCCTGTCACCTTTAAAGGAGTCACCATTGTAGTGCCTGGATAGGCAGGAGGACTGAGCCTGGTGAGACATGAGACCTGCCCAGAGCTAAGTCAATGAATGAGGACAGTCACACATTGGAGTCCTTCGCAACTCTGCATCTTTTGCCACACAAAGTCCCTAGGTCTCTGTTCCCTCATCCTCAATCATATATCCACTGACCTGCCTCTGAGATTTGCACGCTGGTCTCTCTCCTCCAGGGGTGCTCCTGGGCCAGCCTCGTCTCTGCATACAAGCCCTCCCTATCTCTGAAGCCTCATCCTGACCTCACTTTCTCTTCCCTGTATCTATTCCCAAGTCCTGGCTCACTAGCAATCTAGTGCCTTATATTACTGTTTTAGACACCCAAGGTCCTGTCTCAGTCCCTGGAGCAGGAGGCCAACATCTCAAGAGCAGATACTTCTCTCCCCACCCCGGTCTCTTTGTGAGAGTGTGAGTGCATGCACACACATACCACACCAGTCAGCTATGACAGTCACTCAATACCCAGAAGAGAGATGAACAGATGATGTTCGGGAAGCAGCATAGATAGGGATTCAGGCATCTCTGAGGGAGTGTCCCTGCATATTCATCTATTCTGCAACCTGCTACAACTTAGTTCCCTTCACTGAGCCTTGGTCTATTCCTGACCCAAGATGGGCATTAAAGCACTTACCCAGCCAACCTCTAGTGGCTGGGAGAATTGCATTTACACAGCATTGGCATTAGCCTTATTATCGATAGCAGGCACAGAGCAAACAAGGGAGGTCTCCTCACAGGATCTTGGGGCCTCTCCTCACTGGAAAATAGGTTGAAAGAAATAGCTGACAGGGGCTCTTATTTGTCACATCAGGCAGGACTAGCCTTCTGAGACATAGGTCTCTGGGGGCTCTTCAGCTACCAGTCTCCTCCATGTTGAATCTCATCTGGGTTCAGCTCTGTCTCTCCCAACTCCCTCCCCAGACACTCTGCCCCAGTCAGAACCTACCTCAGCTGGACCACAGTTGTCCACCTCCTGAGATCCTCCAGCCAATGAGCTCCTGAGGTCCTGTCTAGGAGGCCAGCAACCCCAAGGGCCAGATGTCCCAAAGGAGCCAACGAGAGCTCTTGTAGTCCTGACTGTCCACTCCAGATCTGCAGAAAAAGTTCTTCCTCACACAGCCAGTCCTGTCCCTCCCCTTCCTTCCCCTTCCCCTTCCTCACGGCCCACAAAGCCCCTCCCAGGCATATCCTGCTGAGGCTTTTTTTTTTTTTTTCAAAGAAGTGGGTGTGGTCACTCACTGTCCCTGGAGGGGTTCCTTATTCTGACCTAAGGCAACTGACCTGTCTGGAGGGATGGACATTTCCACAAGGATCCGCTCTCATTCTGATGAGGTTCTGAAGCAGAGACCTAGGCTTTCCAAAGGTCCGAGCACTCCAAACTATGTCCCATCCTGAACTGGGCACGATGGGCCAGATGTCCGCTAAGCTCCTCCCACCTGACATGTCCAGGCCAAACTATTTCACACCAAACCTGCATCTCTGTCTGTCACCTCAGAACAGAAACTGCATCATCCCAGCACCCTGCCCCTCACATTTGCATCTTAAACCACATCTCGTGTACTCAGCACCGCCTCCCCCAGCCTGTGGGCTTTGTCTTGAGCCGCTTCCTTAATCTCACCCCCAGTAGCTCCTCACTGCAACCTCTCCACGACCTAGTAAAGGTTCTTAACTATCCCGACTGCCAGGTGTGGTGGTCCACGCCTTTGATCTCCATGCTTGGGAGGCAGAGGCAGGTGGATATCTGTGAGTTCAAGGCCAGCCTGGTCTACATATCCAGTTCCAGACCAGACCAGCCAGGGCTACATATTGCTAGCCTGTCTCTAAACAGGCAAACAAAAGCCATCCAGGCCATGGGACTCTCCTTCCAGTCTTTTTCTTGGGTCATCTCTCATCTCAAGGGAGAATAGGAAACAGGGCAAAGGGGCAAGAGGTATAGCTGGGCAGGAATGTCAACAAGGGACCAGTGGTTGTGGTGGCAAATGTCAAGGCTAGGAAAGGACAGTTTGGGCACTGAGGGGGAGCTCCAACTCCTTTGCCTCCTCTCATTCTGCCGCCCTCTTTCCCGCC
>NW_022196911.1:63711481-63712176 GCF_008632895.1 Mastomys coucha | reverse complement strand
CCCCCCCATCTCAGACTTGAAATCAAACATACAGGAAAATCTCCAGCACACTTTTTTAAGCTCTCTTTTAAAAAGTCACAGATTCCATGGTCACGTCCTATTGGCTCTGGAGAGTGGCAGGCAGATCAATAGCGAAGCTGTAATTGAAGCACCTCGATCCAGCCATGCCTGAAACCCTGTTGCCTAATCTATTTCTAATTGGCTCATCTATGTGATCCAATAATTTCCCTACCTTTTAAAGATTAAACACTTTTAATGTTGGCTTCTGTTGCTTGCAGCTTTGGAAGTATGGAGTGACTGGTTTTGATTTGTTCGGCATCCTTGTAAGGCCCTCTAGATTCTAGCCTTGCCTTCTTTTTTTCTTTTTCTTTTCTTTTTTCTTTTTTTTTTTGTGGAGAAAGCCATTAGAAAAACACAGTCCAGGGATGAGCATCATTTCGTCTCTGGCTCTGCCTCCCCCCTGTTACTTTCTTTCCCGACTCTTTCGTGTTAATCCTATCTAGTGTTCTGAGGCCATGTGCCTGTCTGCGCCCCCCATCCCCACCCCCGGCTCCTGCCCAGTAAGTTTTGGGATAGTAGCGGTCATCAGATTTTAATCACCCCATCCATGTGAAGGGAAAGATTGGCTCATTCAGTAAAGCAAGTGGAAAGTGAGCGCAGGAATGACAGGCGTGGGGGCGGGGGACAGGCGGGGG
>NW_022196911.1:63698333-63711471 GCF_008632895.1 Mastomys coucha | reverse complement strand
GGGGGGGGTGGTGGTAGTGGAAATAAACCCAGTGCATGATAACCGAGAGCATGAACCAGTGCGGCCTCCACGGGCAGCCGGGCTTATCAGCTTTGGCCTAACTGAATCGGAAATCACAAGCCGGCCTCTGCTCTTGTGGCCACACCGCTCTTATCAGCAGCGTTTCTGCAGCTGGTGTAAGTGTGGTAACCATGTAGCTGACAGCAGGGTGACTGACTGCAGACAGTTCCAGAGCCATCCCTTCCCCCGGGGACAGAGCGGGAAGGAGCCTGCGCGCCTGTGCACAGCCCCGCCCATCTCCAGGCCTGCTGTACAAGCTGGTCTGTCTAGCCCCACCCACTTCCCCTGGACCTATCTCCCAGCAACTTCTCCTACCAGTGGGAACAATAATTCCTTAGCAACAGCACAGAGGGTCCAAGGGTAGTTCATGACAACAAAGGCACCCTCAGGGGACTGTTCAAGTGTACAGACACACACACATATACGCACACCCACGCTCCTGCTGACGTCTCTCTTACTGTCTCTGGGTCTCAGTCTTTTCATCTGCACTCTGAGGTGCTGGAGAGCTTGATGGTAAAGGCGCCCAGCGCCTCAGCTCTCCAGAGGATGCCAGTTCCAGCCTGTTTTGCCCAGAGAAGACCTCTACTCCCAGGCCATGTAGGCCTCTTCCCTCAGAGGTGTGGGTGGATGGGGTAGGGCTGCTCTGAGCCACCTGTCCTCTACCGTTCCAAAGGCATCAGGGGGACTAGGTTAAGCCAGCCTCTGAGCCATCATATGGGAATTGAACTCAGGTCATCAGGCTTAACCGCAAGTGCCTTTATCCACTAAGCCGTCTGAGTCATGCATAAACTTTTAACAAGTTTCCTTAATGCATATATGTCTTGGTATATACGTGTGAGTCTAGGTGCCCACTGAGGCCTGAAGCTACATCAGTCTTCCCTCTGGCCACCATCCCCTCAGCTCAGGCAGCCCAGACTTCCTTGGAGCAGGAAAAACCTCCTCAACCAAAGCTTCATCTCCTTCGGCCCCTCCCCCAGTCTGCTCTAGCCATTCTCCAGAGTGAACAGAGTGACCCTTCCACCATGAGACCAGAGCTCTCCTCTTGAATGACATCACAAAGAAGCCAGTCTCAGATACAATCATGAACTTTGCTTTTCTGGACCTCAGTTTACCCATCCCTTGTGAGGTATTGAGATAGCCACATAGCTTTGTTAAGTATGGCACTTTTGGAGGCCACCACCCGGGCTTGAGGGACCATAAGCACATTATTCAACTCCCCCGTGTCTCCTTTTCCCTACCTATAGAATAGGTATAACAATGCCAACCTCACAGGGACAGAAGAGGCACAAATAACCTTGCAGGAGCACAGGGGTAGAGAACAACTGGCCAGTGCTGAGTTAAGCACTGGTAAGCGTGGTTGAGGTGGATTTAACCCAGCTGGCATTCACCGGGATGACCTATTGTAGTGGTCACAACCAAGAGCATGAACCTTCCACTTCTACCTCCTCAGGTCCCTCAGAGGGGTTCCTGGGGCAGCTGTGGCCACAACTACCTTTCCAGGGGCCATTCAGAGCCTCATGTGTGCCTGCAGATAGAACCCAGAAGAAACTCTATGGACGTATAGAACCATCAACTTCCTGTGCCTCAGGCAGGAGGCAGAGGACACTGTGTCCCTGGAGAGCCAGCTTTCTGTACTCAGAGTTTACTGAAAGAGTTAGGTGGAGAGAGATTCAGAAATGTGGGGTAGGAGGGAACAGATCTACCCCCCCACACCTATAGACATATAAAAACAGGAAGTCCTCTTCCCAAGGATCTGCACATCTTCCAGTTCACAGGGTTTCTCTGTTGCTGTGGTAAAACACTGGCTAAGACCCAGCTTAGTGGGAGCAAAGAGTTTACCTCACCAATATGGCTCCCAGGTCACAGTCCATCATGGAGGGAAGATGGGATATTAACTCAAATACAAGTCAAGGCAAGAAGGGTAGAGGAGAGCTACTCACTGGCTCACTCCCCATGATCACTTAGCTTCCCTGACCAGTGGTGGCAACAGAGCAGGATCACCTGCTCAGGGGTAGCACCCACCCACAGTGGGACAGGCCTCCCGTATCAATTATTAATCAAGACAATACTACAGACGTGTCCGCAGGACAATCTGCCGAAGACAATTCCCCAGTTGAGGTTCCCTCCTCCAAATGACTCTAGTCTAGTTTGTGTCACATTGACAAAAACCTAACTAGTGCCTGGAGTTTCCTGTCTGTAAAGATGCCTGGATGGAAACCTCCTTCTCTCTCTACTTTGAGTACGCAGGGGAGTTGGGAGCATCCCGGCCCCAATGGAGCCATCAATGGAGTCGTCATTTTGGTCTCAGGGATGGCTGGAGACGTAATAGGCCACTTGGTTTCAGGCCCCAGCAGCCTAAGAAGAAGGAAGGAGGCTCAGAGATTGTTTTGGAGGGGGGGAGGTGCTGCCCCTTTCCAGAATAGCTTTAAGGCCTTCTGGTTTTGGCTCACAGCACCCCAGGGGACAGGCAGGTTTCCTAGACTACAGTCTCAGTAGCATGATGCCTTTTACACATTTTCTCTCAGACACCCCGCAACACCCCTGAGAATAGGGGTAGGGAGAGCTTGCAGATGTGATGAGGTGGCCAATATAGCCTTGCTTTATCACGCAGGTCCAAGGTGCCCGAGAGACCCACAGGAAACACCTGGACTCAGCCCACTGCTTGCGACCATGCCACACCAAGCTCAGCTTAGACTAGATGACCCCTAAGTGTCTGTGGCTGCAGGGGAAAGAATGATGGCACCCACTTTTAGCCTACTAAGTTCTCAACATGCACGGCAGCCTACTGATGCCAAGTTGCAACCTCCTTAGAGCCTTCCCTCTCCATCCAAAGCAGCTGTTCTGGGATGTGGGAGCTGATGTCCTCCAGTGTCCAACACCTTCTCTTCCCCCTTGTGTGCCAAGTGTAAAAGCAGTCCTTAGGTATGCATGGCTCTTACCTCTTCCCTTGCTCTCCCTAGGATGATGGGCCCAGGTTCTCTGTCTCTTGTCAGTGACAGGAGCCTCAGGCCATGGGGACATCAGGATATACAGGCTTATATTTCTCGAGTGAAGTAATACAGGAAACTGTAAAGATGTATAGGATTTTTTTTTTTTTTTTTTTTTGGTTGTGGGAGTCAGTGTGTATGATGAGGCTGAAATGGAGCAGTGTCAATGAAAATTTAGCATATATATATAATTCTATAGAGTGGAAAATTACAAATGAACTATATAATCCCCCAAAGCCTTACTTCTGCTAAAATTTATTTTTATTGTTTTTATGTGTTGTGTGTGTGTAAGTGTGTGTGTTGTGTGTCTGTGAATGCCTTCAGAGGCCAGAAGAGGGCATCAGATTTGAGCTGGAGTACAGGCAGTTGAGAGCCATCCTATGCAGGTACAGAGAATTGAACCTGGGTCCTCGAGGAGAGCAGTGAGGACCACTGAGTTATCTTTCCAGCCCTGAATTGATACATGTAAACTCCAAACAATTTACTGACATGTTCCAACATAACTATAGGTCACCAGATATACAATAAATCAATTTTATTTGATAATAATATTAAAATTCCATTCGTTGATTCATGTCATGTTTGTCATACAGTAGAACAGTATGCTCACACAGCAGGTTGAAGCACACCGAAATACATGGCTGGACACTGCTCTAGAACCTGGCAAATATACAGCCAGCTAGGATTGGGAGTGACAACATAGTGGCTCTGTCCAGTCTCTCAAGTCAGGAGCACCCTGTGGATTCCTTGGGCTTCTATAAGCTGGAGTCTCTGGTGCAGAACAGGATGGGAAGAACTCTGTGTGCAACTTGTTATGTTTCCAAGGTTCCTTACTCGCCTGTGCCAGCCCAAGGCCGGAGCCAGCCCACCACCTTCTCGCCAGCCATATCTTGTTAACTTGTCGAGCCCTCCAATCTGGCAGGTTTAAACTTGAGGCTCTTGGTCTATTGGGTTCCACGCATGGATGCCCTGTCTCTACCATTAGATATTCAGCAGTCTGTCCTCTGCTCCTCTGAGATCTTGTCCAGAGAGCTTGTGTCTAGAGCGTATAATATGTACCAGCCCTCCAGCTGAGAGGAAGTGAACATACGGGAACTGATCTGCGAGGGAAGTAGGGGAGGATCCGTACCTAGGTGGCCCTTCCTGGCTGTTGTTTAGTCCGAGTGGGTTCTGCCTCATCCATAGGTGGGGCAAGGCCACACGAGGACTATCCTGAGAGTATTCAAGAGCAAAGGCAGGGCAGCAGCAGCGGAGGGTAAGATGCTGTCTTTCTAGGGCAGCTGCTGGGAGCCAGGCACTGGCAAGGTTCAGGGGCACTCCCTTTGAGGACCCACTTCCCCTTCACTTCAGCACTGAGGAAAGGGAGGCTCAAAGAAATGCATTAACTTCCTCTGGGCATTTAGCTGAAAAGGAACCAAGCCTGTCCTGTCTCCCCAGCTCTGAGACCCAGCAAGGGGCTCAGAAGAGAAACTGTACCAGGTCCTAGCAATGGACCAAATATTAGTGCTGCTTTTCAAGGGATCCAGGGAACTTGAGAGAGAAAGCCTCTGTGTGTGTGTGTGTGTGTGTGTCTGTGTGTCTGTACATGTGTACTCATGATGGTAGTTGTAGGATAGAGAGATGGTATCTGAGGCCAGGAAAGAAATGTCTCATCCATCTTTCTCCTACCTGTGCCTTAGAGAGACTGACCTCTAGTTAGGGACCCTGAGTCTTTGACAAACCAAAGATGGGCCTCAGCCGAGGGCTTGGAAAGGAGGCCTAAACCACAGATAAGCTGCACACTTTTCTTTGGGGCCATTCACCCATCCTTCTCCCTCCACTCAGAGGCATCTGTAAGACTGGACATCTCAGGCCCTTCTCTCCGATGCCTGCTTCTTCATCAGCTCTCTGGGGCTCCAGATACCATTGACCACATCCCTGGCCTATGGCAAGGCCTACAGAGGGATCCTGATGCAGCCCAGGGCAATTCGGTTCTCCATAGAGAGCAGCTGCCCTGAAGAGTGGTCCAGGAGATGCTGTGCACTTTCCTGTCCAGCCTCGTACCTGGCTAGCTGCACTAGGGCAGAGCTCCACTGAAAGTCATGATGGGAAGGCAGAGAAGGGAGCACAGATCAGACCCAGCCTCTGCTGGCTGGCTGAAGGACCTCTCGGGTGGCAAGCTGCTCTTCTCTGGCTTGTAGCAAGGTGACACTTCACACCTATAGGACAGAGTGATGTAAGCACCTGACGAGAGAGAAGAAACACCCCCTCCCAGAGGACCACCTTTGCTTAGCAGAGCTGGGCCCCCATTCTCACCTAACCACACTCTGCAGGATCTTTCTCTCATCCTGGTCTAGACACACGGCAAAGGGGCAGCTGCTGGAGCCGATGATCTGCACCTTGTCCACCTTGATGTAGGATGTACTGATCTGGAAGAGAAGCTCTAGTTCAGGCCCTGGAGCCCTGGGTGCTCCTTTCCCGGAAAGGGCTAGGAGAGTTTGGGACAGGACTGCCTGGCAGCTCTAGAGAGCTAACCATCAAGTCAGAGGAGGGATCATGAGAGCCATGCCAGGCACTGCCTTCTCTGCAGCCTCTTACTGAGTCTCGAGGAACCATTGCACTGCCCACTTCAACTCAGAGACCCCCCACTGGCTCAGACCTCGTGACCCTGAATGACCACCACACAACCACACAACCTTTCCACATACATACATACATCCTCCCATTCCACACCTGGGTATACCTTGCAACCACACCCCTCATGTGCCTCTCCTTTCCCAGCAATCCTTTCTCTGTCTCTCTTTTACACAGAACACAAGGCCACCTTCTCAGGCAAGCCACGCCCAGCTCCTGCCAGAGCTGTGGGTAGAAGCTGAGAGAAGCAAGCCCTTACCTGGTTAAAACCCTTTTTGGATTTAGGATTCTGCCTCTTCACCACTTCTGTCAGGGTTAGCGTCAGCGCCTCCATGCAGGAGTCTGGAGGTCAAGGGTAACTCAGGCCGGGCTCAGGACTCCCCAGCCACACCCCACATCTCCCTGACATCCTCTCCAGCCTGCTCACCTAGCTCCTCCGGCTTCTGGCAGGCCTTGCTGAGGTTAACAGAGGTGCAGACCTTCTCCAGGTTGCTCCAACGGCTTCGCCCACTGATGGCTCCCTGGAAGGCAGTGCCGCAGGCCCTTCAGTCCAGAGCCTGATGCCTTCCTTGGGAGGGTCCGGATGCTCAAGGGCCACCTCTTGGGACCAAGGGAAGTCTGGGAGTCTACTAGAGTCAGCTCTGGGCCCAAGCTCTGGGTGAGGGGGGCTCGGCAGCAGGCCTCAGCTGGGAAGGGGCCCAGTACTGGCCTCACTTACCTTGCCATAAATAATCTGTAGTGTTAGAGGGACGGCCTCCCGGTCGTCGTCAATGCCCAGCCTCTTGCTACCCGGACCTGGGCCACACAGAGACACTGTTCGCTCAGTGTTCCCATTGAGTGCCCTGGGTACCCCCTCCCTCTGGCCTTGGTTCCTCAGGGCTCCAAATCCCCAAAGCCAGGACTCCTTCTGCATCCTGTTTCTATCTCCTTGCCTGCTGTCTCCCCTCAGGACCCCGCCTCTCCTTGCTCCCCTTTCTTTCTGACTCCACCTCCTGCCCATCTCTGTAAGGGTTCCCTCGGTGCCCACCGGAAGCCTTGATAGCACGAGTGGTTGCAGAGTGACCCAGCTCCAGAGATTGGATGAAGATCTCCGTGGTCTTCTCCCCCGTGACGAAGGTCAGCTGGAGGCGGCACAAGCAGAGTGTGTACGTCAGTGTGGGACCCCGTGGACCAGCACAGGGACTTCCAGGGGTGAGGATGGAGTGCTGTAGGCACAGCAGGCCCCAGGCTGGGACCCGGGCCATGATGCCCATAGCTAACTAGGAACTCTGGGAGAAACAACAGCATGCCTCACCTCTGTCTGGTAAACCTGCAGCAACACGGGGCGGGCAGCAAAGCGGCAGTAGTAGAGTAACATATCGGCCAGGATGGGCAGCTGGGTGGCCGAGCCCTCCAGGGGCCGAGAGTCTGCCTTCAGGGATTGCTGTGGTAGATGGGACAGCCAAGCCAAGTGGGAGAGGTGGCGGGATAAAGGAAGCCATCAGAGGAAGCATAGGGACATACAGAGAGGCAGAGAGAAGAGTTTGGAGGCAGACAGAGCAAGAGGGAAAAAGAAAGTGAGAGGGGATCTGGATGGAGTATTGGGCAGGGAACCCCGTGTATCCTTTGTGCCCCACCTTGCCTCACACGGGCCTCCTGGGAGACGAGCCAGGAGGTAAGAAAGGGAACTGACACCTAAAGTCCTATTTACCCTTCTGAGGATCTGCCCCCTCCCTTTACCACAGTGGCCCCAGGTCTCGTCCCTGGTACCCTGGGCTCAGACTTCATCTTGCTTCTCACATATCCTACTCCTCCCTTTCTAAGCCGGTCCTGGCTCTCCATGGATTCCTCAAAGCCAGACTCCTCAGAATAAGGCAGAATGCCGGCAGCCAGTGGTCTCCAAGCCCCCACCTCAGAGTCCACGTACCTGACAAAGGACTTCAGGAGGCAGGTGCATGAGGCCCAACACATTGCGTTCGTACCAGGGGTCAAGCATACCGAGGTAGTGAGAGATGTCATTGGTACTGTCTTCCCATGGGGCTATGCCAAAGTCCTGGGGTGAGGGACAAGAATTATCCCCAGCCACATAGAAAGTCAGTCTATCATAGCTACAGAGCACAGGACTATCTCTGAAACCCCAAGTTGAGCTTCTCTACACCTCTACAGAAATATGATGGTATTCCGTCTTTGTCATACGGCAGAAGGTCATACCCAGGTGCAGGACAGGGACCCGGAAATGAGGGCCAGGCAGGGGAAGGTGCTTTACAGACACGGGAGATGGTTCTGAATAATCTTTTATCTAATACCTAGAACCCATTGTTTTTTTGTTTGTTTTTTTTTTTGTTTTTTCAAGACAGGATTTCTCTGTATTAGCCCTGGCTGTCCTGGAATTCACTCTGGAAACCAGGCCTCAAACTCAGAAATCCGCCTGTCTCTGCCTCCCAAGTGCTGGGATTAAAGGCATGTGCCACCACCGCCCGGTCAGAACCCATTCTTATCTATTCCCCTTTTCCATCCCATTTGGCCCAAGGTTCGGGACATACTGCAGGGCTGGGGTGCTTCAAGGAGTCTGCGGGGAGTGGAGATGCCTGGCTCAGAGAGGATGGGCAGGCGCTGGAGCTGGTTCCCTGGCTTCTCTTCACAGGCACATAGAAGAACTGAAGCTTGAAGAAGCGTGTGAGGAGTGGATGACTGTTCTCCAGCCTCCTGGTTAGGGGATGGTGAATGGTGAACCCACAATGACTTCAGGACTCAGGGCGGGCTCTAAATTCTGTCAGCGCCACAGCCCTGTAGCACAAGGAAGAGTGACGCACCCTGTTCCCATCCTTACCTGAGCTTGCTATAGGCCCGAGCTACCTTCCCTGAAATCCGGTCAGAGCCAAAGACCACCACCCGTAGCGTGGAAGCCTTGGGGTCCTCATCCCCACTGAGGAAGGGACGGCGGCGCTGGTGATGTGAGGGTGGTGCCAGAAGCCAGCTGGGTAGTTGGGTGCTGAGCTTGGGCTGGGGTAGGGACCGTGAGCGCTGAGCCCGGGAGGGGAGCTGAGCGGGACAGTCCAAGGGGCTACAGAGGCTCCCTGCCCTCCGCAGAGGCAGGGTTGGGTCTGTGTTGCACTCCAGGCTCCGAGAATCCCTCCGCAGGACCAACTGGCTGGTGCTCTTTAAGAGTTTATAGAACCTGTTGAACTTCTGCCCAGGCCTGCGGTGAGCTCGGCGTTGCTGGCCGCCGGGCTTCTTGGGCCACTCTGAGGAGCTTTCCTCACTGTCCTCCACGTAGCCACTGTCCATGCCATCTGAGAGGCCTGAGACAAAGGTCTTCAGCACCTGGCGGGACAGCATTGGTTCTGAGGCCTGAGAGGAGGTAAGCAACAGCGTGGAGTCGTGAGAAGCCAGAGAGCTGGTGGAGAGGACAGAGTCCCTCTCAGTACAGTGCCTGTCAATCTCCAAGTCCTCCTCTTCCTCCTCTTCATCATCTCCCAGGATCCCTGGCTGCAGCAGCTCCTGTTCCTTGAGAAGGACCTCCTGTAGGATGTCTATAGGGAGACAGAAGCAGTGATTGGCTTGGTGTCCTTTGTGTCCCTGCAGAAGGTGATGGGCTCTGGAAGAGTAGGAGGCGTGTGCTCCAGGGCTATCGTGTCCCCCAGCCCCATGTAGTGGGGAGAGCCCCCAGGAATGCAAGGCATGCACAGATGCAGGATCAGACAGACAGCTGGAGTCTGGGACCAGCTGCCCCTTACCAAAGCTGTCCTGGTTCCAGCTGTAGGTGTAGCATCTGGCAACAGGGATGGGGATCGTGTGGAGTTTCCCAGGGCTTGCAGTGTCTGGAAGAGCAGGGAGGACAGGAAGAGGGAACTGAGAAGGGGCCTTGCAGAATGGCCAGCCCAGTCTCCTGGCCTTACGGAAGAGGCCAAGGTTGGAGCAGTACAGGCAAGGCCACAGAACTGTAGCCTTCCAGGGGCCAGGTTCCTCAGCATCTGTGTGTTCCCTGAGTTCCCAAGCACCATGTAGACGGCAGGCCCTGGACTAGCTCTGTGGGCATGGCCAAGTCACAGCCTCTATGCCCTCAGTTTACTGACAACCAGGAAAAGAATAGAAATAGAAACACTAGTTTAAAAGTCTTGCTTGCATGTTTTTGTTTGTCTGTTTGGCTTAGTTTAGTTTGCCTTTTGGCTATTTGAGACAGTTTCTCTGTGTAGCTCCAGCTGTCCTCGAACTTGCTCTGTAGACCAAGGCTGGCCTTGAACTAGGAGATTCACCTGTCTCTGCCTCCCAAATGCTGGGATTAAAGGTACTTACCACAACCTTCTGGCTTGCATGTCTGTATTGAGACAAGGTCTCACTATCTAGCGGGCCTCACACCCATAAACGTCCTGCCTTTGTCTCCCCGGCGCTGAGATTACAGGTGCCTGCCACCATGCCAGGCTCCATTAGAGGATATATGAGGAACAGTGCTTGACACTACCAACCGGCGCTCAGACATTATGCCACCTGACTCTGTGGTGACAAGGGTGGTAGGGGACATCTCTAACTTCTTCTGGAACAAGATGTGACCAAGTGGGTCCCGTGATGTAAGTGCACCAAAGTGATGAGAGCAGCTCCATCCCTCAGTGAGCTCTCTCTTCTTCTTGCTAACATGAATGCAACCCAGCCTTGTATCTGCCCACGGGAACTCTGCCTGGGGACTCAGGGAACACATAGATGCTGAGGAATCTGGCCCCTGGAAGGCTCTGTGAAATAGAGCCGCCAGTCTGTCTAGTATGTACCCCCTGTATGCCAGAATAGATGGTGGGGAAGTGGGCAGAGCTGGTCTCCCTCCCTTGCAGCTTACCTAAGATACCAGGGAAGCCGGCTTTTTCTCCCACTGCCTGCAGCTTGGTCCGGAGCCACTGGCGGGCCTCTGCTACATCCCCAATGCCAGATGCCAGTTCCTGGGCTTCTGTCGTCTCAGTGAAGATGTCCTCGAGCTCTTCCAGCGTCTTGGACTAAAAGTCCAGGAGGAGACAATGTATGCTCCTGCCCCGTGGCCAGGCCACCCGCCTCTCCCAGTTTACAGTACCAGACTAAGGGCTCCCAGCCTCCTCACCCCTCTGGGGTAGATGAGGAGCCTCCCCTCCCTTATCCCGCTTCCCTCCTACCTTCATTTTTTAAAAAAAAAAAAAAATCAGGAAAAAAAAAAAAAAAAGCCCAGGAGTGTACTACAGAGGGGAAGGGATTTCACACCCCTCAATGCAGGAAGAGTGGTAAAGAGCTGTCCACATGACGCAGCTAACTGGCCACAGAGCCAGGGAAAGAAACAAGACATTTGTCCACATCCCAACCCCACTCCCATGGCACGGTGCCTGCTTCTGGGACACAAGGTACCAACACCCAGCCCAGCAGGGCATGGCCAGATTCTAGCCAGGCGATAGCAGTGCATCAGGACCAGCCCTGCGGCCACAGCCTAGCAGTGACACTTGGGGTTATGGAGGCCAGCATATCTCTGTAGCAACATGCTTCTCCATAGACCTAGGCTCCCAGGTCTTTACCTGAAGTTTGCGGTGTAGTTTAGGAAGGTCACAGTGGGCCCCAAAGGTGGCCTGGAAGGCATGCAGGAGCAGGGTGGTGTAGGCCCCGTGGGGCGACTGTCCGGGTGTGCTCAGCTTGTCCGCCACAGCAAGGAATTCAGCCTGTACCTCTACCGGGTTCAGCAACAGCACAGTGCTGGGGACACAGAAGATAGACCATGAGCCGCTGTACCCTCTGTGCGCAGGGCTTCAAATCCACACAGGCCAGCTCACAGCCCAGCAGAACACAAGTGACAGCAGCCGCCTGGAAGGGACTAGGGATGTTGGGAGACCATTTCCGTGGGGGCATGCCTATGATTATTCCGAGGTGTTTTTTCAGGCAGAGTTTTCAAAGACTTTTCCAGAACTGAACCTGGAGGGCTGGACGGAAGGCTCAGCAGCAGTTGATCAGATATACTGCTCCTGCAGAGAACCTGAGTCCCCAGCAGCCGCATGGTGGTTCCTAACTACCTGTAACCCAGCTCCAGGGGATGGGACACCTCTGGCCTTTGCAGGCACCTGCACTCACATACCCATCCCTACCCACCACACACAAATAATTAAAAATAAAATAAATATTTTTCAAAAAAACTGAACTTAAGGAACCAGGGATGTAGCTCAGTTAGTGAATAATTATCTAGCATGCACAAGCTGTGGGTTTGATCCCTACATAAACTTGGTACGACAGTGCATGTCTATAACCCTAGCACTTGGGAGGGAGAGTCAAGAGGGTTAGAGGTTCAGTGTCGTCCTGGTCTTCAGAGCAGTTTCTAGGCTGGCTAGGAATGTAAGAGATTCTTCCTCAAAAGCAAACGACAACAAAAACCTGAACTTGACTTCTCAACATAGATTTCTCCTTAAGTTTTACATTAAGATAGGGTCAGTCTGCGTACTCCAGTCTGGCCCACGATTCTCTTCCCTCAGTCTACCGATGCTGCCCTGACTTTTACATAATCCTATGAGAAATATCCTCATGTCTCATTCCTCATTTCCATTCTATGAGAAATCTGAATGGATACAAGTTCTTCACAGAAGGACAGCTATTCATCAAGATAACTTGAAGCTCACTGATCGTGGTTGTCTTTTACTGTGGCCTGAGTCTGCCCCAAGTCAGGCCTGTATCCTCCACTCCAGGGGCAATCTTTCCAGAAGCTTCAGGCTCCCAGCCTGGGGCTGGGCCAATGAGTGCTGGGCCACCTCTGCCCCCCAACCCCCAGCGGGGCACCTGGGACCCTCGTGGTGTCACTTTCAAATGCCTTTGTTTGTGAATTCAAGCACATTCAAATATTAAATGAATCATGGAGCCTGCAGTGTGTGAGGCGGTTGGCAGCAAGCAGCCTTCTCGCTTCTCCGGGCTAAGCACCACTCAGTGGGTATCAGGACCCACAGGTCTGTAGCAGAAATGGTCCAAACCTCCCTCCCTCTCACAGTCCCACATCGTATCAAACTCCAGGGCAAAGAGGCACTGAGCAGGCAGAGTTCCTGCCAGGCTCTGCAGGTCTGCCTGCGAGGGAGGAGAGGGGTCAAAACACAAGGACAGGACAGTCCCTATCTGTCAGAGAGACTGGCTTTTTAAATTATTATTATTATTATTTTTAATTTCCCTATTCAGAATTAAAAGGAGGCAGGACCTTGAACAGTGCCTGGCTGAGCCCCTGCTGAGCCTTGGTCATTCCTGCCACAGACATGTGCTGATCCCCACTGTATGCAGGACAAGGATAACTGAGCCCTTGACTTCTCTGCTACAGACAATGAAGATGAGAACATTTCTAACTCTAAGCTTTCTTAACATCTTGGTGCTTCAGTATCCTTATTGGGAAAAGCCCTCTCTCACAGGGTTAATATGGGGCTTAAATGAATCCATATGTATACGTGTACATATACATATATACACATACACACACACACATACACACACACACATACACACACACACACACACACACACACACACAC
>NW_022196911.1:63689171-63698127 GCF_008632895.1 Mastomys coucha | reverse complement strand
CTGCAGGTACCAGCTATACAAACGAGGCACAGACATACATGTAGGCAAACACTTCTAAATTTAGAATAAAACCCAAAATTTTATTTTGATAAGAGAATAATGCTCCGAGTTCTAGTACCATAATGAAAAGGTATTGCGGGTTGTTCAGTAGCCCACCTCTTCAGCTCTCTGGAAATTTCCTTATTTACTTTACTGAACTATTGCACATAGCCCTCCTTATCCAAGGCCTCAGTGGCCTGCAGGCAATCACGTCCCAAATATATAAAATGAAAAATTGCAGAATAAACATTTCATCATTTTTAAGCCTTAGGTAATACAGGTCCGTTCATTGGCACATCCACCCTATACGTGGCCTGCCTGTTAGTCACTAATGACCAGATGAACCATCTAGGCGCTACAGTGTTCGCGGTCAGGTGATCTATATTTTTCTTGATGATTTCATCAAGGCACACGCTGGCCTGTTCTGATATGCCAAGGAGACATGAAAGTTCTTCGAAGTGAAGGTTCTTGGCATGCAGAGAGGGTTTGATGCTATCCGTGGCCACAGGCACCTACTGTATCTCGGGCCGTATCCACTAAAGGTAAGAGGACGGACTGTCTAAACTTTCTGAGTCTTTTCTGTTTCTCAGCCTTTACCACAGGCTTTTTTGTTGACTCATTTTTAACTTAGAAGTGTTTTAAGCACCTAGGCAGCGGGTGCTCAATGGTGTGATGGGCATGAGCGCGTGTACGAGATCCTGGTTCCCTGGATTTCTGACAACAGATCAAGATGAGGCGGCACTCAGACTCAGACCACTGGCGGGTCCTCCATGTGGGCCCCTTCTCTAGGGCTTTCCCAGCCACAGACCGGAAAAGGCCAGGGGTGCGACTCATGTCAGGAACCTGAGCACTCAGCAGACTGAGGCAGGGGGATCCCACGAAATGCAAGCCAGATGTGGCTACACAGTAAGCTTTAGGCTAGCCTGAGCTACAGTGTAAGATCCTGTCTCAAAAGTTCTTTAAACAATCACATAAACAAACACATAAACACACACACACACACACACACAGACACACAAACACACACACAGACACATACACACACGTACACACAGACACACACACACAGACACATACACACACAGACACACACAGAGACATACAGACACACACACACAGACACACACACACAGACACACACACACACACACACACACACACACACACACACACACGCACTGCAGCCCGAGTCTCAGACACAGTGGCTGGTTCACGTCTGCCAGCCCAGCACTTGATGCATGGAGGCAGGGGAACAAGAGTTCAAAGTTGGTCTCTGGTACATAGTAAGTTTAGGGTAATAATTAAGTGAACAGGCAAATAAATAAGGGCGTACAGAACTCGTTATATGTGATAGGGTTAGTTTTACATGAAACTCTCCCCCAGCCCTGTGCCAGGCTGTCAAATAATTTTTTTTAAGATAGGGTTTTACTCTGTAGTCCAGGATGGCCTTAACTCACAATCTTCTTTCACAGGAGAATTGCAGCTGTATGCCACCACGCCCAGTTTAAAGCATATTTTTTTTTTTTTTTAGTATAAGTCCAGATCAAAAAGAATGTGGAAAGCTCTGTTTTAGCCACAGGAGAAAGACACCATGGAAAGGGTAGGGGTCCTTGAGTAAGGCTAAGGTTCAAATCCTGACTCAGACACTTGCTAACTGCGATCGTGGGGAGATGACTTGGCCACTCTCATCTCCAGTTTCTCCACTTGAAATTTACATCTAAACAAAGTAATATGTGCTGGACGACCAATCTGAGAATCTGAAGGAGGGGGGGGGGGGTTGGAGAGATATGAATGGGACTGGAGAAATGGCTCAGCGGTTAAGAGCACTGGCTGCTCTTCTACAAGCCCCAGGCTTGATTCCCAGCACCCACATGGCAGCTTACAACCATCCACAACTCCAGTCCCAGGAGGTCTGCTGCCTTCTTCTGGCCTCTATAGGCCCAGAGATACAAGCATTCGAAACACTTATAAAATTAAAAATTAATAAACGAGTCTAGAAAGAGTAATTCAGGCCCTAAACACCACAGCAGCGGTGACAGCTCCTGGGGCTCCCAGTTGGTCGGTGACTAGAATGTAAGGTTATGGGTGAGTCCAGGAGGTGGGGGTGGGAAAGGGTGGAAGCCCCTCGCCCTATTTCTCCCTCCCCCAAGAACACTCACACAGTGGAACTTCGGTGGCTCCTGATGGGCAGGCCCTGCTCAGCCCTCACCAGCCGCTGGTAGGAGATTCCTGTGGACCAACAAACAACACAGAGGAGAGGATAGGTGGGTTTAGGTCGCAGGCAATGTCATCCTGGGCCTCTTACAAGCCAGCTCCTGAACAATCAAGCTGGGAGTGCCCCCATGAGGCTCCAGGCAAACATTCGGAAGACAGCTGTTATTTGGCCCTGGGGGAAGTGCTTTGCTTCCGTGGACTGGTCACTTCCATCTGTAATACACCTCAGTCTTCCCATCAAAGTCACCCTGAGCCTCTCTGGCTGCCCTCTGTCTTTTCTTGACCATTTTGTCTAGGCCCTGTCCCTAGATTGGGAACAGGGAGCAGGAGACAAAGGGATGTGTTGTTAGAGCTCCCATGTCCTACAGACAGGTCTTTTACCCTGGTCCTCAGTTCCTCCTGAAGAGATAGCTAGAGGAGACACATCTGTGGCTGCTCATAGCTTAGTTGCTGGCCCACCTGGGATGCACCAGATTGGCTTCCTTGGAAGTTGAACGCCACGAGAGGGAGAACTCAGGCCCAGGAGGCTGCCTAGTATATTCCTAGACCCTCACACAGTGTCCCTAACGCCTGGGGTCTCCCTGCAGTGGGGAGGGTGTGTGTGCCAGGCACCCATCAATCGCCAGACTGGCCAGGCAGCACCCTTCCACTCTCCTCTTCTCTGCCTGCCTGCTCACACCTTGGCGACCTAGGTCTTGCCTAGTGCCCGCTTTCTCTGACAGTCCGCAGCAGCGCCTGTCTCCCTTCCTCCCCTGTGGCTTCAAACACACTGAAAGGAAACAATGTTCAGAAATAGGCGCAAGGAAGTCCCTGCTGGGCACAAGGCACCCCTGGCTGGAACTGAGCTGAAGAGCCCAGGGAATTCCCCTCGATGCAGAAAAGCCAAGAGAGCTGTAAACACAAAGGCCATGAATTTTGTTTGGTAAACGACAGGAAATTACCAATTCATACTCTTCTAACATGGGACCTAATTGGTTTAATTGTTGGCCTTTTGTGTGATGTTGGCTTTCTATAATTGCCACAGACGCTAATGTTAGGTCTTTGCTAATAGCATCCTTAGAGCAGTAGCTGTTACTCTTAGGATTTGGGATGCCATCTAGTGGCCATTCACATACATTGCAAAGATAAACTCAATCCCACCACACACTCTGACCAAATGACACCTGTGCAACACAGACAAGCAAATCTTCTGTTGATTTTATTTCCGTGTGTGTGTGTGTGTGTGTGTGTGTGTGTGTGTTGTGTGTTTTGCTGGGTAGAGTCCAGGGCCTTGAATCTCTCGCTATTTTCTCCAGCTCTACTTAATGTTGTTTCTATTTTGTGGTTTATTTTGTTTTTGTTTGTTTTTGCATATGTATATGTGTATGCTTGTCTGAAGGTTTATGGGCCCATATGTGTATATGAACGTGCATGCAGTGTATGTGAGGGGTCAGAGGGTGGCAGAGGGTATCTTTCTCAATTGTTCTCCGCTGCTTGATAAAATAGCCAACCTGAAGACACCCCTCAGTGTCCTTTGATCTTTCTTGGTGACGGGTTCCATTATTTATCATAAGGTTTACAGGGATGCCTTGGTGGGCTAGGACCTGCGCTGGGAACAAACTAGAGCCGACTGACACAGGACATCGGACTTTTCCTATGCAGGAAAGTTCCTCCAAAGGAGCCCAGCAGGGTCTCCCAGGTATAGGGGTCACCTGTCTTGGTAGGAATAAGGTGTCAAGTAAATGGGAGAGTACGTCACCATGACTTTTGGACTTAAGTAGATGTAGGTTTACCTCCTAACTCCTGTTCCATCATCTAAACAATGAGCACACCCGTTACTACACCAAGAGCTGTTCTGGGGCCACATGGGACCCGTGTTTGCCGTGTCAAACGAACCGTGAGCACACAATAATGACATCTGCATCATTATCAATGGCGGAAGTCCTGCTTTGATGGAGAGACCTGTCCAAGGTCATGAGCTAGTACGTGCCAACGTCGAGGTCCTTGTCACACAAGGTCCATGTGCCTTCTCCCACACTTGACCATATTGCTTAGACAGGGGGAGTGGATTTCTCACTTATGCATATGTTGGGGGGTGTTGTATCATTTCCTCACCCCGTAGTACTGCATGTGGCTCACTGAGACACAATCCTTAAGGTTTGTGTGCTTTCAAAATTGCTGAATGCCTCACGTGTAAAGGGCCTGTGCCACTGACCTGGATTCCAGATCAGCCCTTAGCAGGCAAGTATGATATTCTTTCTATCTCACTGTGTGAGCACAGAATCAACATTCAATAAACACAGGGTCTGAAGCCCAAAGGGTTGTGCTATGGGGGGCGGTGGTGATGCCATTGGGGGTAGAGTCAGGAAAAAAGAGAAGGCCCCTCCTTGATAACCAGCCCACTTCCTCCATACTTAAGGAGACCACCAGCTGTTTCCCCAGCTGTTGTTTTCATAGCAACTGAGTCTCAGAAACTGTACCGAGGGAGGGTCCAGATGCCTAGGTCCCTTGTCACCTCTTTTTGACTTTGGCAGGACCTATGTCTGAAGGTATCAGCATCCCAGTGCTCACTGCCCCCTGCAAGATCGAAATCAACAGAATCAGCACCCATCTTCACGGTCGGCCCTGATAGAGACGACACTGCGTTCCTATTGTTTAGATGGGGAAACTGAGGCTTACGTATGTTCCCCCCGTTCTACCAAAGGGCCTCCCAGCCACTAAGTACCAGATTCTGACCCAGGATTTGGAATCAGTGGTCTGGTACCAGAGCTATTTGACTCTCCTTCATTGGCTCAAGTTCCCTGGCCTCTATTCCAGCCTTCTCTTACAGCTTCCCTTGGCCGGGCTCACTACAGATGGGAGGGGTCAGGTAGAAATAAGTTCCACCAAAAGTCACACTAAGACGTTCTCCAATAAGCCTACCTCGTGGTCATGTAGAAGAAGGTAACTTTATTTAGCCCATTACTTGCTGAGAGCTAGGGCTTGGCTTCTGTGAAACTACAGGTTACCTATGGACTGAGAAAAGTCATAAGAGTCTTTGTTGTCGTTCCATAGAAATGGTCACATCCAAAGCTCTGGCCCTATCAGAAGTGTCTAAGTGATGAGAGCTCAGTTTGCATCTAATGTCAGTTAGTTTCTACTTAATCTTGTCACTTTGCATCTAATGTCCTCAGTTTGAATCTTATTATAGTTTATGTGAGAAATGTATGTCCACTTCTACTGCTTTTTTTTTTTTTTTTTTTTTTTTTTTTTTTTTTTTTTTTTTGGGACAGGGTTTCTCTGTATAGCCCTGGCTGTCCTGGAACTCACTCTGTAGATCAGGCTGTCCTGAAACTCAGAAATCTGCCTGCCTCTGCCTCCCAAGTGCTGAGATTAAAGGCGTGTGCCACCACTGCTTTTTTTTTTTTTTTCAGACAGGGTCTCACTACACAGCTCTGGCTATCCTAGAACTCACTATGTTGATCAGGCTGGCCTTGAACTTAAAGAGATTCACTTGCCTCAGCTTCCTCCCAAGCACTGGAGTCAAAGGCATGCACCACCATGCCTAAATACTTCCCTGCCTTTCTTGAAGCCAGTTCTACCTTGCTACTGTTAAGTAATGAATGGACTCTAACTTCAATACAGGCGCAGTATACAGCTATGGGAGATGTTCAGCTATTTGGAAGTGATTCTCTGTTACCAGCAGAGGTCATGGTTTCCTATCTCAGTTCTGCTTACTCTCAAAGAGGGATGGGCAGCTCTGTGAGTGCTTCCTGCTCCCGGCATCTGACTTCTCCCTGGTCCTTAGTGTGTATATCTGACACCTCTCATAGTCTCATACCAATGACCCTCAGCAGTGAGTGGCCACCTCTGGGCCCTCCCTCCATTCTCACCATTAATGGCTGCTCCATCTGGCTGTTCACTCCCAAGTTTAGCATCCCATCATCCCAAGTTCCTGCCTCTCCACACCCGCTTGCCGGGCTGCTGAGAAGAGCACTTCTAACCAACAACCCACAAAAGCATCTCAAGGCATTGTGCGTACTCTGCTAAGGCTAGCCGCATGCTTCTGCTAGGAAGTGGGAAGCAGTCTCTCCATAGGTAATGCCCCTCCCCTGTGCAGCAATCTCCCCGGACCACTTCAAATAAAGGAGCCACTCAGTTCGGTGTACACAGAGGCACCCAAAGTTTAAATTCTTTCTCTTGAAATTGCAAAAGGAAAGAAAGGCCTTGTCTCCTGGAAAGGGACCCCGGTCAGCAGCCAGAAGCCAAGACAGGTCCATGAAAGACCTATGCTGATTGCTCATTTAGGATGAGCATGACAGATCAGCTGATCGGCTGGAGATGTAAGGCATGAAGCTTTGCAGAGGAATTCACAAGCAAACATTTCAGTCTTGAACTTTTTTTTTTTTTTTTTTGGTTTTTTCGAGACAGGGTTTCTCTGTGTAGCCTTGGCTGTTCTGGAACTCACCCTGTAGACCAGGCTGGCCTCGAACTCAGAAATCCACCTGCCTCTGCCTCCCAAGTGCTGGGATTAAAGGCGTGCGCCACCACTGCCCGGCAGTCTTGAACTTTTTAGTGCTCCTGAGTTGGGGTATAGAATGTAATGCTACCATCAGCTTGTGTTTACTGTCTATGATGGCAGTTAAATGCCTGGGATGCTAAACACAACCTAGAGCAAGTAAATGTTACAATGGAAAAACAAAAGGATTACAATGTATCACGTATTGGGGGGGGGGTCAGTCAACTAGCTAATCAACATCTAATGATCTAAGTGCTGCTTTTAAAATATCATTTTAAGAGATTTCATTTATTCATTTTTTTATGATGTGCATATATGGTGTTCGGGGGAAAAGTGCTTATATGCATGCAGGTGCTCCAGATGGCCAGAAGAGGGCGACAGTTTGCATGGAATTGGAATTAAAGTGATTGTGCAGTGTCCCACGTGGGTGCTGGGAACTAAATTTGGATCCTCTGTGAGAGCAGTATTTGCTCTTAATTGCTGAGCCATTTCTCCAGTCTCCATTTTAGAAAACTGAATAACATCCTACCAAATGACTGCTACCATACTCTGAACTATGGTCAGGGGTCTGCATCCGTTAATGATTAGGAAGGTCACAGTTGCTGAACATTCTCTCTGCTAAATCTTTGCACAGCCGTGGTTAGTCTTCTGAATTGAGTTTCAAGAATGGAATAGTGGTGTAGAAGGGTGATGCTGGAGCCAGCCCCCATCTCTTTTCCATCAATAGTGGTGTTTTCAGTCTTCTTAAAGTCAGCTACTTTGAAAAGGAAGGCTGTGTCTCCTTCTAATTCTGCATCTGCTTCTCTCCTAGACAGCATTGTTCTCAGGGTCCTTTCTGAAGCATGTGAATCATACACATTCAATATATAATCAATATAAAAAATTTATATTTCCACTGGTGTGTCTGGCAGCTTTTAAAACTGACTCAAAAGAACCTTCCATAGGTCTAAAATAATTTCTACCATCATATATATATATATATATATATATATATATATATATATATATATATATATATATATATTGTCATTGGTGTTCCACATTTGGGTCTTCAGCTCTTCACTTCCAGATCCTCACAGTTCTCTCTGCCTTTATCTTAGCCACTCTTCTGCAACCCAGGGTCACATACCCTATTTTTCTTCCACTATTTTTATTCTCTTGTTTTCCATGCTTAAATCTTTTACTCATCTGCAAGTTATTTTATGCTTAAGACAGAACTTTGTTTAAATTCTTTTTTTATTGAGACACTGTTTCTCTATGTAGCCCTGGTTTGCCTGGAACTTATTATAGACCAGGCTGGCCTCAAACTCACAGAGGTTCATCTGCCTCTGTCTCCAGAATGCAGAGGTCAAAGGTGTGAACTGCCAATGCTCTACTGGATTAGAATTTAGCTCATTTCTAAAATGATCTGCCAGTTATTCTGATACTACTTTTTTTTTTTTTTTTTTTTTTTTTTTTTTTTTTTTGGTTGCTGGGATCCAAACTCAGGACCTTCGGAAGAACAGTCAGTGTTCTTACCCGCTGAGCCATCTCACCAGCCCTCTGATACTACTTTTTAAGTGATCAAGGTTTTTATTGCTGGTTTGACGGTGCCTCTTTACCATGTCATATCTTTTATGTCTTTAATTTGTTTCTAGATATTGCCTTTGGTTCTATTGATCTATCTCTACACCAATAAGTGCCATTTTACTAACTTTAGCATTATGAAAGACCTAGTGATGCAAATTCCTTCTCAATCTCTTCTAAGAACACATAAATAAGAACATAGCAAATGAATAAATTAGATGCTTCTGTAGTCTATGTATAGTTTCAGATAGGCTTTAGTTGTTCCAGTTTAAATGATCTTGGTACTTTCTTTTGTTTGTTTGTTTTTTGTTTTTTTGTTTTTCGAGACAGGGTTTCTCTGTGTAGCCCTGGCTGTCCTGGAACTCACTCTGTAGACCAGGCTGGCCTTGAACTCAGGAATCTGCCTGCCTCTGCCTCTCAAGTGCTGGGATTAAAGGTGTGTGCCACCATCTTGGTACTTTGATTTGGTTACATTATTTCCACTATACCTGATGTTATTATGACATTGGTTCAATCCCACACAATGTATCTCTTCAAGTAATAGTCCTTTAGTTTATGCTGACTTCTCTGCTTAAGTTACTCACACTTCTTATTTTAGATTTTTTTTTTTAGGTTTTTGTCTCTGTTGTATTCCTCCTTCTTTTTTTTTTTTTTTTTTTT
>NW_022196911.1:63636524-63689161 GCF_008632895.1 Mastomys coucha | reverse complement strand
TAAAGGCATGTGCCACCACTGCCCGGCGTATTCCTCCTTCCTTCTGTGCTCTCTCCTTTCATTTCTCCCCCCTCCTTCCCTCTCTGCCTCTATCTCTTTCTTCTTTAAGCAGGATCTCACTCCGTAGCTCAGGCTGGCTCTCAGACTTGTAACAATGTTCCTCCTACCTCTGCCTCCAGAGTCCTGGATGTTTTCCTTGTAGGTGGGGCTGGTAAACTGGGAAGTTTAATCTGCCTTTTCTGGCTCTGAGTTACTCATCCACATGATTCTCTCACACTTAGATAAGCAATTGGGTGTTATAAAATTAAAATGTTATCTCCTCCAGATGAAGAAATATCCTTTGCATAGGCAAAATACATATAAGGAAAACCAGAACAATGCTCAAGTTTAATGGAAATGTTTGTAGCAGTTCCCTTGGGCTGTTGCCATATTAAAAATACTTCTGTAGCAATAGTTTCCATATATTGAGAGGTTTTGAATATCAAGAGAGAGTGTTGATGCTAAGCAAATGCTTTAGAGGAATCTATCAAAAACGACTTCCCTGAAATAGAACCGTGGTGAATTGTTCTGTTCTGGGCAGCCTCTCAGGGAATCAGACCCGGTTCTTCTTTCTCTTGTTGTAACATGGCTTCCTTATGATTCTCATTTAAAAACAGCATTTACATCTTTTTGCCTCAGTAGGAAAGGGTGTACACTGCCAAGCCTGATGACCTGAATTTGATCCCCAGGATCCACACAGTGGAAGTAGAGAACTGTCGCCAAGCTGCCCTCTGACCTCCATATGCACACCGAGGCACACACATGCACCGCCACTCCTACACAAAATGTGCAAGTGTGGTTTAAAACAGCAGTCACAATTTCTCAAGAACTCTTACTTTTCAGATCCTAAGTATGAAAGAACCTGGAAACACGAAGTCTTTGTCCACACTTGTCAGGACAGCCATCAACCCCTCCATTCTTAGCAGCAGGTGCTATCCCCGGGGAAAGTCACTCCTACAACTGCCTATTTGCTTCCAGGGCAAAGACAAGAAATCTCATCATTATCCTGGACACATCTCCAAGTAGCCTGCACAGCCCTGGTGACCCCCTAGCTAATCAGAGGTTCTCAACCTTCCTAATGCTGTGACCCTTTAATACAGTTCCTCATGTCCTGGTGCCCCAACCATAAAATTATTTTCATTGCTACTTCATGATTGTAATTTTGCTACTGTTATGAATCATAATGTAAATATTTTTGGAGATGGAGGTTTGCCAAAGGGGCTGAGAACTGCTGTCCTAGCTAATCAGAACAGAGGTCCAGGCAGGCCTGTGCTGGCTTCCCTGAACAATTCTTACTTAAATAACTTCCCATATTGACTGCCTTAGTGTGTGTGAGCACAACCATTTGATGCTGGTTAAACACACGGTAAAGAGCACACTCCATGTTCCTTACCATGGCACGAGCAAGGATGACGTGGGCCATATGTGAAGAACTGTTCCCGAAGGGCTAGTTATCCTAGTCATGTGATCTCTGGCCCCCTTGGTACTCACCTGGGGCCTTGAGCTCAGCATCAATGAAGGTGAGCATCTCTCTGCAGATGCTGCAGTAGGGAACTGGCCAGGTCAGGAAGCAGTGGTAGGTGCTGGCTGCCTTCAGCAGGAGGTCTGAGTCTGGTGGGAAGTGTGGTGTCTAGGGTGGAAGAGGGACAGTAAGGAGTGTGTAGGAATCCAGGGGGTAGTGGTACATGCCTTTAATCTCAGTGCTCTCGGGAGGCAGAGGCAGGCGGATCCCTGTGAGGTCAAGGCCAGCCTGGTCTACAGAGTGAGTTCCAGGATATATGTATATATGATATATGTATAGTATAGAAACCCTGTCTTGAAAAAAGAAAAGAAAAAAAAAAGTGAACAGGTGAGGAAGAGTTCATTTGTATCCCAGAATACAAAGGAACTGCTTCCTTTCTGGAATATTACACAAAGGACACACACTTCTGGGGAGCAGTACACCCCAAGACAAGATCAAGAAAAACCAAACTATGGACAGACAAGATGGCTCCCAGAGAGTCTTTGAGGCAATGGGCCTTGTTTTCATCAAATAGGGTCTCAAGTAGCCCAGTGCTGATTTTATGCAGTGCTGAGAATCGAACCTGGGGCCTCATGTTTGCTTAGGTAAGTGCTCTCGCCCCTGAGCCACACACTCAGCCCATAAACCAGTTTTCCCAACACTTTTCAGAGAGGAGGCCTCTCTGAGGTAAATGTAAATGGTGCTATGGCTTCTACTCCTTTTGAGGAACCATGTTCAGTGCATATGTGATTCATATGTAAATATCCTCATGAGAGGCAAATATTTTTATTCTTTGGGCAGACTGAGTTCAGTACACCAGCTGCCATTTGGTTCAGCAGACTGGTGAAAGCCTGGGATAATCTCATCAGGTAAAGCTGACCCCTAGGGCAAAAGATGAGCTGGACATAAAAGTAATTTCTCATGACCATGCTAGGACACAGTTCCTTCATGGAAGCCAAGAGATAGCGGGTACCATGGCTTCCAGAGGCCTCCCAGGGTAGTATCAGAAGGTCTCAACCCATCTTAAGTGTCCTGGCTCCCAAGTCGAGGTGAAGCCTGTGGCCCAGGTAGAGCCCAGTCTTCCCTCTCCCCTCTCAGCTCCTGGCCCAGATGTACTTACACAGAGCACAGTGGAATAGAAAAGCAGAGCCAGCGGGGCGAGGAGGTCATAGGTGCCCTTCTCTTGGACCTGTGGAAACGAGAGGGAGGTCAAGGTCTTTCAGCCACTGTACAACTTGTGGCCAGGAGGCATACAGAATGAGCGCTGGCTCTTCTGTGCCAACCTCAGCAGATGAATGCAAACATTTCCTTCTCTCCCTCTTCTCTCTCCCAACTTGCCTGAGACCTTCCACAAAACCCTCCCTGTGGCTCCATGGCAGTGGGTCCTTTATGTATGAGTTTGGGAGCTAAGCACTCCAGAGGGGGCAGCGTAGCTCTGGAATTGGCTTGCTTCTGATCAGCAAGCAAAGGCACCGGGTAACTCTGATACCAGGACGGTGGCCGTGAACACTGCAATCAGTGACAGGCCTAAATGATGACATTTCTTCTGGAGGTAACCAGCTAAGAGAGAGAATCACTTTTACAACTCAAAAAGACAAACAACTTAAAAGAGAATCCTCCACGAAACAGCTTGAGACATATTCTCTTCAGTCATAAAAGCCTGCACACTGGGCTGTCAGAGGAGGCCTCGGCTTCCCTTCCCAAACACATTTCTCTTCCCTGCCTCTGTTGCTGTGGATCCTTCTGAGGAAAGGAACCCAGTGAAGCGCCCTCCTGCCTCCTCTTCCCTCCATCTACTCTATACCCTGACTAAGAGCAGCAGCATCCTAAGCCGTAGCTTGAACTCAGGTCTACACATCACCTGCTACACGTTTACACAGGACAGGACACAGAGCAGGAGTAAAGCAGGCAGGCTCCCAGCGTTGGGCAAGCCTTCCGGGTGGCCCGGGAGCCTCAGAGCTGACCTAAGTCCTGACTCTACAGTGTCAATGCTAGTTGTGCTTATCAGCATCTGGTTCACCCTCACCTCTTGGGTCTTCTGTAGGATCTGTTCCAGGAGAATGAGGAAGTGGCCCGGGTCCCTGCTGACCAACTCCTGTAGGCTCCAGCAGTTCAGACACAGCCCAGCTAGACAGGGGGAAAGTTAGGCCAGTGGTTAGTTTCACTCTCTCTGGCTAGCCGTAGGCAGAGCCGTAGAGAAGGGGGCTTATTCCAGAGCCCTGCTATGGAAGAGTACACCTGAATATTCCTTTCTAAATAGAGTCTTGGAGAAATGGCATCAGTCAAAGCCCCTGAGTTCCATCAGGACATGTGAAGCCAGACCTGGTCACACAGGTCTGGAAACCCAGCATTTGGGAAGCTGAGGTGGTTGGAGCATAGGTTCAGGGGTACCGTAGGCTATGTAGTTCAAGGTAAGCCTGAGGTATATAGTGAGGTATACTGAGTAGCAATAACAATCATGACAGCAAAAGAAAAAAAAGCACACAAGACATAAGAACCTGTCTCTTATCCCTGGGTCTGAGGGGGCTCCTTAGCCATCGGGGGTTGATGATCGAAGCTAGAATCCCTTAGAGAACAAGGAACCTGCACCTGCACTGGGGTGGCAGTGATCCCAACAGTTGTCCCTGCCCAGCTTTCCTATAGTGGGTGCCAATTCCTGCCAGATGCAAGGAAGTTGGGCCAGAGGTAAAAATTGCTACAAGACTAGAGCTCCACCCCATGTCTGAGACAGTCATGCGGCTTCCCAAGACTGCTTGGCAGAGGAGCTCAGGAAGGAAGGGGAAGCTTGACTGAGTTGCAAAGCTCTGAGCCCTTGTCACCGGGACTTTCTTAGGGTGCTGGTTCCTGATTTCCCTGAAATCAGCAAGGGCAAACCCCTAAAACTTAAAGAGGTGACCGCAGGGATGGGGCTGCATCTGTGGGGTGAGGAGTAAGCACAGCAGGGGGTGGAGGGGGACACGGCCTTCATGAAGCTGGGGGTCCGTGCTTCCTCGGGTGTGTGGGTGCTTTTCAAAACCCTGGAAGCTCCTGGAAGTGCATCCATGTGCCTCTAGATTTTTGTCTAGCATGCATGAGACCTTAGGTTCAACATTTAGCACTGTGAGAAAAAAGAGAAGGAGAAAAACAACAGAAAAAAAAAAGGGCAGTGGTGCAGAAGTCAGACATTTCCTTATTTCTTATTTTAATGATGCTTGGCCGCAACACTATGCACACTTTGGCTGTATCAAAACCTGGGAAGGAAGGAAGGGAGAGGGAAAAATGTCCTTCACTGACCATTTCTCTGTGCCACTATGGTGCTAGGCCTTCACACACATTCTCTCTGCCCAGGTTCCCGCTTCCTGTCATTCTTATTTCCATTTATCCATCGGGCTCTCACAAGGACAAGTGGATTGTACCAGGTTGTATAGTCAGTGAGAACCTTAATCCAAATCTAATTCCGAAGGACAGAGAAAGCTGTCCACGGAGGTGACATCTGAGCTGAGACCTGCATTCGAAGGGGCCAGTTTCCAGGGAAGAGATCTGGGAAGCAAACACAAAGATCCTGGACGACCCTTCACCTGAGGCTCCCAGTTCCCCAGACCCACCTGACCAAGGAGCGGAGCGGCGTCCGAGGCTCAGTCCATGCAAGCATCGCTCCAGTGCATGCTGGATGCGGTCTTCTGTGCACGTTGTGGCTGCTGGCTGCATCCTTAGTCATTGCCTGCATGGGGGATGGATAGACACTGGTCAGCTTGTTGGGCTCCCTTCCTGGAAAACACTAGGCTAGGGGAGCCCTCAACCCATCAGGACAGTAGTAAAACTGGCACTCGCAGCCCACTTGGGTGCTCTGGGCACTGTACAAGGAGGCTCCTGGCTGTCTACAGGGAGGGAGCAGCTTCCAGAAGGTTCATCTGTGTGGCAGAAGAGGGCACTCATGGGGCAGAAAAGCATGGAGGTAGAGGGAAAGAGAGTTTCAGGATGCAAACAGAGGGGCAAATGGGACATGCCCACTCATGAGGAAGTAGGGAGTGTTGCCAAGTGCCCAGGAAATGCCCAGGGATATCTAGAGAATGGCCAGACCTTAGACATATGGGCAAGGGACCTCCAGGGGGGAATCAAAACCACATGGGAGGTTTTCTTGTGAATTTCCAGGCCTGTGTCTCCTGGTCCTGCAGGGATGGGGTTGCAGGATCTCTTTCCACATGCTGGACACCCCAACATCACTGCTAGGGCTAGGACAAAGGCATAGGTCTCTTCTCACATGTTGCCTCACCCCTATCCCGTACAACTTCAGCTCAGATGACCAGGTCCTCTCTGCCTTGAACATTTTGCAGTCTATCCAACACCCTTGCCCAGAGCCCTTCCACGTTTTCCTGAGGCCCAGCTGGCCCAACTAGGGGGGCACTAGGAGGGGACTTCAGAAGTTTTAAAACCAGGTGGGAAACTGAGAGTCTCCATTAGGGCTAATCCCACGACTTCGTTCTGTGGAGGGCTCTCTGAGTCCTTCGGATGCTATGGCGGGCATTTGTCACGGTGATTAATCCAGCTTGTAGCTTCCAACAGAGCGAGACCCAAATTGGACTCTGGTTTTTCACCCATTGTGAGATTGGTGGCAGATGCCTGAGCTTCCCCCCAAACCTCACTTTGCTCATCTATGAATCAAGAGATGGTCCTACTGCAGATGCCAAGAGGCTGTGGGGAGGACACAGGGCCCCAGCCGAGCATCCGCTGAAATCTATACCATACAACCCTCTCGGCCACACTCGCCTGCCCTCAAGGATATATCTCATTGCGGATACTGTCCCTGGGCTTGTCAGGCCATGTCATCTGGGAAACTAGGAAGTGTGGGAGCAGTCCTGTGGATCTGAGGACCAACCAGGAAACCAGAAGAGGAAGCAGAACCTCCAGGCTGAACCATGCAAATGGCATGCAAAGAGAGATAAACTCCCTGACTCAGATCTGGATGCCTGTATCTCAGAGTCTCAACCTAGGCAAATCCTCCTGCCTCCCCATCTGGGGGAGGAGTACAAGTACTCCCCTGAAAAGTAAGCTCTTTGTGAGCTGTTCCACCGATGTCCCTAGAGAATGACGCATCATGAAACTGGGATGATGCGTTATTCCACAGCAGCAGTCATGAACCATGCCATCTTCCATTTCCTGACCACCTACTTGTGCCAGGGACAGAGCAGGCATGAGCTCCTGGGTGGAAGACATTGACTCGGACAACCATACAAAGGGGGACTCCTGAGAGATGACATATGCTATGAAGAGGGCTGGAAGAGGGACAGCTGGGCAGCCCACATTGTAGGTTGTTTAGTGTCTCTAAAGAGAGGACTTAGAGCCAAATAGGGACACCTAGGTTCAGTGAGGGGAAGAGTATTCCAGAAAGAGGAGATAGCATTACCAAGGTCTGAGTGTACGAATGAGCTTGCCAAAGACCTAGACCCTGGAGGTCAGGACACTGGGCTTGCCTGGAACGCAGCTGACCCGGGTTCCATGGCCCCAGATACTGGGATGGTAAGCTGAGTCACTTACTAGTCATGATGAAGCCCCTAAGTGTTATCCTTGGTGATGTTGAGATGCCTCAAAGTATCTGTAAGCCCTTTCAGAACTGCTGCCACATCTGCCTTCAAACTACGTAGAATCCACTGCCCCCAGACCGATAAGGCAGTTTCCTAAGCTCGGCTCTTTATTCATCCTGGACTGTGCTGGTACCTGTCGAGGCTGAATGACTATGGGATTAACACCTGTGATGAGCAGCTGATCTCAGTGACCATCCAAACACTAGCCCCTATACATCATGCCTATCAGCCTGGAGCTAATAACACCTGTCGCTGGAACAGTAGAAACCTTCATACAGACAACTTTAGAGACGCCTTTGTCCTCATAGTTGCTCCTCCATCAATCCTTGGCCAAGTTCTTGAGGGAGATGGGAAGTCACCCCAGCTGGTCCTTGGTGGGCAAGTGGACCATGCCACCAGACAGAAGATCTGGTAAGACTGAAGCAGGTTCAATCCCTGACCTCTTGGAATTCTCATAATTGAGAATGGCAGGTGTTGGAACCAGCTCCCAGCCAGGGTCTAACTGTCCTGAAACACATAATCATGACACCCTATTGAGAGGACCATGACAACTAGTCAGGTAGCATAAAAACCTAGAGTTCTCCATGCTAATGAGGTATCTGGATACACCCCCAAAGTGTTTAGCCAATGAGTTTCCCTTCCTGGGTATCCCTTTCTGCAAATGATATTTAGTCGCTGCTCCACCCTGAGTAAGATGTGTGCATTCACATCCACCGTGAATATATCAGTTTGGACAAGCAAGGGCCATCTCCTTCATCGAGGATCGCAGCGGGGTGGGGGTGGGGATGGGGGGAAGGCCATCATCGTAAAGAACCATGTCTAAATCTCCCAGAGAAGGCCTTTAGCCCTTCTGTACTACCCTCTGTGCTATCGACAATTGGATTCTGCCCCGCCCCCAGTTCAGCCATCCCCTTTCTGCCTGGTGCGTGGACCAGTCTCAACTCCCTTAGTCTGCAGCTGTGTGATTGAAAACAATGGCATCCATTCCAGCCCCTGCTGTTTCTCGCCAGGAAGAACATAGGCTGGGACCCCCTGAGTGGCATGCTTCCCTGAGCTCTCCTGCATCCCAGTGGCAAGGCAAACACGCAGCCCACTGCCCAACAGTCCTTCAGTTTCCACAAGAGGAATATGGAAACTGGAGGGGATACAGAGTCTGCTCTGGGCCACCAGGAGCAAGGTAGAACTATAGGGAAGTCATGCCGCTCCCAAGAGCCCGGGGAGCAAGTAGGACTTCTCCCTAGCTGTGGCTGAACCCCAACCCCAAGTTCAGAGTGCTGAATGGCCTACATTCTAACGTTCCCTGGAGAAGTAGCTCAGAAGTTAAGAGCACTTGCTGCTCTTGCAGAGGACCTAATTTCAGTTCCCTGCACCCACACCAAGCAGCTTACAAGCACCTGTCACCCCAGCTCCAGGGGGATCCAACACTTCTTGTTTCTTGGGCACCTGCATTTACATACACATATCACACACAAACACAGAATGTACAATTAGATAAATGTTTAAAGTTCCAGAAGGCACTTGGACAGCGGCTGCAGCTATCTTGGTGGTGTTTGCACGGACCTGGAACAGCGGTGTGTGTGCTCATCATTGTAAGACTGCAAAGGGGAAAGGGGTCGTTGACCATTCTGGAAGGTGCACATGCTCTCTAAAACCAAGGGTTTGAGGGATCTGAAGAGAGCGCCTGAGGATATGAGTCTCCTATCAGGTGAGGCACCACCAAGTCACACCCAATTCATTAGGAACACTGGCAGGGAGCAGGAAAGAGGCAGAGGGACAGCTTGCAAGTCCACTGTATGGGTAGCCGGACACCAGGAAGACAGCTGGGCTGGAGCAGCTTTGTTACTCTATCAGAGTAAGTCACCATCACGGTGGGAAAACTCAGCAGTAAGAGGCAGGAGGCTAGACCACCTCTGTGGGACAGTAGTGAGGTAGAAGAAAAAGATGGGTGCAGAGGCAGGCGGATTTCTGAGTTCTAAGCCAGCCTGGTCTACAGAGTGAGTTCCAGGACAGCCAAGGCTACACAGAGAAACCCTGTCTCAAAAAAAAAAAAAAAAAAAAAAAAAAAAAAAAAAGAAAAGAAAAGAAAAAGATGGGCAATTAGTGTCATGGAGGAGTAGAATGTCTTGCCTAAGTTTACACAGCTTAGAGGTAGTGTCTTAGTTTCAGTTTTACTGCTGTGAACAGACACCATGAGCAAGGCAACTCTTCCCTCAGCAAATCAGATGCCTTTACAAAAGAAAGAAAACCAATGCATGTCTCTACTCCAAGGGAAAACTCAATTCCCGGGATTTTGCTTAAAGAGGTTGACATTTCCAGTTGCTGGTAATCTTGAGCCCTGACATGTCTGTCTACACCAGCCGCCCAGCCCAGTCTACGTCTTCCAGAAAATGGACCCCCTCATTATTCAGAAGAGGACACCCTGTGCATGGTAGCATCCTGAGCCCTGTCTCTCCAGCCTGAGAGATGGATAGATGTGTGAACTGGGTATTAAGTTTCCCCTCTGCCCAACCCCTGAAATGATGGACGAGCTGGTCTTGCTCAGAGGCCAGTGGGAGTCACCTTTGTCTCATACTGTCATGATGCAAATGTGAGTCACGAATGAGCCTTCTCAGCCACCATGTTTTCTTCTTGCCTTTTCCTTACAGGTATCGGAGTCCAGCATCCTGATCTGCTGCTAGCTGCCTTCCTCGGTGTCAAGAGCAGCCTTCTCTAATGCCTGCTGATCCATGGCGTCTTCATTCTCATTCCTGTGGACTTCTTGGTGCTCCCTGATTCTAAGAAGACAACCAAGGTCTTCTCTTTGGAACTCTCCAGGGCAGAGTTTCTGATAGGCTGGGCTCCCTGGAATATTGAAGTCATCTAGATGTGGTCCAGGCTCTTAAGAGTTAGAATCTAGGGCTGGAGAGACAGCTTAGTGGTTTCCGGTACTGACTTTCCAAAGGACCAGATTTCAATTGCCAACTCTCACATGTAGCTCACGACCTTCTGTATCTCTAGTTCTATGGATCCTAGAACCTCTTCTAGCCTTCCTGGAGAACAGGCATATATGTGGTATACAGACAGATATACATGCAGACAAAGCACCCACAAACATAAAAATGAATAGATGACTTTTTTTTTAAAAACAAGTTGGGACCTACTGAATACTTGGCCCAGGGAGCCTCAGGAAAGTAATAGAGGTGCAATGGAGGAGCCCTTCAATGAACACAGAGATGAGAGTAGGGGTGGGCTCATCCGGAGACTGTGGGTCAGGTCCACCCCTGTGCTCCACGCCTAGCCTTGCATGAGGCTCATTTTGGCAGGATGACTCAGTGACATCTGCCATTCCTTATGACTTGTGGGCAGAACCCCATTGGCTCTGGGGAAGGAGTGACAGAAGACAACGGGATGAGACCTTTTACAGAAGCTTGGGAAGCAAGACCTGCTCCATTCATTATCCATGCCCAGTCCTGGGATTCCCTCATTAAGAGGCATCCCCTTTGTAAAACCCCAGAACCACCAGGCAGGCTCCCCTGACGGGTAGTGTGGAAACATTAAACAATGGCTTCTTCCTTTTCAAGTTCCTCTTCTGAGCCAGTGCTGAGGACTGGCCGATCTTACTGGGGAAGGCTTACCCTCAGAGATGTGAATCCGGACTCACTAGCTCATTTGGATGGGGGGCTCCCACCCTCCTGACCATAGCAAGTCACCCCAGCTCTCGCTTCTAAGTTATTTTTGAATTACTTTTCTAATTTCTCCTAGAGTTACTGGAACAAGTTTTCAAATTTCTGTTTTGTGAACACTAGTTTTCTGACATCATTCCCTTTTATCAAAAGTTCAGAATGCATTGATGAGGACAGTAATTCCCAGGTCATTTTTACAATGATTTCTGAATCTGCCTTCTCTTCATGTCATATGCCTTCTCTTGTTGGGTCACTATATTGCCTAAAGTACAGATTCAGATTAAATATTAAATATTTTATATCAATTAATTAATATTAAATGTATTAGCCAGACGTGGTGGCGCATACCTTTAATCCCAGCACTTGGGAGGCAGAGGCAGGTGGGTTTCTGAGTTTGAGGCCAGCCTGGTCTACAGAGTGAGTTCCAGGACAGCCAGGGCTACATGAAGAAACCCTGTCTCAAACAAACAAACAAACAAAAACAAAAAAACAACAAAAAAATTAAATGTATTAAATATTTTATAGCAGACTACTGTTGCTGAAATAATTGCTTTTGATGCTTATATTAGGTGTAGTTACTATGGTGATAGCATTTTGTGGACAGCAGCTAAAAGTCTGGCTTCTCTTATTGCTCACTATTGCTTGGCTTCCTACTCTGAGGTTCTCGATTTCAGTTCATTTCTGGCTCAGCTGCGTATTCTGAGGAATGGCAGGCCGAGTGTGTGGCTAGGGTATGAGATCTTAGAAGTCATATGTCTTTCAAGAACTTATCTTTCAAGCCTTATCAGTGGTCAAGCTGCTGGCTTTTATCCTCGCCCCTTCCCGATATATTATAGAAACCACAGTTAACAACAACAACAAAAATATGGCTATAGCAATAAAAAGAATTAGAGAATGTAGTTGGATAAAAATTAGCATGGGAATTAATATTTCTCAATTCTTAATCCTTAAATTAAGATATGTTCTAGGGGAAAGTCCCCGCTTATAAGAGCATCAAGAGAAATAAAGATAATAAACTTTAAAAATAAGCAATTTTTATGAATAAAACTTTTGAAGAGACAAAAAAGATAAGAACTAATGGAAACACAAACCCTCTCGTTATGCAAAAAGATCCAGAATTATACATAAGCGATTCAGAAAGAAAGGATTACAAGTCCAAACATCAATAATTAAAACTGCAAAATCTTTGGACATGTATGTAGAAGAAGCTTTGTCACACTGGATTTGTAGATGGCTTCGGGGTGATAACCTTGTGCTGATTACCCCTGTGGCTGGGATAAAATCCCGTGACCAAGGCAACACTGAAGGAAGAGTTTACCATGAGCATATAGTTCCAGAGGGTTAGAGCCTGGAATGGAGGAGACAGTATGGCAGCAAGTGGCAGGCATGGTAGCTGGAGCAGGAAGCTGAGAGATCACAACTTAACCACAAGCAAGCAGACAGAGCAAACTTTTGCAGAGGAGGCTCCTTATTATTATTATTATTATTATTATCATCATCATCATCATCATCATCATCATCATCATCATCATCATCATCATCTCAAGGACCACCCTTGGTGACATATGTCCACTCTCAGGGCTGAACAACCTAAACCTCCCAAACAACGCCATCAACCAGGAACCAAGTGTTCAAAATCCCAAGACTATGGGAACATGTCTCATTCAAAGGATTACATACCAAAGAATCCAGGCCACAAAAGAAAAACTGGACAAATTAGACCTCAGAGCCAAAACTAAATTAGATCTAAGAGCCACAACTGTGGCAAAGGCTCCAGTCAAGAGTGAAAGGCCCACAGAACAGAAGTCTCGCCTGTTGTTTGGGTGACACAAGACTAATATCCAGATAGGCAAAGGACTCCACCTCAACCCCATCACCATCACCGCCCAGACTGATGAAGGACTATTTCCCCAGAGAAATATGCAGGTGACTAATAAATACTTGAGGGGTGTTTTTCAGTGCCAATGAGATGGATCAATAGGTAAGAGGCAATTGGTATACAAGCAGGTGACCTCAGTTCAATCCCTAGAACCTACATAAAGGTAGGAGAAAAGAGACTACACAGCATTCACTGTCCTCTGACCTCTACACACCAGCCGTGGTAAGCGGACCCACACACAAATACATTGTAACTCTGGTCGTAATAGGACCCTTTTCCACTGTTCATCACCATGGAGATGCAAATCAAAACTGGACCACTCCTATCAGTATGGCTACTATTAGAGAAAAAACCAACAACAAAGTAAATGTTTGGCTGTGAAGAAGTCAGAGCCTGATGCATGCTGGCTGGGAATGTGAAACAAGGTAGCAGCTCCAGAAGAACAAGGTGCTTCCTCAAAAGATAAACAGCAAGACTGACACATGATCCGACCGCTCCAGTTCTGGATAGATGCTCAATGTAACTGAAAGCAAGGTCATGAACGACCATGTTCGTAGAGGTATTGGATACAGTGGCCGAAGACTGGAAGTAAGCCAAGTGTCCATGGAGAGTTGAATGGACAAACAAGGTGTGTGTGTGTGTGTGTGTGTGTGTGTGTGTGGTTCAGTCTATCCTAGGAAGGAAATCCTGACACACACTACAATGCAGATGAACCTTGAGCATCTTCTGCTGGGTGCAATATGCTGCAAATAGAGGAAAGCATGAGCACACTTAGGTGAGGTACTAGAGCTGTCAGTCAAAGGAATAGGCCAGTTGCCAAGGGCTGAGGGAAGGAGATAGGAAGTGGTTAAATGGGTACAGATACATAAGATGAAAATGAGTTCTGGAGACGGATTGCACGACTGGGTGAACAGACTTAAGACTACTGAACAGGGGTGGGGGTGTGGCTCTCCTGCTTAAGAGCGGGGACCTTCAATACTTCACAAAGAGGTGTGATAGTGCACAACTACAATCCCAGCATTCAGAAATAGAGGCAGGAGGAGCACACATTCAGAGGCATCCTCAGTTACACATCAAGTTTGGAGCCAGTTTGAAGATGCTATAGTTAAAAGAAATCATCTTTTTAAGGCTATTGAATGGCCCATCCAAATGTGGTTAAGATGGCATGTTATATGGTATGTGCATTTTACCACAAGTGGAAAAAATAGTTAATTGATATAATATTACACAGAAATCTCGACTCTCCATGAATTTCAGTCTAGAGTAGTGAGTGGTTCTTAACCTTCCTAATGCTGCAACCCTTTAATATTAGTTCCTCCTGTTGAGGTGAGTCCCAACCATAAAATAATTTTCGTTGCTACTTTGTAACTGTATTTTTGTTGCTGTTAGAAGTCATACTGTAAATGTCTGTGTTTTCCGATGGTCTTAGTGGACCCCTGCAAAAGGGTCATTTGACCCCTCCAAGGGGTCAGGGCCCACAGGTTGAGAACCACTAGTCTAGCGAGTATATAGGAAGAGTAAAGAAGACAGGAAGGAAGAAGCAGGGGAGAGCCGGGCGGTGGTGGCGCACACCTTTAATCCCAGCACTTGGGAGGCAGAGGCAGGCGGATTTCTGAGTTCGAGGCCAGCCTGGTCTCCAGAGTGAGCTCCAGGACAGCCAGGACTATACAGAGAAACCCTGTCTCGAAAAAACCAAAAAAAAAAAAAAGAAGCAGGGGAGGAGGAAGGAGGGCAGAAGGAAGGCTGGCTGCCTACTACAGAGCATCTGTCTTCTCTGTCTCACACTATGCTAGGCAGCTCCGGTTGCTGATTCCATTAAATGACCACAATCTCCTGAAGTGGTTACCCACAATTCCTGGGGCCCAAGCAGGTTAAGCCGTTTGTCATTCACGTTTCTGTCATCACAGGTTCTATGGTTGGTCTGAGCTAGAAGCACATGCAAAGTTGGTCTAACTCTGAGAGTCCATGTCCTTCCTGGGAATTTATTCCCACCCTTTTCTAGACAGGCAAAGGTTTGCATCCTTGGTGTGAGTGTGTGGGTACAGAGATCAGAGAACAACTTACAAGATTCAGTTCTCTCCCTTCTGCCATGTGAAGTTGGGCTTGGCAGTAAGTTCCCTGTCGCACTGAGCTATCTCTCTGGCCCAGTTTTTACTTTTTATGAAGCAGACACAAATGATTTAAGAGTCCTGTTTAGCCCAGTCTAGAACTCTCCAGAACACTGAGGGACCATTTAAATTTTATTACAAATTTAGAAACTGATGCCATCTTTCCAAATGTACAGAGAAGGGGAGATACACAATTCTATAACTACAGGAAAACGGGTACACCTATGCAGACACTCTGAACTGAAAGCCACATACCTCCACCACAGGGATACACACATACATTTAATTTAAAATGTTAAAAATTAATTTAAAAATGTCAATAGATGTTGGGTAGAGTTGGAATTATGACTAAGGTTAGGTCCCCAAGTGAATATGGACATTCATGGGGTGTTGGATCCCCTTTGCATTCTCCTTTCATGAAGATGAGTAGGGTACCTCTGCTGAGATGGAAAAGCTTAGCAGGAAGAGAATTTGGGGGTGACAACGGAAAATCTACTTTGTCCAGTTGCACCTTCTCCTGACCCCAGGGAAAGTCACCTATCTACATTTGGGGATTCATAGATTAGTGGCCAGTGAGTCAAGAGATCCTGTTAAGACAGAAGTGAAGGACCCAGGAGCTCTTGGCAACATGGGGGAGGTGCTATGAGCATAGGGTAAGAGAACCCAACAGACTAAGCTGAGAAGGGGAGGCAGGTGGCAGACTTGGGGAGTTTTGCTTTGAAGGGTTTGGGACACCCCATAAACTGCAGAGTTTCCTTTATTCTGCTTTATCTAGGGGAACATCTTTATCTAGTTTCTGGGATTTGTGGCCAAAAGAATCTTGAGATTTTTTTTCCAACTTTTCTTTTGTTAAAACATTCAGATTTCTCCAGACCTGATGGCATATGCTTTTGATTCCAGAACTCAGGAGGCAGACGCAGGCAGATATCCATGTTTCAGGCCAGCGAGACCCAGATAACCAGTGCTGCATAGTGAGGCCCTGTTTCAAAATTTATATATGTATTTGTATTTCCATCGAAACAAAATCACCAATGTGCCAACATGCTAATGATGATTATCTCCAAGAGGAAAAATTAGACATATTCATCTCTAAACATTTTATAATAATGGATATTTTAATACCTCAGTTTTGTTTTGAGGCAATGTTTCAGCTAGCCCAGGCTGGCTTCATAAACTCATATGCAATCAAGGATGACCATGGACTTTTGTTCTCCCTGCCTCTACCTCAACAGTCCTGGGAGTTCAGTCATATACCATCACACCTGGTTTGTGTGGTGCTGGGGATCTAAGCCAGGGCTTTATGCATGCCAGGCAGGCCCTCTGCAGCTGGGCTGCCCAGCCCCTACCTCTTGCTTTTAATCACACAAAGAGCTGATGTTACATCTGTAAAAGAGGTGTTTCTTTTTTGTCTTCTTCCCACACAGTGCACCTGTGCATGACAGACAGACAGTATATGTACCATGCACCCAAGGGGCTCTGGAGGGTAGAGAAAGGCAGAGCAGCCAAGGGCTTTGGGAACACAGAAGGGATGGGAGCACACAGCAGCAGGTTCCCTGCGTTTTTCTTCCTGCTAGCGTAGTCTCAACTCAACAGTGAAGAGCTGGCAACTTAGAAAGTCAGTGCATATAGATGGGAAAAAACTGGCTTTCTCCCATGACGAGGAATAGGACAGCTTAACAAGACAGGCAGCCTTCAAGCCACAGGACCTCTGTTGCATCCGAGCTCCATACAGAAAGTGTAGCTTCACTGCAACCAGGGATGGCCAGGGCAAGGTGTACGCTTCCCCTCTGCCGTCTACAGAGAGGCTCCCCAGACCTCTGCCAGGGGACTGAGGAATCTAAGAAGAAAACCCTATCTTTCATCCTCACAGTGGTCAAGAGCCTGTTCCTGTCCCATGGTGTCAGAAGGCAGTGGAACCTTGCTTCCATCCCAGATAATAAGCATCCCCATCCGCCAACAGGTGGCATTAAGGAAAGTCTAGTGTGGAGTCTAGACTGTCATCGGTAACTTGCAGTAGTGAGTTTATTCTTTCTCCCACCACCACGGTAATGCTGGAGAGTAACGATGCACTCCTGACCCTTCCAGCCAGAGAGGAGTAGGTGGAGGCCTTATAGGAAGCTGGACTCCCTCTCTACCCATTAGGAACAGGGGCCCTCCCCAACGTCAGTGAGGTTGAGTACGGAACCAGGACTCCAACCCATCTAGCAGTAACAAGGCAAGGATCCTCACTTCCCTGATGGAGATGTGTCAGAGAAAGCAGCTAAAACGTAAGACTGAAATAAGATTCTGATCCGCATAACTCCCACAATACCCACAATGACCATGTTTTAATAAAAAAGAACTTGTCATGGGGCTGACGAGATGGCTGGGTTTGTATATAAGCCTTGTGTGGGCTTGAGTTGAAATCCCAGCACCCATGCAGAAGACTGGGCATGGCAGGGCATATTTATAACTAGAGCAGAGGACTGGAATATGGGATAGAGTGGACAGGAGGATACATGAAGCTCACTGGACAGCCAAACTAGATGAGTCAATTAGTTTCAAATTCAGCAAGAGACTGCCTCAAAATAATAATAATAATAATGATAATGATAATAATAATAATAACCAAGGTGGAAAGAAATTGAAAAGCCACCTAATGTTAACCCTTGACCTCCACAAGCACACAAACACACTATCAAGTACATACACAACATAACACACACACACACACACACCATCATCATCATCACATGTACATTTAAAAAAACATGTAACATCAAGAACAATGAAGATCTCAAACTAAATTTTAAAAGTCATAGACAAGGCACTGGAGAGAAAAGTCAGCTGTGCAGTTAAGAGTGCTTGCTGGGCTTGCAGGGGAACTTCTGTTCCCAGTACCACATGGAGTGGTTCATAGCTACCTATAACTCCAGCTCCAGGGAATCTGACACCTTTTGGCCCTCACAGGCACCTATACCCAAGTGCAGAAATCCCTGCACAGACACACAGGTAAAATATGAAATAAATCTTTTTAAAAGTCAGTAGATGCCACTACTAGGATGAAAGATGTCAAACATTTTAAAGCATCCAGGGGAAGTGCTTCAGTGGGCAATTATAAACTCCCTAAGTACAAAGGAAGGAAGGGGAAGGAAAGAAGAAGAAAGGGAGGAAGGAAGGGTAAGTGAAGAAAAGGGGGATGGAGTATTACTAAATGAGTATGATACAAATGAGAGCTAAAATAACTAAATAAAAATTCGTTCAGGAATGGTGGCACACACCTTTTATTCCAGCACTTGAAATACAAAAGCAAGCAGAGCTCTGTGAGTTCCAGGACAGCCTAGGGCTACATAGAGAGATCCTGTCTCAAAAAAACAACCAAAAAAATCCCTCAATTTGAGGCCTCAACAACAGAATAGAGGACAGAGCAGGAGTAACACACAAATTTGAACTTTGATAATAGCATCACCTATTGATAACAGAGACAAAAATAGACTGAAGAGGAGTCTGAAGGACTTAGCAAAAGGTCTAATCTTTGCATCCATGGAGTCCCAGTTGAAAATGAGGAAGAGGAGAGGCATGGGGGAGTACTAAGAAGAGGGTGGGCTGGAGAGATGGCTCACAAGAGGTCTTGGTGCCCTCACAGAGGACCTGGGTTAGGTTCCTAGCATGCATATCAGGTGTTTCATGACTCAACTCCAGTTTCAGGTACCCAATGCCTTCTCTTGTCCTCTGCACACACCAGGCACACATACAGTGCACCTACATTATATGAAGGCAAACATCCCCAGACGTAAAATAAAGTGAATAAAAGTTGACAAGATGGAGTTTATAAAAAATTTCAACTTCTAGTCTTTGAAAGAGATTATAAAGTAAGCTAAAAACAAGCCAGAAACTAGAAGACAATATTACACACACACACATACACACAATCACACACAACACATACTTATACACAACACACACTCACACATACACACACTCTCACACACACATACACACAATCACACACAACACATACACACAACACACACACACATACACACATTCTCACACACACACACTAACACACACACAACATACACTCACACACATACCACACACACATACCACACACCACACACACATACACATACCACATACCACACAACACACACACACACACCACACACCACATACCACACACACACACACACACACACACACACATACACATACCACACACCACATACCACACAACACACACACTCACACACACACATACCACACAACACACACACTCACACACACACATACCACACAACACACACACATACACATATCATACACCACATACCACACACTCACACATACACAGAGAGAGAGAGAGAGTAAGAGAGAGAGAGAAAGAGAGAGCAAATGATTCCTATCCCTGACGTGAGCAAATGCTTAATAAAAGATACACAAGTAGGCGATGAACACATTAAAATATTGTCAGAACAGTTAGTCATCAGAAAATGCAGATTTAAAACCACAATGAAGCAATCTGACACTAGAATATCCAAAATAAAAAATAACAATACCAAGTTGATGAGAATACAGAACAATCACACATTGTTTATGGGGTTGTGAAACGGTACAGAGTTGAAAAACAGTTTGGCAATTTCACAAAATTAAACAATCACCTAGCCTTTGACCTAATTGGTTTGTTCCTTCCCACAAAAGAAGTGAAACCTTATGTTAACAAGAGACTTGTGCAATTCTGTTCATAGAAAGTTTAATTCAAAATAACCTCCCACCGGCACCACCCTGATCTATCAACAGAAGGATGATTTGCTATTATACAATGCGTTATTATAATACAATGTATCATTATGGAGCCATGCACGGAAGAGGGCTCATGAATACATGTAATGACATGGGTGAAACCCCAAAACATGGTGTGTGAAGAAAGGTAATAAAATAATGGCAGGTACTTTTTGGCTCCACTTGCAAGAAGTTTTAAAACAGACTAAACAAATTAGTGGAGAAATAAATCAAGATGGTGATCACCTGGACGATAACAGAGAAGGTGCTCCAGGAATGGGCTTGAGGGGATGTTTACTGGCTGATGGTTCAAACCCCAGGGCTTGGGGCACCCAAAGGGAATCCCCAAACCAGCAGAACTGTATAGATATCAAGGGATTGCTCCTGGCCACCTTGACTTTTTCTTGTGCTTTTTCACTATCCCGGGACACAGTTCAACCTCTGACACAGTTCACAAGACCCCAGGAGATCCAGGCCCTTCCCTCCACGCAGGTGCCGAACTCCTGGCTTCACTCCTTCTGCGATTTGCACTCTTCTGTCTTGTTTATAGTTCATATCCTTCTTTAGTTGTTATTTTTCTTTTTGTGTATGGGTGTTTTGTTTGCATATATGTCTGTGTACTACTTGTGCCTGGTGCCAGAGGAGGCCAGAAGAGGGCGTCACATCTCTTGGAAATGGGGTTACAGACGATTGTGAGCTGTCAGGTGGGTCCTTGGAACTGAACCAAAGTCCTCCAAAAAAGGTGGCCGGAGCTCCTAGCGGCTGAGTCATCTCTCAGCCATATCTTTTTTAAAAAGTACATTTATGTGTGGGTGTGCACCTACCACAGTGCATGTGAGGAGATCAGAGGACGACGAATAAACCAGTCACCTCTCTCCCTGTACCATGTGAGTCCCCAGGTTGTGCTCAGGGTCTCAGGTTTGGTGACAAGTGTCACTACCCACTCAGCTACCTTACTGACCCTCAGCTTACTGCCTTAAGGTAGGTCTTCTGACCTCTAGGCTGGTCAAAAGGCCACTACCCACATTATCCACAGCCTCTCTGCTTCCCCGGTGACTAGAGTACAGTTGCCTGGTCCCATATCTGGCCACAGGGGCTCATCCACCATGTTGATGGTTCTGGCTCCATGATCTGGCCTGGGGCCTGGACCGAGTCTCCTTGTACAATAAATATACAAACCAAAGCTCCACCCAAATATGTGCCCATGAGCATATGAGCAATAGGGGATATTCCTCAGGCCTGAGGGGAAATCACATCGACTACAACACCCCAGTGACTCAGTCTGCAGAGATGTTGATTAGGTCAATTCTGGACACCCACAGTGAGGGCGAGTTGCCTGGAAGACCAGCTTCCTCCTTTTTTCCCCTCAGCTAAAGGCCAAAGAAAGAGGTTCAGGTCAGAACCCAAACTTCCTAAGAACCGCCCTTAAGACCAGAGCATGAAAACAAGACCTATTCTTGGCTCCCTCCCTTTGCCTCCACCCCACACTAAGAGAGCAACCACCATATTGAGAATGGAGAACAACTCTAAACTCCCTGACACCCCTGCCAGGATGGAGTTCCCGTGGGATTCCTTCTTTAAAAAAATAAAACAATTCTTCTTTTAAAGATCTATTTCTTTTTCTATGTATGAAGTATTTGCTTGCATTGTATATACGAATACCAACCTACACTAACCTCAACGCCTTCATTAGTCAGGTGGTGTCTTTCTTCACCACGTCACATTTGATGATGCTACCGGTGTTGATCTGACAGAATCCCAGACCAGACCTGATGCTGGACCGACACTGGATCCACTTCTTGCTAGCCACTGCGACCTCTGCTGGGAAAGCCTGCCATGAGTGCTTTCCAAACAAAGACCACCTATACCTGGTTTGAGCCAGCTAGTCAAATGGTGAAAAATGACCCTCGCTGTGGTAAACACAGTCAGTTGCCTGTCTTATCATAGTAATTTAGCTCCCCCTGCAGGCCTCTAGCTCCTGAGTGCTGGAATGACATCCCTGTGGCACCACATTCATGTCATGTGGTGCTGGGGACTAAACCTAGGTCTTCTTGCACGCTGGGAAAGCACTGTGCCAACTGAGCCACCTCCCCGGGCCATGACTGCTCTTCTATTTATCAGCCTTGAATAATTGGAACTTGAAGTTAAAATACAGTATGTTGACATAAGCACTTCTTTCTGATCTGGGCATTAGTGTAATGCTGACCTCAGAAAATAAGTTACGGCTGGGCATGGTGGTACACAGTTTTGATCTCAGCGCTTGGGGGGGGAGAGGTAGCTGGATCCCTGTTAATTCCAGGTCAGCCTGGTCTACACAGTGAGCTCCAGGCCAGCCTTGTCTACACACAGTTGAGACCCTTTAAAAATGAGTTAAGGAACACTGCCATCTTCTATATGCTGGAATAGACATTAGTGTTCTCCTAGGATTTTTTTCCTTAAATGTTTATTAGAATTTACCAATGAAACTATGTGGGTCTGATACTGTTCACTTTGGAAGGTGACTAATTATTGATTCTCTTTGTTTAATTGTCAGATGCCCCTTCAGACAGTTAAGTTCTCCCCATGTGAGTTTCAATAGAAATAAAGAACCCACCCATTCCACCAAACTGTCCAGTTTGTGGGTGAGAGGTGCCCATAATTCCTCTCTACTATCCTTCCACTGTAAGTGGGGTTGGTGCAGAATTTCACTTTTTTTTATTGAGATGTAGTTCACAAAAATTCATCACTATAAAGTATCTACTTCAGTGTTTAGAACACTCAGTATGTTATATAACCACCACCACTGCATTTGCTTGCACATCTCCATCATGACGTAGGAGCCCTGTCCCTACCTCCCTATCCTTGGCAACTAGGAATCTAGTTCCATCTTTATGGGCATTCTGTACAAACAGGATCACATGACATATGCTCTTTTGCATTTGGTTTTTCTCACTTAATGTGTTTTCTAGGGTCATGTGTTTTATCATGTGGGTATGCCCTAAGAATTTCTTCAATAACTATACTCATATGTCAAAATTCAGACCTGGGAAATACCTAAGACTCCACAGAGCAAAGAAGATGGAAAGCACTACCCAGGTGTGACCCAAGGGTGCCCTTCCACACGAACAGAAATGAATGGAGCCTAGCGGTTCCTCTGTAACAGAGGAGAATCATGCTTGTATCTCCTAGGCTAAAATAAGCTGCTGCTGTAGTCACATGGAAGCCTCCTGCTTCAGAGGGAACCTCTCTCCTGCCTGGTGCTTAACTAGGAAGGTACTTGTACATGGAACCATCCTTCAGGGTGTTATTCATCTCCATTTGACATGTGAAAAGCATGGATCTGAGAGATTAAGCCATTTTCTCGAGATCTGTAGCCAGTGAGAGCCAAGACGAGACTTCTGGATTACCCAATGCCTAAAATCTCCTCAGCTGTCAGGGAGCGCCTAGCATTCTTGTCCTAGATGCTCCAGTAACACACACTCGAGTAATAAACACATCTTAATCTTTTTTGTTTGCTGTGAGCGTACCTGACAGGCTGGAGACGTCTACAGACTTCAGAATAATGTTTTTAAATGCATGAGATTACATCACAATTGCAAAGGAAGCACATCCCATGTGTGAGGGTTAAATGTTGACTGTTGACCTGACAAGTGTTAGAGTCACCATGGAGACAGATCTCTAGACAAGTCTCTGAGGGAGGTTTTACATTAGGTTGACTGAGGTAGGAAAGACCCATCTTAAACGTGGGTGGCATCATTCATTCCACGAGCTAGAGTCCTAGGCTGTGTAAAGGGAAGCAAGGGTGTGGGGGAAGGGCTGGAGAGATGGCTCAGGGCTAGAACACTTGCTGCTCTCCCAGAGGACCTAAGTCTGCTTTCTAGCACCACAAGGCTGCTTCTGGCTTCCCTGGACACCAGGAATGTCAGTAGTGCAAAGACACACATGCGGCCCAAACACCTATACACATAACATAATAAAGTAAAACGAAATTGAGAGAGAGGAAAGAGAGAGGCCTGAGAAACTACAGCAACAAAATAAATAAACAGCATGCCACAGAAGTATGATTGTTAATTATTCTTAAACAACCTGATTTCTAAAGAAATAATAAAACGGACACATTAAACAACCAACCCAGCAGTCGGTCTAATCTCTACCACCACTCTGAAATGTTAAAAAAAAGCGCAAATGACAAAAGCTATCTGCAACCGCTGTTGAGCGATGCACACATGCACATCTGGATTTCTGTGGCCAACAAAGACACAGGTGCTGCTGATATGACTGTGGCTTATGGACTTTGTTCATAATGAAAGGAAACACTAGCCTTCAGTTAGAAATGTCACCTGCCCTCCATCTTCACTCATGGGCCCCAGGCACAGCTGCAGGTGAGAATCTCCGCCCCTTCCCCCTCCCCAACCCGTCCCGTAGCTATGAAACCCTGAAGAACGAGAACAGAACATGGGCCTGGGGGCTGCTATCAGTTGTAGATGCCCTCTGTGTCCTGGAGTCCTGGTTGATCTTGCTGACCCTCTTCCTGTCCAGTCCAGAGTTCCCCCAGTCCATTTGCTTTCTGGGATCTCCCTGAAAGCTTGTTTCCCACACTATGTCTCTGGGACAGTTCAATACCTCTGCCAAGCAACACCCCAGGGTGGTGTGGGGGAGTTTCTAACCTCTCTCATATCAGACTTCTTATATGAGTTCAAAACAGAAGTCCCTGAGCCCGGCTCCCCTTGAGTGAAGTAATGGCGTCAAGACGACTACCGCAGTGAATAAAAACTCAGGGGTAGATATCTGCCCAGAATGCAAGACAGGAGACAGCTCAGTCAGGACCTCTCATGATGGGAGACACAGTCCATCTGAAGCCCCAAGGCCTTGCTTGGAGAGTGGAAGACAATAGGCCAAGCTGGATGGATAACTTCTGGGTCACTGTGTCTTCAGAATGAGCCGGCTTTCCACATTGTTATATTATGGGGTGAACAGCGGCAGCAAAGCAGCCTGAGTAAAATCAACCACCAGACATCCTCAGCGCTTACCCCTGACCCTCAGGGAAAACCCCATAGGTGATTCTAGGAAACAGCAGCACTTTCTAGAACTTTCATAAAGATCCAATACACACATGACTACAATCTATCTCCTCCACGTTTTTCCTCTGTATTCCAGACACTTGGAGAGACTCTTCTCTTTCAGCTGCCATGGTCCCATGAACAGAGAGTGATATCTGAGAGCTCCTCCAGCTCCTATGTGGCCAGGCAGAGATGAAGCACTTCCTATGAAGGTGATGTCATACGAGGAGCAGCAGCAGGTCAGTGGTAGCCACTCCAGATGCCTAGCTACAGCAGGTCCTACGGGCAGAGGCAGCTTCATTTCCAGTCCATCCACAGACAATGGGTGGGTGAATAGATCTGGGGCTGAGGCAGAGGGAGGCAGGCTTAGGTGCCTACTCCAGACCTTACAGAAGAAACAGGCTTCTAACTTGATATCCATCATCATATTTCCATGGTGACCTCATCTGACCCATCTCTGTACCAGTCCCTGGGATTGAAGGAGGAGGCTGCAGAAGCCCAAGGAAGGAGAAAAGAGGAAGGTGGGCAGGCAATGACTGCTAGGAGGAGGCATTGCAGAGCTGGGCTGCGAGGCAACACCCTCCAAACAACCTGGGCCTGACATAGATGAAAGGAACTCAAAAACAAAAACAGAAAAGTCGAGATGCACACCAGCAGCCCCAGTGTTTCCTGTTTTTCTAACAAATCACTGATGACTTCCAAGAAAAGCAAGCTGCACTGCCCTCAACCTGGGCCCAGCCGCAGAATTTGCACATCTGGCCTGTGCTTCGAGAGCAGCCATCGGTGGGCTGGGGCACAGGATGTGTCAGAACACCTCAAGACTCTGCCGCCTGAGGATCCAGAGAGAAGCAGGGCCAGGGGACTCCCTGCCACAGCCAGCCCAGGAGGTTGCAACCCATCACTATCTGCCAGTTCCTCCCACAGCTGCTTCAAATCCCACCTGTCACATTAAACATGTCAGCCTTAAGATAAAGAAACAGAAAGATCTCCATTCTTAGAGAACCATCTGGGGAGGGCTATGTGGGGGATTCCACCCAGGCCTATCTACATTCCCTGGGAATCTAGTAAGATGGTGTAAGGGCTCCAGGAAAGACCAGTGGAACTGGGTTTCCTTGGCAACAGGAAGCAGATAAGTTGAGCAAGGTCACTCAGGAAGCTTCCCATAAGGGGTCCCATCCCACCTAGTCCCCACCCTCACTGGTTGTTTGTTTGTTCTTACAGAGGACAGTTCTGACACCTACATGGAGGCTCACAACTGTTTGTAACTCCAGTTTCTGGGGATCTGATCCCTTCTTCTGGCCTGTTTGATCATTTCAGGCACACACACACACACACACACACATATATATATATACATATATATGTATATATATATATATATATACACACACACATACATACACACGCACACACACACACATACAGGTAAACATTTGTATATATAAAACAAAAATAAACAAATTCTCAATTTAAAAAGAATGCCAGTACCGGGTACTCTTAGAACAGTGTCCAACACATTGGATGGATGGATGGATGGATGGATGGATGGATGGATGGATGGATGGATGGATAGATGGGTGGGTAGATGAATGGGTGGATGGATGGATATATGGATGGGTGGATGGATGGATGGATATATGGATGGATGGATGGATGGATGGATGGATAGATGGGTGGGTAGATGAATGGGTGGATGGATGGATGGATGGATGGATGGGTGGATGATGGATGGGTGGATGGATGGATGGATGGGTAGAATGCCAAAGAAGTCCAAAGGAAGACAAAAAGGTGAGAACATATTAGAACTGAGACACTACTTCTCTTTCCCGGGTCATACAGCAAGAGCTGTGGTCTAGGGATGGCAAGGACTTCAATTTGAATTAGAAGGAACACCAGAATGAAATTGGACCTTTATACCAAACTTAAACTGTCATGCTTCCTGCTCCTCTCATCTCCTAGAAGATCGCAGAAAATGGTGGAAACTGCTGTCTTTGATTCTGACCACCGCACAAGCTTTTACAAAACAGAAGTGAGAGGCAAACAGGGAGGACATGACCACATCACCCGAGAGCTTGTTGTCCTCACCAAAGGCAATGCTAGGTACAGAAAATGAGTCATGGATTTTGAGGAAGCAGATTTCCAAGAGGCTGAGACTTGAGAGGAAAGAATACTGAAAACCAAAACCTTGTCATGCAGGCATGTGGTGTCACAGGGGGATGGGGTGGGGCAGGGAATGTAAAGGAGTCAGTGGGACTTCCTGGGCCTTAAGTGCAGAATGGAAGCAAGGACCCCAAACAAGAATGTGCATGCTACACTGTGGGTGTCTTACAAAGCGAGGCTTGACAAGGACATGGAGGACCCTGCAGAGGGCCGGCCCAGTTGTTCTCTAAGCAGGAGATGTCCACCTCTGGCAGATGGAGGTGCTATCATGAAATCGGATCTCCATTGCCATCAACTTCCTCAAGGGAACCCACAGAAAATGTGTATTGAGGGTTTATGACATGATGAACCTCCCAAGATTTTGATAGCTCCAATTTTTCATGGTTGGGGGAAGGGTGGCCCCTAAGTAGTTATCACAGGAGCAACAATGAAAATTCCCCCAAAAGACAAACAACCCTGTAGAAAAATGGACAAAATACTTGTGTCTATAACTCAAGATAGCAGACAGTCAGTTGGCCTCCAAATACAAGGAAGAGTCATTCAATTTCATTAGTCATAAAGGAAATGAACATTAAAACCGCAATTCGATACCACGACACTCCCAGAAATGTCTAAGGTGGAAAGCACAGGGTCTGTGAGGCCTAAAGCAACAAGAACTCTTGAAACTGCCCATGGGAATGGTGGGACAGCTTCCACCCAGAAACCCACTAGAGGCTCTACTACATTTGTGATCTCACCCTATCCTAGGCAAAGGACCCAGCAAAAGGTGGTGTGCCAGAAAGCACAGAAAATGAAAAAAAAAAAAAACCCATCCAAAATGATCTTCAAACTAGAAATGGCCCTAAAGGATAGGTGTCCCAGTGGAGTTTACTACAGGGCAGATACAAGAGGGACATGGAGGCAGGGAAATGCACACCAACCAAGATTCTCCCGAGGGGTAGCTTCTAGGAAATGTTCTGGAAGGAAGAGCTCTGTCCTGGGTAATGAGGAGTGGATGATGGAAAGGTGAGGGATGAGAGACCGCATCATCCCTGAAAGGAGCATTAGCTATGGGCCTTTAAAGCTCTGGTTCTCAACCTGTGGGTTGCAACCTTCCCCTCCCCCACCCCCACCCCAACAGCAAACCTGTCTCCAAAAAATATTTATATTACCACTCATAACAATAGCAAAATAAGAGTTATGCAATAGCAACAAGAATAATTTTATGGTTGGGACAGGCCACCACCACATGAGAGATATAGTAAAAGGTCACAACATTAGGAAGCTTAAGAACCACAGCTTTACAGGCTAAAATGTCTGGCTTGAACACATTAGATGAAGTTGTCTGGGCTGGGATGGTAGACTCTGTGAATGGTCTCTGACGACAGGCCAAGAGCAGAAGAGCTTATATAGTGGCTACGTAGAAACATTGTTGAATTGTGACCTGGTGAATAATAAATACCCTTGACTTGGGATTAGAAGTTAGCAGGAGCCATAGGGTGAAGATAGACTGAGGGGCGTGGGACTGAAGCTAGACTGAGGGGCGTGGGACTGAACATAGACTGAGGGGCATGGCGTCTGATGCAGAATGATCTGAAATGGTGAGGATGAAACCCAGGACTGTTTGCACCCTTAGCCAACACTCTACCACTGAGCTTAGCCCAGGCCCTGCTGCTTATGCTACACTTTGGGTTGTAGGTATGGATAAGTTCATCTCAGACATTTAAAGAAGAGGAAGCAGTACTGATGGTCTAAAACTTGAGAAAATGAGAGATGTGTGAAAGAAAGGCAGAGGGAGAAGAAGGGGACAGGGGGAGGAGGTAGAATCCTGGAAACCCAATCCCCAAGTCCACCAGCTCACAGGCAACATTGTCTATAAACCGTTAAAAGGCAGTTCATGAACACTTAGATGGGAATCCTGGAACTCCAGCGACTAGGAAGGATTTGCTGATTTAAACAGGTAACAAAACAAGGCAAAACTACAAAAATAATGCTTCTGAATTGTAGCAGGTCTTGTAACAATCTGGTGATACTATAAACAAACATGATCGAATGGTAGTTCTGTCTGGTGGCTTGGGTGCTGAATTAGTTCAATGCTGATTTAGTAAACTCACCCAAAGTGTTGAGCATCTTTATCTGTAGAGAGATCCATCCTAAAACACCAGAGACCCCTGCTGATGGACCCATATGGAGCGCCATCTTTTTAAACTGTGCCAACATATACAAAATGTGAGATGACATTGTTTCATACATAGGGTGTACAGGTCGGTGGCATGAGGTGCTTTCATATCATGAGCAGCCATCCCTCCTCTCCATCGCCCGCATGCTTTCATCTTCCAGCACGGAACAACATGCATAGTACACACTAACTCTCTTTCCCCTTCCTCTTTGCCTCTGGCCATCTCTAATCTCCTTTCATCCCTTTGGCTTTGAGAGCTGTGGTTAGCGCACATGAACGGAAGCAAACAATATTCTTTGTTTGTGCTTGGCTTATACTAAGCATGTCTTCGAGGCTCATAAAGTTTGTAGTGAGTGTTAGAATTGCAGCCCTTTTTAAGGCTGGAGAATAGTCCACTGTAGATATATAATGTACACATTTGCCTATGCATGGTCACTTGAGAAGATTCTGTCTTTTGGTACAACATGTCATTTTTGATGTGTGGATGTGTGTTGTGGATGTAAATGAGCATGTTTATGTGTAAGTCCACACACATGAATATGCCATAGCACATGTGTGAAGATTATCAAGTAACCTCAAGTATTGGTCCTCACCTTCTACCTTATTTGAGACAGGGTTTTTCTCTCTAGCTCTAGGTACACTAGAAGAGCCCCTGAGCTTCTAGGTTTCCCCTCCCATTTAGCTGTAGGGAGCTGGGATTACTGGTGCACCTGGCTTTTCGAAGATTCTAGGGATTCAAACTCAAATTCCCATGCTTATGCAGCAAGTGCCTCTCCCAGGCCCACACGTCATTTTTTTTTTTTATTCAAAGTTTTCAACGGGCTCTCAACACGTGTATTCTGTGGCAGGAGCAATGAAGTTTATGTGTCAGTGGGGATTCACTCACATGAGTAGATTTCCAGTATGACTGAGACTCTGCTTGCCCTCCTTAGCCACGTTCCTTTCTTCTCTGACAATAACTTTTTCAGTTCCCAGCACTCTTGTGTGCTCACTGGAGTGTGAGCAGACATTGATGACTGTGATTTCTGAAGCACACTGATAAAAGTTCACATCCTACCCTTCCCTGCCCTCCTCTTGCTGGCCAGGGGGAAGATGTGATGGCTAAAACAGCCATCATGGACCATGGGATGAGAGCTACATACACAGAAAAGAGAGAGGCATAAGATAGAAGGAACCTTGGTTTCTGACCTGTCATTAACATGGAGCTGTTATATGAGAAGGAAATAATCCCTTTGCTTGTTTAAGCCACTAGCAGTCTGGTTCTCTACCTATACAACAGACAAGCAATGTGCTAAGGTCTCTGTCCATGCCTTATCAGAAAACAGAATGTTTTTGCTTATCTGTTACTGTGTCATTTTGATACAAACAGTGGACTTTCCTAAATTTGTAGAGTATGATTACAGCATGACCTTCAATGAAGCCCATACTGTGTACCCAAAACTCCCTTGTAGGAGGCCACCTCATAAAGACCCCCAGAGAGGTGATATCAACTCTCTAGATGGGTTGCTGCCTGTGTGTCACCTGTTCTAGAGGCTGTGTAGTGACAGGGACTCAAGGATTTTCAGGTCAAGCATTCTTAGTCACATACAGAGCTGGCCAGGCCGTACTGAAGCAATTCTCTGTGGAAAAGTTCCTGTTTTAGCACAGACCATCCACGACTGACCAATAAGAAGGTACCACGAAATAAATAACATTTCACAATGGCTTTTCCTCCTTCCGAGACACCAAAGGCTTCGGTGATGCCTCCACCTTTACCTTCTGAGCAGATCTTAGGAGTTCAAACCCCTGGGGAAAGCAATCCCTGTCTTTGAAAGGAGCTTGAAAGAGAAAGGAGATGCTGGTATCTGAAGAGACTGAGCTCTAGACCCAAGGTGGAAGTATGGTTATCACGCAATGATGGTCACAACCAAGTCCTTCAGCACCCTTCCCCTCCCCCTCCAGAGGAGCTTGCTGACAGAAGTTAGCCTTGACTTATCAAAGGCTTCTCTGCCAGCTACATCCATCCCAGAGGGCAGCTCCGGACCTTGGGGCAAAGTGGGACATAGCAGCTGGTGACACCTATGAGGTGTTCTTATTTGACGTTATCAATGAGCTGTCCATTGAGGCTTATGTCTGTCAACTCCTCCATGTCCCCATCATCCTGGCTATCTGGCTCAGTACTATCTGGAGCAAACTTTTGATGAAACTCCAAATAGTTCATGCTTGGCCCTGGGCTTAGCCTCACTGGTCAGAACTGTAGTTTTGTTTTTGTTTTTTTGTTTGTTTGTTTGTTTGTTTTGGCATCTGCAGGATGCTTTGACTTCACTTTTCATCTTCCTCAAGGTCCTCACGGAAGCCTCTGTCTCTCTCAAGGAGGAGGTTGTCTTTTTAATACATTTAAAACTCATGGTAATCCTCCTGCCTCAGACTCTCAAGTACTGGCTTCACAGGTATGTGTCATCACAGCCGGTGACTGGATATTTTTATTAACAAGTCCTTTAAAGCCACACCCTTATCACTGCTTCTCCACCCCGTTTACCATTCTTAGCAAATGTTCTTACACAAACCAGTATTCTCACGTTGTCACCCACAGTCCAGCCCATCACTGTCAAGGTTTTCACGCTTCAGCCCCGGAGCTGGGTGGCTCACATATACCATCCTTTCTCTGGTGGGTTCAGAGAAATAACACACTTTGAAAAATAGCCTCTTATCTTTAAAATTGAGCTGTGGTTTGGGTCCCTCTCACTTCAGAGGAACAAGGGGGGGGGCATTCCTATCCCCTTGGCCAAGAAGACCTAAATCTTCCAAGATCTTTCTCGTATCTGGGGCCAGCAAGGGGACTCTAGACACGAGCTCATGTTCTCGTGGGTGACATAGCAAGGGATCCAGGCAAATGGCTGGGTGCCCAGAACTTGCCATGCCCCGTGAGGAGACCAGGAAACCATAACAGCCTCTTCAGGCCATAGAAGCATATGTGGAGGTGGCACTCTCCATCTAGGTGGACCCCAAATTAAAAAAGAGGGGTTTTGTCTGCTGGGTTTTATCCTCCTTTCTGGAGAGAGCCCTCTTCCCTCTGCAAAGCACAGGTCCCCTTCAGAAAAAGAAAGGCATCTGCTGTCTGGGCACACACACACAATGGCCACGGTTTGAATCCCCAGGACCCGTGTGAAAAGAAAGCACAGCAGTGTGAAATCCCAGTGCTGGGGAAGCAGAGACAGGAGGATGCGTGGAGCACACGGGTCAGCTAATCTTGCTGCGCTGATGAGGTTCAGGTTCAGTGTGACACCCTATCTTAAAAGAAAATAGAGTGGAGAATAATAGAACAAAGGAGGAACACAATGGCACTGACCTCTGGACTCCAATAGCACCGTGGTCATGCGCATGCGTGCAGACACACGTGTGCACACATACAAACATGTACATATGCACATAGCACATACAGAAAGAATGAAGGAAATAAAGCACAAGAAATGGGAGGAAGAAGCTGGGAGGAAAGGAAAGAGAGGAGGCAGGAGGGAAGAGGGAGAGAATAAGAAAGCAAAAGGTGATGAGAACCTCGTCCTCCCTTATGCTGATCCATGGTCCACTCTTAGAAACAGAGAAGAAGGCTTGCTTTTATTGTTGTTCTAAAGGATCGCTGTCACCCTGCAGGGCCACATCTGTGAAAAGTGCCCTCTAAAAGGGCAGTATGTAAAATAATCGCAATTATTTATAACGTCTTCTTCCCAATTGGAACACATATAGGGGGCTGGAGAGATGGCCTAGTGGTTAAGAACATCAACTGCACTTCCAGAGGTCCTGAGTTCAATTCCCAGCAACCACATGATGACTCACAGCCATCTGTAATGGGATCCAATGCCCTCTTCTATTAAATAAATAAATCAATCTTAATTTTAAAAGAGAAACACATGTATCTTTATCTCCCTTAACCTGTCCTAGGTCAGGTAGACCAGGCACCCCCGGAGATGTCTAAAGAATCCCCAGAAATCCCTCCAACCATGTCTTGTCTGACTCCTCCTGAAAACACTGCTCCCAATTGCCTCACAGCCTACTTGGTAGGTGGGACAGGAAAGCCCTCGGCCTTGTAAATACTGTGTTGCAAACAGACACTTCCCCAGCCTTCTGTACTCAAGCTGTCACAGACTGGGGCTTGTCAGGAGGGGGGGTTGGGAGAGGCTCTTCAGCACTTCCCCATCCCACCCACCCTCTGCTGAGATTGACTGCAAGAGGCTCCCCAGAAGAATCAGCACATGCCTTTTGCCAGAGCTGGGTTCTGAAATAGCACCAGAGGACATCTACTTTGTCCTGCTCCTGGAAGGCGCAGACACAGGTGTCAGAACCTGTCAGAGGCCCCAGGAAGCCAGAGAGATGCTTGAAAGGTATAGTCCCTAAGGGAGTTGCAGTGAATGCTCCCCACCCCAGGAGAGGTCAAACATGGGCAGTTCAGCCTACTGGTCAGCCCTCATGGCTGAGGCGCAGGTCTTCTTGTGCTGGCTGCTTTGTGGGGTTGTCATAGCCTCAGCCACTACTTACTGAACATGGCCAAATACTGCTTCTTTCAGGCATGAAAGAAGGGACTGGAAAATATTCTTTACCAGGAGAGTCTGAGGGGGCAAGAACACCTTAGGTCTTGGGGAGGAATTTGAGAAGATGAGAATTTATAAAGAACATGCTGTCACTGTACTGTGTCCTAAGGGACACCAAGGACGTTAGGCTTTCTCCAAAGTGGGATGCCATTAAAGGGTTCTGACAGTAGTGATAAAGCTCGCTTCCGTGGCTCCTGGTAGGGAAAGGAAGAGCCTGTGACAGAAATCCTCCACAGGTACACAGTGATGAAGAAGTCAGTGGACATCAGAGGAAAGGATGGGGGAAGTCAGAGACAAAAGAGCCGTGGAGTTTGGGGGCATCATCACAGCAGGACAGAGTGGAGAAAGGGGATGCTGGGCATCGTCTGAGAGGATGCTAGGACTGGAGAGCTGGAGTCGGGTTGCAGAAGAGACAGCAATGGGGAAGTCCTCAGAGCAAGCGTGTCAGGTTCCAGATGTGTGTTTACGGTGAAACAGTGCATCCAAGCGAAAGCAGCCAGCATGGCCTTAGACACAAGGGTTGGGATGAGAAAGAGAAACACGTCCAGGGAGAGAGGGGCCAGGGACAGAAGAGGACGGGTTGGCTAGAGGCATGAGTGGGAAGGGGAGAGCTCCAGCGGACAGCAGGTGACTTCAGATTTCTGTAGGAACTTCCAAGAAGGAGACCCAGTGGCACATGCCTGTAATTCCAGGAGGGTCACGAGTTAGAGTCACTTTTGAAGGAACTGCCCAGCTTTAGGACCAGAGCTGTACCATTAGTTCCCACAAGGCTGCATCCAGAGAGCAGTCTAGAGAAGTCCAGGTCAGCATCCTGGTGTCAACTGGTCCAGGAGGCAATGGGCTCAGGGAGATGAGAAAGACACTATGTACAAAGATTGACTGTCACATCTTCTGTTCTCTCTAGTGACCTGAGTGTCACCCAGAAGCTCTATACTCCCCCAAGCATGGTTGTGGCTCTGAGCATCCAGTTCTCTCAAAATGAATCTCCCAAGATGTCAGTATAGAAACAAATGCAAATTCCAAAGGCTTATGAAATATTAGCTCGAAAGCCACACAGTCCAGAGGCCATTCACTTCTGATCCACCATAGAGGGCCTGTGGCACTCCCGGCCCACCATGGAGGGCCTATGGCTGGTTATGAGAGTTTGAGGGTCTCTGCCCAGAAGACTTTTAGCAGGACTTAGTGCATCAGAGGAAGCTAAGAACAGAGGACCCCAAGCAGAGTCCCACACTCGAGCTTAGGATGTGAGAAAGATTTAGGTCTCTAGTGGGGGTTGCCATGAGCACTGAAGGGTTTTTTTTGTTTTTGTTTTTGTTTTTTGTTTTTTTTTTTTAACAGCCAGGAGGAATGCACTGTGAAGCAAAGATGTGGGGTTTTGAGGTAACTGCCCGGCTCTAGGATTTGTTCCCTCAAGTCCACTTCTTACTTTCTTTTTCAACTTTCAGAACAATCATCTTGAAAAAAATAAAGAGATATTCTTTCTTTCTTTCTTTTTTTTTTTTTAGTTTTTCGAGACAGGGTTTCTCTGTGTAGCCCTGGCTGTCCTGGAACTCACTCTGTAGACCAGGCTGGCCTCGAACTCAGAAATCCGCCTGCCTCTGCCTCCCAAGTGCTGGGATTAAAGGCGTGCGCCACCACCGCCCGGCTGAGATATTCTTTCTATGTAGCTTAAGCTGCCCTCAAACTCATAGCAATTTTCTTATAGGCATGCACCACCACTCCCAGACAGAACACTCCTGTACATAGCCAGGCCCGATCACCGAATGGAAAGGAGCAGAGGTATCTCACACCTCTCTCACAGACAACATAGCTGCCACCATGGCTGTCACCATGGCCATAGGAGCATCAGGCATTTCCCCAGAATACTTCCATCAATAAGGAGATGGCTGTCAAAATGAAATCTCTTCTGACTTTCTCTAAGATCTCCCTTGAAGTGAGCTGAATTCTATTTCCTTTTCCCTTTCTCTCCCTGGCCCCTTTCCCATTCTGTTCACCTTTTTCCAAAGGAAGCTGCCCTCAGACATCTGAAGATGCTTGGCACCTCTCTTATCTCCTCGGCTTAGAGAAAAACCTAGGGTTTTTAAAAATAATTTTACATTGTGTTCTCACCCCCTTGGTTACCTTTCTCTGGGCATAACACGGGCTGTTAATCAGCATTCCTATGAAGGTGGCAGGGAGGGGCTGAATTGGACTCAGAGGAATGACTTTTGCATAAGCTGAAGGACATGGAAGGTGAAGGCGCAAGGGCTGACTGTCAGAGTCAAGAACCAGAGATGACTCTTCAGTGTTAGCTGTGGGTGGCTGGGGATTCTAGCTATGCGCCTAAGAGAACTGAAAAGCAGATGAGAGAAGGTCATAGAGAGTGGGACCCAGGAGCAGGGGACCTCAGCATCAGAGCAGTTCTCATGACTGTCGAAGAACAGACCCCATATCGCCTAGCTCTGCGTGTCACCCCAGGGTGCAAGAGATGAACTGCCTCTAAGGTTACCTTCAAAGCCAGCATACTAGAAATTAAGGGGAGCAGTGAGGGCCATCTCACTAGGAGTTGGAGTAATCTGAATCTTAGATGTTTCTAAAGATATGTATATGCTAAATGCTTGGTCTCTAGTTCAATGTTATTTAGATTAGGAGGTAATGGAACCTTTAAGAAGGGGTGTGTGTGCTAATGAGAGGTCTTTAGGTCATTGGGTTTAGGGAACTGCAAGACCCCCGAGTGTTCTCTCTCTTTATTCTGCTTTCTTCCTCCCTCCCTCCCTTCCTCTCTCCTTCCTTCCTTCCTTTCTCCCTTCCTTCCTTCCTTCCTTCCTTCCTTCCTTCCTTCCTTCCTTCCTTCCTTCCTTCCCTTTCTCTCTCCCTCCTCGTCTCTGGCTTTCGTTCCCAGCCATGATGTAAGCAGTTTGATTCTGTCATATGTTTCAATCATGATCTATTTCTTCATCACAGGCTCAAAGCAGCGAACTCAGCCCATTGTAGGTAGACCGAAAACTCCAAAACTCAGAGCCCGAGTCAGCCTCTTCTCTCTCCAAGGTGATTATCTCTGGCGTCCACCAACGATGGGAAGCTAACACGTTAAGTACAGACTTGAAACGCCTACAGAGGCTCTCACTGAAGAAACCTAATGCTGTACTTAAAATAATAAACAAATTCATTCCAGAAATGCAAGGAAGGCTCAATAAGAGGAAGTTAATAATATGATGTGTCAAATAATCCCACGTCAAGGTGAAAGAATTTTCTAGCATACGTTTAAAAATGTATTTGACAGCCTTAATATTCAGTCATGGTTTTAACACTCCTCATAAATGAACAATGGAAGAAAGAACCTTTCAAACATGTTGCTACTAATGTGTTGCCACCACATCAAAGAAAGGAAGTCCCCAAACAAGCCAATCTCCAGGAACACAGGGGTTTTCAGACATAACTGGCAAAGACACGATAGTGGCGGCTACTTCTCTGTCCCCTAGTCCTAGCCATAAATCTGGTACCATACTTGGGGAGCCCAGTGGAAGTACTTTTTATCAGCATGTTATCATCAGCAAAAGCAATGCTCATCTGCCATCTTAGAAACAGGTTGGAATCAAATCTTCACAAGCAATCCAGAATATGGTAGCTGGACATAGCAGCACACACCTGTAATCCCAGTTCTTGGGAGGTACTCAGCACTCAGTACCGAGTGCAAGTTAGAGGCCAGTCTGAGCTACATAGTGAGACTCCACATTTAAAAAGTAAAATGCAGAGGACATGTTCAATGTTCAGCAGGCTCAGGAAGTTCAGCTCCCTGAACTCAGGAAGCTCACGGAGTTCAGCGGGCTCAGGAAGTCCCCTACCACAAGGCTCAAAGTCTCACTAGATAGAGAGTCACTAAGGTGGTCTCCCTGATGCCCTCTTAAGTATTCATTACCCATCTCCACGTGCAGCTTGTCTCTGATTACAGCTGCCTTTCCTCACTGCATAGAGGCGATTGTGTTTTCTGGAACACAATTTACTAAGCTGGGCTCTTTGTTGGACTATAGAAATCTAAGAAGACCCTGGAGTTTTATGTAAAAGGCGTAGTGTGTATGTGTGTATGTGTGTGTTTACATATACATGTGTGCTTACTAACTAGCCCTTCCATCAGTGTTTCAGAGGGACCCACTACCTAGAGCACTGTTTCTTAAGCTGTGGGTTGAGATCCCTTGGGGGTGCTGAATGGCCTTTTCATAGGGCTACCTAAGACCATAAGACCATTGGAAAACACAGATATTTACATTACAGTTTATAACAGTAGCAAAATTAGTTGTGAAGTAGCAACCTAAAATAATTTTATGGTTGGGGGTCAGCACAACATAAGGAGCTGTATTAAAGCCATTAATGTTGTATTAAAGGCATTAGGAAGGTTGAAAGCCACTGACCAACAGAGTGTTTGAAACTCTCCTGGAAGAGCTGTAGGTGTAGATGACGTGACCTAAGTAATGTAGAAAACCCCCAGAGGAGCGTGGCCACGTCGACCAGGTTGGGTGGAAGTGGCTGTGTGAAGATTTGCCTGACAAGAGCCCACACCACAGAGCCACACAGGAACAAACATTCAACCATACGTCTGAGTGGATGTTGGGGTTCTTGGAAGACAGCTTTAGATGGAGAAGAAGGATCTGGGAGCTGACCGGGAGCCATATTACATGATACAGGGAATCAGGAGCTGGGTTTCTGAACATGGCAAGAACAGGGTGTCCAAGAGCCACCAGATAAAGGTGTGGCTTCAATGGCTAGAACTTCCCATGGGTACATAGACTCCCTGAGCTACTAACAAAAAAGCATGACCCACAAAGGATCCTGAGATGGAGCTGCTCTCCAGCAAAGAACGGAGAAGAAGAAAAGGGAGCCTTTCCCCATTGAAATAGTATTTAAGACCTTGATGTCCACAAAATGCACTTTGTGGAAAAAGGGAAGAGGAGGGAGTATTCAAAGAGCCCTGGGTCCACATCAGAAATAGAACCAAGTCACTACTATTAACATCTAATTTCAGAAGATGGAAACCTCTCATAGTCATATATACACCCCAAGTTATTGGGGTCAAACTCATGAGAGAAGATATCCACAGAGCCATAAGCCAGTATCTGTCAAATGTTCATTTTATTGTTATCATGAGAATTATTTTCTTTTATTTCATATCTCTCAAGTCTCAAGTAAACTATGACAACTGTAAACCCTAAACTCCCTTCCTGGAAGCCCCACAGCATCATGCATTTCTCACACGTATAACTAAATGATCTCCGTGCCGCATGTCCTGAACCACTAGACCACATCTCCATGAGAGCAGGAACCACGCTCACTTTCCCACGTCTTCTGAGCCTGGACCGTGACTATATACTGAACATGTTCCATAAGAAAACATGTTCCATAAGAAACTGCTATGCTTCCACAGCAGGTGAAGCCTGATCAAATGCCACATTGCTGCTATATAGTCAGGGGAAATGACTCTCAGAGAGGCATCTGACTGTAATCAAGGCTGTGTGACTAGGAGTGGAGGAGAGAGGTAGGAACAAGCAAGATCCATAGGCTAGAATCCACCTTCAATCTTCACATCCCTGCCCATACCCCATGAAGAAACCACACGGCTCATTTGCCTAGGTCAACACAATAACAAGGCTCCAGAGGACATGAAAATGAAAAGCACAACAGTCTCTGGGGACCCCACCCTGCTGGCCCCAACACTGTCCTGCATCTGAGCAGCTTCTACCAGGGTTGTGCACAGAGAGCTTCTTGCCTGTGAGATCTTAGGGAGACTCATGGGTGACAGCTTGAAGCCATGCTGATCATGAACAGGCCATAGCTGTGCCTATCCCTGATAATTCCCCATGGACCAGAGCAGTCAGTGCTATGCTGGGAGACTACAGAAGGATAGTAGCTTAGTGTTACAGGGTAAGAGAGCAGAGGTCAGGGAAGACTCTGGAAGATGCAGCTTAAACCTTTCACCCAGGGTGGAACTTTCAGTTCACTGGGCAGGTGGAGGAAGGGAAGAGCAGTCTGAGGCGATGTTCAAAGCTGAGGACTTCCTGAGCTTCACGAGAGAAAGCAGGAGGGTGGACCTAGCAGGAGGCCTTGATGCCCTTCTTCGGGCTTTCAGCTGAAGAGATTCACACAGATTTGGAAATATTTCATCACCATAGCAACGGGGTGCAGGAGGTCCCCCGAGGCCAAGCTTTACTAGCCAGAATCAGAAATGAGAGAGAAATTAGGAGACTCATGCTCTGAGCTATGAAAGTTACCTATGTTCTCGTTTACCACCACCCCCCCATATGATATCTATGCCTTCGTCGCCCAGAAGCATAGAATCCCAGTGATCCAAATGCTAGCTGCCGGCCAGCCTAGAAGCAAAACCACAACCCACCACTGGAGCCTTCTCTCCTCGGAGAGCCAGCATCTCCTCGGGTGGAGAGCAGATGCTGGAGTCATCCCAGGTCTGGCTGGCACTTTCTGATTGAGTGGCTTCAGCACCCCATTTCCTTATCTGTAAAACGGGAGTGATAGTTACAGCTGTCTCAGAGTGCGGCTATCAAGATGAAAGCGCACAAAGCACTTAGCATGGTGTCCAAGACACCACAACAGCGTAGCCAACGGGGGAGTCGTCATGTAGAGGGATGGAAGAGATGGAGGGGAAATGTATCAGAAGCAAGCCCGAGATACAAAGGAGAAGGGTGGGTTCGAACTATCTGATCGCATCCTGAAGAAGCTACTAAATCAGAGCTGATGTGTTCCACCTAACAAAGCAGGAGACACTGTCTTTAAAACTAGATCCCGCCGGGCGGTGGTGGCGCACGCCTTTAATCCCAGCACTTGGGAGGCAGAGGCAGGTGGATTTCTGAGTTCGAGGCCAGCCTGGTCTACAGAGTGAGTTCCAGGACAGCCAGGGCTATACAGAGAAACCTTGTCTCGAAAAACAAAAACCAAAACCTAGATCCCATAGGGCCAGGTGTGGAGGTGTATACCTTTTAATGCCTGCTGAAAGCAATTCAAAGAAGCATTTGAGAGTAAGAGATAGGCAGATGTCTGTGAGTTCAAGGTCAGCCTGGTCTACACAAGTGAGTTTCAGGTCACCCAGGGGATACACAGTGAGACTGTCTCCAAAACAAAACAAGGCAAAACAAACAAACAAACAAACAAAACCAAGAAAACAAAAAACAAAAAAACCCAAAAAATTAACAATAACACCAAAAAACAACCAAACAAACAAATAAAAAACCTAGATACCACAAAATGTCAATGAGGTTCGATTTTTTTTAAATGTATGCAGAGTAGAAGACTGGTATAATTATGTGTGTACCCATGTACCCCTAAAAACATTCCCTCAATCTGTAAATATATCCTGTACTTAACAAACTGTAAGATGCCATCAGCTGTAAAGATGCACCATCATTTTGTGTATTGACAAGAAAGAAACATCAGGGCTTATGATAGTAATCCGTTAACTTTAACATTGCTAAACTATGAGTGTAAGGTGGAGCTGAAGGCCAGCCTCAGCTACATACTGAGTTGGAAGCCAGCCCAGGGCACAGGTTAAGACTGTCTCAGAAAAGACAAACAGAGCACGTGAGACGGCTTCCTGCCATGCTTGACAACCTGACTTTATTCCCTGGGACTCAGAGTAAGAGAGGTCAGACTCCTTCCAGTTGCCCTCTGACCTCCACATGTACCATGGCAAGCATGGATGTGTACACTCTCATCCACAGCCACAAGTTAAATAACAAATGTTTTAAATCATAACTGACCTATAGAAATAAAATGTGAACCATATGTACATCTCCCAGGTAAGGATATATCCTTATAGGTAATATGCATTGCTGCTCATCTATGCCAAAGGTGAGAGCTCAAACACCAGGCTACACACCCACACTCACACATCCCACACACACGCACACACACCCACACACATGCACACACCCACACCCACACACATACCCCCACACACGCACACACACATGTACACATGCACTCACACACGCGCACACACACACACACGCACACACATGCACACACACACACACACACACACACACGCAAACACATGCACACAGGTATACATAGCTCACAGTTCAGCCCCTTAGTTGGGATGAGCCTCTTTAAACACAGGGATTCTATGGGCTTGTAAGAGCTTGTAACAAACATAGCGGAGGGTCTCCTGTGTAGCTCTCATTGCATTGTGCCCTTTCATTTCTGACTTGACCCTGCAGTTCAGACACATTCAGCCCGTTTTACAAATAAGGAGACCTAGGCAGACAGAGGGATGTCATATGCCAGAGCCTGGCTGAAACTCAGGTCTCTATTCCATCTTACACATGGTTCTTAAGCAACCTCCACCTCACCAAGCAAGGCCCCCCACCCCCCGCGCCCCATCAAGGCGTTTAAATAGAACCCTATTTAAAATTTGTTTCACCTTGGACCGCTGTACTGTATACAACTGGGTCCCAGAGACTCAACTGGTGTTACCAGGCAAAGAAAGCAAAGCCCAAAACAAAATGGACCGCCATTCAGAAAAGGCCTTCAGGTGAGTTGGCCTGCTTTTAGCCCTCCTGTCGCCCAAAGCCACTCCTCCTCTTGGCAGAAGGCTTAACTCACTTCATACCACATCCTGCTGCTTTCATCTCGCCTTCCTTTTCCCTCTGAACAGCCTCCTTCCTCCTCCTGTCCTGAACTTCTTGCATATTTACCACCACTACCCTCGGATGGGCCATCATGCCAGCGCTACCGTGCACACACGTGTATATACTCACACACTCATACTCGCGTGACTCCGGCGCGTAAACAGAGTACTGGGCGCACAATTCCCTAGACCTGCCGCGGCGTCTGAGAGTCACTAACTTTGGGTAGCCTGAGGCTCAATGGAGGATAACGCCCCGGCCCTGATGCCAAATGACTCCTGTTGTCCACGTTCCTCTAGAGAGTTCAGAGCCAGAGAAAGGCAGGTTCCTTCACTCCTGAGCACACGGTGGCCTGTACCCAGCAGGAGGCTGCACACACACTTGGCCGCATAGCTACTTAAATTTTGATGAACAGTCCTGGAATGCCCCTTCTGTCTCTGGGTTTGTCCCATGGGTTTGTGGGCCCGGTTCCCACTAGGTGGACCTTAACTGTGTAACTAGAAGATCGCCAACTGTCCAGCCTACCGGCTGCAGTTGGGGCACGTTGCTCCAGGATGGTCGCAACCTGCTCTGGCTGTGCCTCGAGCTCTCATACGTGTCCTCAGCATCCCCTGGCTGCCCAGCTACACACCTGCAGTCCCCGCCGGGCGCCGGGCGCCGAGCCCCTCTCCTGCGGCGACTCTCAGCAGTTGGGGTGAGGCCCCGACCACCCCTCAGCGGCTTGAACCCGGTAGCAAGTCCCAGCATCTGCCCGGTCTCTACAACCCTGGGGGGCGGGACCTTCGGGGCGGGGCTTTGTGGGCGGTGTCTGGGCAGGTCTAGCCGCCTAGCCGGGCTCTCACGCCCTCTGGTGGCCCTACCGCGTCAAGCCGGTACATCCAGCCCTAGAGTTCAGGACTCAAAGCAGTTGCCCTGCCCTAGGACCCTATTTGCTCCTGGGCACTACAAGCGTTGGCTTGTGTACTAGTTCTGAGCATCACAGCTCACCAAGAGTAAGATGAGGTTCCATGGGGCCGAAGAGCGTTTTGTCTGTGCAGGAGGGGTGAGTCGGGGCTTCGGGGAAGGAGGAGAAAGAGGAAGCTCCGATGAGTTGCTTCCTTCTAGCATTGCTACCCAGCGCCCCACTTCCTCCTCCTACTTCTATTTTTTCGGGTGCTCTTAACCCTTAAAAGGCCTGCACCCCTGCTATGCTGAGGAGCACTCTGACTCCTCTATTCTGTCTACAGAGATCTTCCTAGAAACTTCCAGCCAATCCAAACTTGCAGCACTGCTTCCGCAGCCTCTGAGCCCACAAGCCACCACCACTTCATGGTACCAGAATCTCTCATCACTTTAGCTGGGTTCCACCTTCCCAGGAGTAGGTCCAGAACCGACCACAAGGTCATACGTAACTGTTGCTCAAAAGCCACACCCTACCTGAAAGCTAATGTAAAAACCCAATGGTTTTTCTTTTCCTGACTCCCTAAATACCAAGAAAAAAGCGACTTCCTCAAATGGACAGAAACAGAAAGTACCCTTTGGGTAGGGGCAGAAGTTGGAATTAGATGGGAAGGGGCTCAGTCAGTGCCCACCATGGGTCTCTCCACAGTGATCACACCCTCAACTACCTGTTTATAGATGAGGAGCCCAGCCGTGGGCAATGTGGTCCATACAACTGTCTCCCCCAGTCTCTACTTTGTTCACACAAGAATGTTGACATTTGGAGGAGAGGGACAGAGGAGGCAGGCTTCACTGTAAAGGAGCAGACAAGATTGACAGGGTGTGCCCGATGGAGAGGACAGAGAACAGTGCGTTTACAGTCCTGGAATGTGCTAGAGAAGTTATGGAATGTTTGACTACTTCTGCATTCTTGCTGTTCCCAAGACTGAAGGCAGAATAAAGCTAAAATCCCGGGAAGCCCAGAACCTCAGAAACCCAGTGATGCTGCCCTCCAATGGCACACTTGCTTACTAGCAGCTGTGGCCCAGATGTTGAAATTGTCCTCCCTTCAACACTGGGGTGTGTTGTTGTCCCTGCAGGGCTGACCACCAGCCAGACCTCAAGAGCACCTGGCATCTTCTGGACAGAAATTAAAATGACATCCACTAGAAACACTGCCCCCAATGCAGCTGGGAAGACCCAGGGGTGCCTCTGTCCCTCGGTGGCACCTGGTTACATTCCTACCCCCGTACAACTCTGTTGTTTCCTCTTACAAACAAGGCTGTTTGTAATCGCCTTGCTTCCCTTCGTTGCCTGATGTTTTCAAAGAGCAGCCTGCCCTGTTTTGACTTCCTCATCTTACATTTAGTCCACTATGTTCTAGAAAAAGGTCACCAGGAAAACCCTGAAGGCCAGATCCAGCGTGCTAATTCATGTGCCTTGCTGTTGCTACCTTTCTGAGGAAACTCCCCTGGTTCCTGAAGACCCTTCACCTCAGACCTCTGTTTCTGGCTTCTTTTTCTTCATCTTCCCTTTAGCGTTGGAAGCCTTGCATGTTTGCGTGAGACTGCTTCTCTTCTCCCGGAGCACTTTGGTCCATCTGTCCATCCCATTCAAAATGGTAGCCTGAACTTATCTCTGGAGTGGCAACCCTGTGTTTCTGGTGTCCCTGCACCTCTGTACCTCAGTCATCCGTGCAGAGATGCCCTGGGATCTCATTCCTTCCTCACGGGCTCCAGCTCCTAACAGCTCCATGCAGAGGACAAAGCTTCCAACACAGGAAACCTAGACAGCCAGCTCACATCCAAACTCTTAGCATGCTTTCCGAGGACAAAGCTTCCAACACAGGAAAAATAGACAGCCAGCTCACATCCAAACTCTTAGCATGCTTTCCATAAAGCCAAATAGTCTGGTCATGGGAAGTCCCACCTCAGCGCGTAGGACATGAGGCAGAGCCTTCCCTGGGTTTTTCATCCCTCCTTGCCCTTCCACAGTCTGATTTCTGTTTAGACTGCCTCCCCTCAGTTATTCAGTCTGTACTTGTAGCGGTCAACAAATCATGTCAGCTGCCATTCAATCCTGGGAAAAGACTGATCCCAGAGGAGCTGGGAAACAGAAGACAACCCGGAGGGACATGCAAGAGAATCCGACAAAATGAGAATAATGGGAATCCTCTAGACTACACTTCCAAAAAAAAAAAAAAAGGACAGGGAAAATAAAACATTTTGCATTTGTGCTTTCAGTGTCTGGGGAAATATGTAAGGGCCTTAGACTAAATTATTAAGAAATTACCAAGGCTGATTATGGTGGTGCACACCTCTAATTCCAGCACTCAGGAGGCAGAGGCAAGTGGATTTCTGAGTTTGAAGCCAGCCTGGTCTACAGAGTGAGTTCCAGGACAGCCAGGTCTACAAAGAGAAACCCTGTGTTAAAGAACAAAGCAAAACAAAGCAAGCAAACAATGAGAAAGAAATAAGGAAGGAAGGAAGGAAGGAAAGAAGGAAAGAAGGAAAAAGGAAGAATGAAAGAAAAGATTAGTTACCAGTGGAGGCTGAAAAGAGGCTCACTATGTAAAAGAGATCACCTCAACAAGCCTGACCACCCCAAGATCCATCTCTAGATTCCACGATGGAAGAGGAGAACAGACTCTGGAAAGTTGTCCTTTGACTTCCATGAGAATGTGCCATGGTACATATGAACCTGCACTCATATACACACATCACACATACGTGCACTCACATACATACACACACACAAATAAAAAGAAATTGCCAGCAAGCACGTATCATCAGTGGGCCAGAGGCCTGGCGAGATGACTTTGCAGTTAAAGCACTCGCTGCTCTTCCAGAAGACCCTGGTTCAATTCCCAGCACCCAGCTCACAACCATCTGTAACTGGAATCCTAGGGGATCCGATGCCCTCTTCCGGCCTCTTTGGCCACCAGGCATAGATGGTGAAAAATGGTGCTCTATCAGGTTCCTTTTTACAAACCCTCACCGCCAATGTGAAGGTAATAAGATGAAGCCTGTGCAGTAGGATTCAGCCATCTTGCTCCTCCCTCAAGGAGCCCCCAAAACTTTGTCACTTTGCCCATGTGAGGACACATAGAAGAGCCATCTGTGAGGAATAGGCCCGCAGCAGGTGCAGAGTCTGCCAAGACTTTCTATCTTAGGCTCCCCCGGTTCCAGAAGGGTGAGAAATGTTTGCCGACCTTTAGCTCCTTCGTGTGTGATGTTTTTGATATTTCAGCCTGAAAGGACTAAGGAAAATGAGCTATTTGCTTTGCTGAATAACTTCCCATCAGATCTATAACAGTCACAAAGAGAAAACAGAAACTTAGCAGTAGAGAAACCAGGCGGACACACCCTATGCCAACTGAACAAAATTGACGACATCGTACAGAGTGACATGATTCAAGGGACTAAGAAAGGCTTGTCATTTCTGAGATGTGCGTGCCTAAAATGCTTTGCCTCCGTCTAATCATGGGGGTGAAAAATCAGACTAACCCAAACTGAGAGTCATTCTGTGAAATACCCATTTCCTGGTTGAGGCACATAAAGATTGGGGGACCACTGTCACACAATACTTAAATGTAATAAGAGACTCCAGATTGGGTCCTGAACCAAAAGAAGAACATTTAGTGGAACCATTGGCAAAATCTGAATGAAGCCTACTGATAACATTAAACTGGCCATGTTGGCATATGCTGGTAATCCCAACACTAGACAGGCTAAAGGCAGGAAGGTAATGAGTTTAAGTCCACCCTGAACTATATAGCAAGATCCAGTCTCAAAAAATGCTACAGAATTTATACTAACCACAAAAATTTTAAGGTTTATTATCATTTCATGTATGTGGGCATTTTGTCTGCCTGCATGACTGTCTGTGCATCACATGCATGATGTACCCTCCCAGGTCAGAAAAGAATCAGATACTCCCGGAATTGGAGTTACAGAGGGTTTTTACATGGGGATGCTGGAAACTGAACCAGGGTCCTCTGGGAGAGCAGCCAGTGCTTTTAAGCTAAGCCGTCTATCCAACCTCCAATTCTAATTTCAATTCTAATTTCATGTTCAATATAGATATTTGGGAGAGTTAGGCAAAGCTTTATAGAGACTACGTATTTACAGCTTTTTTAAAAAACTAGTCCAAATTATTTCTAAATATAAGCGAACATTTAAAAAAGCAAAAATTAAAATTTGCAAATCTTAAAAAAATTACTTAGAGTTTTCATTTCAACCTGATACTAAAAAATGGTGAACTTCAGATGAAAATGATAAAGGCACAAGATCTCAAATAATAAAACAGGTGTAAGTTGTTAAAACGGGGGTGGGGGGCAGGAAATAAAACCCCGTTGGTAAAGTACTTGCCTGGCATTCACAAAGGCCTGGGATTGATCCCTACCTAGCACCACATAAATCCAGTGTTGCACACCTGTGATCCTAACACTTGAGAAATGGACACAGGAGGGTCAGAAGTTCAAAGTCATCCTCCTATATACAATGAGTTTGAGGCCAGCCTGGGCTACATGACACCTTGTTTCAATTTTTAAAAAAGGGAAAAGAAAGTAATGTGCTGTGCCAACGTGATGTTTATTGGGGCTGGAGAGGTGGCTCAGCAGCTAAGAGCAGTTATTGCTCTTACAGAGGACCCAAATTCAGGTCTCAGCTCCCACAGGGTGGCAGCTTACAACCATCCATAACTCCAGTTCCAGGGAATCTCACACCTGCTTCTGACTGCCACAAGCATTGAGCCACAGACAAAGCGTGTAATACGTACGTGCAGGCAAACACTCATAGCACATTAAAATAAAAGTAAATCTAAAAAAGACATCAAGTAAGCTTTAAGGGATGTTTCCATCCTGAATCATCTTAAGAAGATTAGAACATGGCTGATGTCTCAAGAGTATTAAGTGGCACACACCTTGAACTCCAGCAACCAGGATGCAGCGGCCAGCAGGTCTCAGTAAACTCTAGGCCAGCTAGCACTACACAGTGAGACTGTCAAAATTGTCAAAAGCAAACAGCAAATCGAGTAGACTAGGGACACGTGAGACACCCTGTGCACACTCATGAGGGCTAGTTGAGAACTTGCGAGGAGTTGTTTATGAGGGGCCCTGGATATGAGAAGAGGGAAGGCTCAGGGTCTGACCCGTGTGTTGCCATTTTAAAATTCAGGTTGGACTTCGAGGAACTGGTAGATGTGGAGCCAAACTGCATCGCTGTCTCTCCCAAATCAACCCCTTGGTGTTGCTTTCTCTAGGGGTGACCCTTGTTCCAGGTCAGCTTCATAGGTTGATATCTGAACTTTATGGGGAAAGAATTCCAAGGGTAGGGGGAAAAAAAGATGTTTCTATTAGAGCCCCTGAGAGCTGAGGCACCACAGAGTAAGAGTCCAAGATGTCTGGGAAGGAACATGCCCCATTCTGGCCTCTTAGAGATGAGGGTAAAGTGTGGCTTTGGAATTTCAGTGCTTTGTACTCTGGTCTGCCTAGAGAGACTGACCCCATCATGGTCACTGCTAGGAAACTCTTCAGAAATAACCAAGCAGACCCAAGCAGAGATTAGAAACATACATATTGCCTGGCGGTGGTGGCGCACACCTTTACTCCCAGCACTTGGGAGACAGAGGCAGGTGGATCTCTGAGTTCGAGGCCAGCCTGGTCTACAGAGTGAGTTCCAGGACAGCCAGAGCTATACAGAGAAACCCTGTCTTGAAAAACAAAACAAAACAAAAAGAAACATACATATCTCTGCAAGCCAGGCAGGTCAGACTCAGGGATAGACTGAGGACATGGGTTTTCCTTAACACATCACGACATTTCATAGCAGCCTGGTTTATACTTTAAACCCTCCTCAAATGAACCTGGTAGAAATGTGTGTGTGTGTGTGTGTGTGTGTGTGTGTGTGTGTGTGTGTGTGTGTGTTCCTACCTCAATGCAGCTTTTAAATATTCTTCTGGTAATGTTTTATTTCCTGGTGGCATTTTACATCAAATTCTTTCTACAGACACCCACTGTGTATTAACCCCACCAAGAACATTTTCCACATCCACCACGAAGTATGCTGCCTTGTGTCTCTTGATGCACAGAGACCTCTTGGCCTCTTTTATTTCCTCTACATTTTCTAGAGACATCATTACAAGAAATATTTCACTTTCGCCTAATTCCATTATAAGAAAAGCAATTGCACAAATACAAAAAAAAAAAATGGGTAACTGACCCTTGACCCCAGTGTCTGGGAAACAATTGGCTATGGAGACAATCAGGTGCAGATAGAATGCTAATGAGGTAAATGAAGAGACCTCTCAAGAGGGCCCCCTGGGGCCCAGCCTCAGCCCGCTGTGGCCACGTGAAAACGCAGGAACCAGAGTGGCCAGATCTTAAGAGATTTAAAGACAAAAAGGAAATTGGAATTCTTATCTGAAATTCCCTAATCTTTCAATGCTGGTGACTAATTCAAAACAGTATTTTAAAACCCCTTCCTTCTAAGCCAACTAGATACCACACGCCAGCATTCAGATGGTGACATCTGTTCTATATTATACAGGTGGGACCATGTGCCTCTGAAACCTGAGCTATTTCTGCTAATGCGAGCTCATTTGTTCCCACTGGAGGGGAGACAATTAGTTTATAAAAGGGGGAATCAATGTAAAGTTTATTAATGTTGTTCATCATATGAATAGGACTCAGGAGACCCAGCAATATAATTACCCTGATGGGATGTCCCCTGATGAGAACTCAGTGACTAGAAATGCAAGGTGACTTTGGTGACATGATAAATGGTATTTGTCTCCATTGAACTGCAGCACAATGCCTAATGAGGAGGAGGGATGAGGAAGAGATACGATCTTTAATAATAAAAGCATCCCTATGAAAACAAGGGTCTTTGTCATTGTGAATAAAAAAAAAAGTGGGAGAAGAAAACAGAGGGACAAATTTGGTCAGGAGAGGAGTCAAGCTTATCAATATGAACAAATTATGTATGTATGTATGTATGTGTATATATATGTATGTATGTACATGTGCATGTATATATGTATGTGATTGTCTGCCTAAGAAATCCCAACTAATGGTTTGGAAGATATTTAGGGCCAATAAGGGAATTCAGTAAAGGAACTGTATACAAAACAAATGTACAACATTCAGTAATTCTCCATACACCAGCAGGGACCAAATAGGAAATATAATAGAAAAAAAAAATACAGCCTATGTTCTCCACCACAGCCACCAAGGTGCCTGCAAGTGAAACAGGACAGGGACTCAGAGCAGGCAAAACACCCTAGAGGGAAGTGAAAGGTGTGAAGACTCACATTCCCTCATTCCAGGACCTTGAGGTTATCCTAGAGGAACAAAACGGAGAGTCGGCATTTAAGCCTCACTTCACAGGTATTGATTGATTGACTGACTGATTGATTTAGACACAAAGTGCCAGGACCATTTGAAAAGGAAAGGAACTATCTTCTCCACCAAGAGAGCTGACACCACTGGATATCCCATATGCAAATCTGTGAAGCTGAGTCCCTGACACACAGCACACACAAAGCTTATTTCAAAACAGTTGAAAGACTCAGATATCAGAGCTAAGACCACAAAACTCATAGAAGAAAACATGGGTACAGCTGGAGGCTGGTGGCACATGCCTTTAATCCCAGTACTCGTGAAGCAGAGGCAGGTGGATCTATCTGAGTTTGAGGCCAGCCTGGTCTACAGAGTGAAGTCTAGGACAACCAGGGCTACACAGAGAAAACCTGTCTTGGGGGGGAAAAAAAGCCAACATGATCAGAGAGCTGCAAACCAAAATTACAATGAACTATTTCAGTCTATTACTGAGAAGACAAATATTAGCACACATCAATGAGGACAGGAGAAGGTAGAACCCTCAGACTTATACTGCTGGTGGGAGCGTTCAATGGCACAGTCATCCTGGAAAATAGTCTGGTAATCCCTCAAAATATTAAAAATAGAGTTACCACAGGACCTAGCCATTCTAATCCTAGCTATAAACACAAGAGATATAAAAACACATGACCACACAAAACCTTGCTCATGAATATTCATAACAGTATTGTTCATGATAGTCACAGACAGAAGTAATACATAGGCCCACCAGCTGGTCAGTGGATAAACATAGTGTGTTTATATGATGTTATTACTTGGCCTCTGGAGAAATGAAGTTGCGGCATTTGCTAGCTGCAGATGAACGTTGAACATGTTATAAGGGAAAGCAGCCATTTAAAAGGGGTGACGCCTTGATTCCGTTTCTCTGAACTGTCCCGTGAAGACAGGTCTGGAGAGACAGTAAGGAGATTGATGATCGCCTTGGGGTGGAGAGGCTGGTGAGCAGAAGATAAAAACTAATGGGTGTTTGACTTCTTTTGGGAGTGTTGAAAATGTTCAAACCTTGACTGTGGTCATGAGTAAATGATTTTGAGTATATTAAAACACGTTGAAGTGTGTGTGTGTGTGTGTGTGTGTGTGTGTGTATTGCATGTGCATGTACATGTGTGTGTGTGTCACTGGGGACTGAGCCTGTTGTCACTCGGCTTTGTGCACTCTGGGCTCGTGCTCTACCCTGAGCTTGCTCACTGCTCGCTTGTTCTCCACTCCTCCACCCTCTCACTAAGTTCCCAGGCTGACCTTGATCTACCCGAGTAAGCAAAGGTCTTCTCTCTCCAGTCCTGCCTGAGTTTGAGTTGGAAATTTTAAATGGCTAACGTATATGATATCTCTATAAAAGTCATAAAAAACTACACAGTTGGGCTGGGGGTGTGGTTCAGTTGGTAGAGTACTTACCTAACCAAGAATGTCCTGGGTTCAATAACCAGGGCTGCATAAAATGAGGCCTATTGGAATTCCCAGCACTCAGGAGAGGGAGGTAGGAAGGTCAGAAATTCAGTGATCCTCAGTGAGATGGAGACCAGCCTGGAATACGAAAGATACATAAGACTTTTTTTCTTTTCCATTTATGACAGACGGAGTAGCCCTGGTTGGCCTGGAACTCATTATGTAGATCAGGCTGCCCTCAAATTCACAGAGACCTGCCCGGCAAGACAGCTTTACACTTCATCATGAAAAACTATCAAATACGGATAGTCAAAAACTCTGAGTATTAACAGTGAGGCAGGAAGTCGCCATTTGAGATGAAAATGTTCTAGATGGCATCAGAATTTAAGTCTGTCTCACATCAGGCACAGTAGCACATGTATATGCGAGAGGCCAAGGCAGGGAGAATTCAAGTTTGTGTACAGCCTAGAGCTACAGAGCAAGTGCCAGTCTCAAAACTCTTTGATTTTTTTTTTTTGGTTGTTTTTTTAAATTTTGTTTTGTTGATTTTCTTTCTTTTTCTGTTTTTGTTTTTTGGTTTTGTTTTTTGTTTGTTTGTCTGTTTTTTGTTTTGTTTTTTGGTTTTTTCGAGACAGGGTTTCGATTTTTGTGGGGTTTTTTTCCCCTTCTTTTTGGATGGAAGAAAGAGAGGGAAAGAAAGAATACAATGTTGGCTGGGTAGAAAGGTAGGAAAGATCCAGAAGGAGGTTATCATCAAAACATATTGTATGGAAAAGTTTAAATAAAACCTAAAAAAAGAAAAAGCCAAAAATAGCCATGCGGTGGTGGCGCATGCCTTTAATCCCAGCACTTGGGAGGCAGAGGCAGGCGGATTTCTGAGTTCGAG
>NW_022196911.1:63614146-63636257 GCF_008632895.1 Mastomys coucha | reverse complement strand
CCCCCCCGTTCTCCTGTCAACCATGCAGTCGGTCCATCAGTGGGACTCTGTCAGTCAAAGTGTCTGAATGGAGTCAAAATACCTTAAAGAGACTAAGATCCACTATTCAGTAAATGGTCTAGGTTGGCAGCTAACAAATCAGTAGGAGGAAAAGTAAGTGTGGGTTGTACGTCACGTCTTAAGACTACTTATAAATCCCTGACTGACTGAGAACTCTGTAGGCCAAAACTCAATTCAAATGAGCAAAGTCTAGAAGAAAAAGAAGGAAGCATGTGTATGATATTGGAATGGTAACTGACCCCCAAATCAGAAATTATGAAAGGAAAAGATTGATTTGAATATATGTGTGTAAAAATCACCATAAACATTACATTAAAATGCAGATGACATTCTGTGGCAAAATTTCCTCAGAAAAAGCCCAAAGGTTGACATAAAATTTACTTATCCAAAATAAAAATGAACAATTAAGTGCATAGTTTGCTCTAGGTATTCAAGTAGCCAACAGGTACAGGAAAATATAAAGGTGTTTAATGCTAATAGGAAAAATGTCAATCAAAGCAATGGTGTAAGCGTCCACTTGACAATAGATAATGATATCAGAAATCAGATTATGCCGGCTTTCTAAACATTTGGGCTCTGAAGTTTTCCAGTGGTCACAGGAAGGATGTATAACTGTGGGGCTGCATAGGGACTCATGGTTAGTATCTACGACCCACTCGTGGTTAGTATCTACGACCCACTCGTGGTTAGTATCTACGACCCTGAGTCTAGTAAGTCCACTTTTAGCAACTTGCATGAAGGAAAAAATGTTCTTGAACGCACAAGAACTTTTTAAAAGTTTTTTTAATTGTCATCACTTTAAATATTTATTTTATTTTTAATTGTGTGTGTTTTGTGAGGAGGGGGATGGTATGTGCATGTGAGAGCAGTTGCCCTTGGAGGACAAAAGAGGAGGTGGGGTCTCCTGGAGCTGGAGTTCCAGGCAGCTATGGGCTTTCTAAGAGACAAGCTAGACACTTTTCTTTCTCTGTAGCCCTAGTTATTCTGGAACTCACTCTGAAGACCAGGCTGACCTCGAACTCAGAGATCCACCTGCCTCTGCCACGTAATTGCCAGGATTAAAGCTGTCCACCATCAAGGCTGGGCGAGCAGTACGCACTCTTCCTTTCTTCTTCTTTATAAAATACTTTTCATCGGTTTCTTGTGAATTTCATATCATACACCCCAATCCCACTTATCTCTCCCTCCTGCTGTACCCGCCCTCTACCCTTGCAACCTACTCCCCAACAGAGAAAGAAGTCTTGTCGTGGAAGCTGTAGGATGTCACAGTGTGTCCCACAGTATTCCCTTTTGTCCACACTTCTTTGCTTGCAGATGTTCATTGCAATGAGTCCTTGGTCTGGTTTGAGGCCTCTGGCTTCGGCTACACTATCAATACTGGAACCTCATGGAGACTCCTCTCGGATATCCTGTTGTCACCCTGTGTCATGGAGATCCTGCGGTTTTAGAGCTGCAGGACCAGCCCCTTCACACACTCCAGCAGTTCATCAATGGGAGAGGTATTAGGGTGGACCAACTCAAAGCCCTAGATCTTAGTCTGAGAGGTATCTGAGCTGGTCAGCTTGCAGGGTGAGCTCTCCTGCCCTGCCCCAGCTGCCCATCCCATGCTGCAGCCAGCAAGGGACAGAGTCAGCTCTCCTGTGCTCATGCCCTTGGGGCTGGCTGACTGGTGCCCATGCCATCAGGGCCAGCTCTACTGTACTGCCCTTGTGAGGTGCAGGGCCCATTCTCCCAGACGTTGCAGCTAGTGAGTATTAGGGCCAGGTCCTCACTCTTTTGAACCCAGGGCCTGCCTGCCTGCCTGCCTGCCTGCTGTAAGTGGTGAGGGACAAGGGAGGGGAGGGGGATATCTCTCCCCTGTCTGTCACTGCACAGCAGACAAGTGGCAGGGCTGGCTCTCCTGTGCTCATGCCCTTGGGACCAGCTTACCAGCAGCCCCCCACATCTAGGACCAGCTCTACTGTGCTGCACAGGCAACATGTTGTGCAGGTGAGGAGCAAGGCCAGCTCTCCCACCTGCTGTAGGTGGCAAGAGGCCATGGAGGGGGGGGGAGCAGTACACATTCTTAACCACTGATCCATCTATCTCTCCGGTCCCAAGAGCCTAATCACCAGTTTCATTACCACTATAAGCTGTGAAAATTTTAAATAGCATCCATGTCTAAAAACCGAGGTTGGAGACAGATATGGTAGCACACATCTGTCATCCCAGCGTTTTCAAGGCAGAGGCAGATGGATGTCTATGAGTTCAGTCTCTCAACTGAGACTCCCTTCTCTGCTGACTCTAGATTTGTGTTAAGGTGACAGTTAAGGCTAACCAGGACAGAGAGGAACATCTTGGGCATGAAGGCACAGGCAGATTAAAAGTAAAAGTCTGGGGAAAAGACACACCCCGCAGATTCTAACTGCACTGAAGGCGATGAGTCGACTTCAGATGCAGATAGACAGGCCATGTGTGTTGAACGTGAAGTGCTCGGGTGTTGAACACTTGGTCCCCAGTTAGTAACACTAGTAACACTGCTTCAGGACATACAGCAACCTTAGCAGGTGGAGCCCACCTGGAGGAAATACAGTGCTGCACCCCCCACGCCCTGCTCCTTCCCTGTTCTCTGCTCCCTGCCCACTGTGAATAGCCTCACCCTCCACCTGCACCGACGCCATGATGTTGAGCCTCCTCACGATGCCTGAATCAGCAGAGCCAAGGACTGAGGACTGGACTCTAAAGCCATAACCGCAAATTAATCTTTCCTCTAAGTTGTTATTTCCAGTATATCAATCACGGTATGGGAAAATGACAGGTACGGCAAGTCTTATGATAGTCAGAGACAGAGTTGGTGCAGTGACATACGTGCCTCTAGCCCAAGCCACCACAGAGGCCAGGGCAGGAAGACTGCTGGCCAGAAGTTCAAACCTGCCTGGGAAGCATAGCAAGATCCCTTTTTCTCTCTCTCTTTCTGTGTCTCTCTGTCTCTCTGTCTCTCACCAGAGAGGAAGGAGCCTCAGTTGAGAAATGCCTCCATGAGATCCAGCTGTAGGCATTTTCTCAATTAGTGATTAATGGTAGAGGGCTCAGCCCATTGTGGGTGGAGCCATCTCCAGGCTGATGGTCCTGGGTTCTATAGGAAAGTAGGCTGAGCAAGCCAGTGAGCAGCACCCCTCCAAGGCCTCTGCATCAGCTCCTGCCTCCAGGTTCCTGCCCTGCTTGAGTTCCTGTCTTGATTTCCTTTGATGATGAACAGCAATGTGGAAGTATAAGCTGAATAAACCCTTTCCTCCCCAAATTGGTCATAGTGTTTGTTGCAATAGTAGAAACTATAACTAAGTTACAGTTCTCTCTCTCTTTCTCTCTCTCTCCCTCTCCCTTTCTCTCTTCCCTCCCCCCTCAAGTGACACACACACACACCAAGACATATGCTATTATGCAGCAATACATTCATAATTCACCAATGGATAAAATAAAGCTACAGTTTAATAAAACTTTCCTCATCTAGAACACATCTAAAACAATAATTAGTAGCTCTCTATATGGAAAAATTATGTTAACCACCATTATTGGTAGTTTCAATGAACAATCTCTGAACTATTTATTCTTCATAAGAAGAATCACATGGGCATGGCTTATGTGAGACAGTAAGCAGATCTCTATCTATGCCTTTGAGGCTAGCCTGATCTACATAGGGTACACTGGGAGTTCCAAATGGACCAGGGCTACATAGGGAAGTCCTGTCTCCAAAAACAGAAAAAAAGAAGAATTCTGAATAGAAAAAAAGAAAAGCAGTAGTAACACGATAGGTTTGGTTTTTTAACTCATGTGGATTTGATGAATATTTATGCAGAGATAGATAGAGGGAACCCCGAACACAATATTCCTCTCAGATACACACAGAACATTGACTGAAATGACCCTTGTACAAGCCACAAGGAACATTGCGAAACCTTTCAGAGGACCGGTGTCATGTAGACTACATTTCTGACCATAATGCCGAAAAACAAAAACCAAAAAGTTTCAGAGTACCACAGAACTGGACACTTCTTCTAAAGAGTGCCCCGTCAAAGAGCTTTGAAACACAGTGGAAAGCCTTTAAGTATTTTCAACTAGATGATAATGAGAGTATCAAAACTGTAGGACACCGGAAAAGTCGTCAAAGTCCCCACCCCCCATAAAAAGGAGATAATAGGGCTAGCATGCCTGTTGGCTCGGTGGTAGAACCTGTATGTAACATGCTCAAGGCTCTAGGTTCAATCCCTAACACTGCATTTAAAAACATAAAGGGGGGCTAGGCGGTGGTGGTACACATCTTTAATCCCAGCACTCAGGAGGCAGAAGCAGGAAGATCTCTGTGAGTTCAAGGCCAGCTTGGTCTCCATAGCAAGTATCAGGTCATCTGTGACTTCACAGTGAAATCCTGATCCAAAAACGAGCAACCCTCCCCCGAAAAACCAAACAAACAAACAAAAAAGAAAAGAAATGCCACTAAAACAAACAAACAAACAAAACAAAAACAAAAAACAAAAAACAAAAAAAGAAGGGGGCCCATGAGACGGCTCAGTGGGTAAGGGAGCTTGCCACCCAGACTCACCACTGGAGAACCAATAAAGCTAGAAGATAATTACTTGAAAACACAATCATACGTCTGGGGAGATAAGAGGTAGAGAGCACAAGTAAATGCCATCCCAGCTGAGAAAGAAGACATGATGTGGAGGCTGTGAAAGGGAATAAAGAAACAGCCAATGGAACGCGTGCAGAAAAGCTGGCACTGGGTGGGCTGTGCGCCCTCTGGTGGGCGACAGCTGCTATGCAACCACCAGGAAGTTTGGTGGGTCCATTGTGAGGGTGCAGGAGGCGAATCAGTAGGTCTTAGCGGGGAGCAGCCTTAGGTTGCAGTCATATGGGAGCAGGAAGCTGTGGTTGCTAGTTTTTGCACACATTGTCAACATCCGCACATGGACCAGAGGAAGGCTTTACCAATTCCCACGGGTTAGGGATTGCGGTTCTTGACAGGGGCAGGCGTATGTCAACAATACACAGTCACTCAGGACTTCAACAGCTCCCTAAAGTACTGTGATTAACTTCACAGCAATAAATCTCAAAACTTAAGTGAAATAGGATTTAAAAAAAAAAAGGCAAACCAGAACTAAGAAGAAAGTGAGCTTATCTATGTAAAGTTGTTTAAAATGTCAAAATACTGAGCTGAAACTGAGGTTCAATGGTTAGCACAAAAGCTTACCTTGTAGGAAGTCATCTCTAGCACTGCTCAAATGGGGTGTTACCCTCATGCCTGTAAGTTCAGAAATTCAAGGTCACCCTCTGCTATACTGGGACTCTAAAGCCAGAGACTAACTCAAAACAAACCTTCATAGTAATTTTAATTTTTTTTTCTTTCTTAATGGCTTAGACCAGTTTGCAGGTGGGTTCTACAAAACTTCCAAGAATGGATCGTTTTAGTTATGTACAAACCTCAAAGAGAAGCAAAAGTTCCCAGGGTTTTTTTGTTTTGTTTTGTTTTGTTTTGTTTTTTGCTTGTTTGACTTTGAGATAGAGTCCTGATTGCCTTGGAACTCTCTATGGAGACCAGTCTGGCCTCAACTCAAAGATCTGTCTGCCCCTGCCTCCCTAATCAATGCTGGGATTAAAAGCAAATGTGTGTAACTACAGCAAGTCATCCCCAGCTTATTACACCCTCACTATCTAAAGTAGATAAAGATAATGGAAGGGCTGGGTATGCTAGCTCCCAGCATTCAGAGGTAGGTAGATCTCTATAAGTTGAGGCCAGCCTGGTCTACACAGAGAGTTCCGGGCAAGCTGGGGCTACATGGAAAGACTCTGTCTTTTTTTTTTAAGGAATAATAATAATGATAATAATAATAATAATAATAGTAGTAGTAGTAGTAGTAGTAGTAGTAGTAGTAGTAGTAGTAATGATAGCAGGTCAAGCTAACTTGTTAGCCTACATGCACTTACACTAACAAAAGTGAAGACACACCATGACCACTCCAGTTTATCCCAGGAATACAGGGTAATTAAAAAGTCCCATGCTTGTCATTCATTATACCGTGTGAAAGGAAAAACACCATGTAATTATCTGACTGGATGCTGAGAAGGTATTGATAAAATTACCAGTTTGTGAAACAATAAAAACCTGTTAGAAAAGGAACACTGGAACTCCCATAACCACAAATAAGGTGTCTAAAAACACCTGAAACAATCTCACAAGAAGACGTTAGTGAGGGACACGTAGCACGATTGGTAAGGTACTGGTCTGGAATAGAAAGCACAGGCTTCAATCCCTAACACTCCATAGACTGGGCATGGGCATGGTGGTGGCATGCCTGCAATCCCAGCTCTTGGGAGGCGGAGGCAGGAGGAGCAGAACTTCACAATCATTTTTAGCTCCACTGAGAGTTCATGGCCAGTCTGGGCTCTAGGAAACCCTATCTTGAAAACAAAAACATTAGAAGCATCCTCTTTAAAATCCAAAACAACAGGCTAGAGAAATGGCTTAGTGGTTAAGAGCATGGGTTGGCCTTCCAGGGGTTGCAGGTTCAATTCCCAGCACCCATGGGGCAGCTTACCACTATCTGCAACTCCAGTTCCAGAGCATGTGATGTCCTCTGGCCCCTATGGGCCCCAGGATTAGTACACATATTAAATATTCATATACACAAAATGAAAAATAATAATAAACAAAAACAAATCTTCAAAAAATAAAACCAGGATGCAGGCCATGGTGGTACATGCCTTCAATCCCAGCAGTTGGGAGGGAGAGGCAAGTGGCTGTCTATAAATTTGAGGCAGCTTGGTCTATAGGGTTGAGTCCCAGAACAGCCAGGGCTGTTACACAGAGAAACACTGTCTCAAAAAACAAAACAAAACAAAAAACCAAATAAGTGCCAGAACCAAGATACAACATAAATGAACTTTATAACTTATTCTAAATGAAATAAAGACCCTCCCCTAAAAGACCACAATATAGCACATATTGTGGAATTCCACTATTCCACTTGGATAAAATGTTCAGAATATCCAAATTAACAGGCACCGAAAGTCAGTTGATGTTTGCTGCGGTCAGGGCCAGTAGGAGGAAACAGGATGCGATTTAGTTCTGATAGAAACAGGATTTCTATTTGAGATGCTGAAAATGTTGATTTTGGTGATGACTGCACATGGCTAAATAGAACAAACCCACTGTGAGCACACACATACCACACACATCATATACATACACATATATACACACCACACACATGCACACATACATGTACACCAAGCACCACACACATATACACAGCAGCACCACATACACACATATATACATATACACACATATTAGACACATACACACATGTACAATAGGTACCACACACACACACACACACACACACCAGACACAAGACACAAGACAAGAATATTCAATAATTACACTTCTAGTCACCATTGCATCAGAGATCCCAGTGGGATCACGAAGACAGCAAAACAGTACATTTTAGAGGCATTGCAAAGAAAGAATTAAAAGGTTATTATGTGTTATTTTATGATTGTCTATAGAGAAACAAAAACAAGGCAGATAATTTATTAAAAATAAAAACAGAAATTAACAAGATGGCTGGCCATAGGAAGGACCCCTGAGCAACAAAGAATCCATTGCTGTGGACCAGCAACTAATAAAACAAAATTAAAAAATTTACAATATAAAACGTTAAAAAAAAATCAATAGCTATAGAACATGTCCAAGGCAGTATGCAGAATGCTGCAAAACTTTACCGGAAAACATTTAAGGCTGAGTTTTGGCAAGGCATTCCATTTTCATGGATAGGCTATATTGGAAAATATTAGCTCTGCCCAAATGAATCTGAAAGATTCAAATGCTTTCAAAATGTCTAGAACCTCAAGATGCATTCCTCCATGAAAGCAATGAGAACAGGGAAACCCAGCTATAACAAACAACAAACAATACCCACTATGGAATCTCGTTGACCAAAACGGTTTAGTGACAGTAGAACATTTATTCAAGACAAATAGCAGACTTTCAGAACAGTGAGTTTTATGGGGTTTTAATCTCCCCCACTTCTCTCTCCCCATCTCTAGCATACATAGACTTGAAGTGCAGGTAACCCTCTTCTAAAAAAAACCTGACACCGTTCGAAGTGTTTGGCAGCTCCCTGGAAAACCTCCCTTCATAGATACTGGGAGTTTTTTGTTTGTTTTTCTTTTTTTCTCCCTGCCCCTTTTTTTTCTTTTCTGTACTTCCTACGTCTTATTTTGATTTGACCTGACTGGGAGTGTACTCTATGAAATGATATAGGCTAGAAAATGAGTTCCAGAGTTAGCAGGGCCACACATAGCTTTAATCCCTTCACCCAGAGAAGCAGAGGTAGTCAGGTTTCTGGGAGTTCAAGGCCAGCCTGGACACAGTATGTTCCAGGACAGGATGGCCAGAGCTTCACAGGGAGACCCTTATAAATATATAAATAGGTAAATAAATACATTAAGTTCAAGAAAGCCACAGAACAAATGAGCAACAGAAACAACAAAAAGCATCATCATCAACCACAAAAAAACAATGTAGACTGTGAAAGAGGTGTGACTAATTGTTTTATACAACTCTTTTTAAGTTTTATGTTGTATACAAGTGCTTTGCCTGCTTGTATGTCTGTGCGGCTCATTCACTGCATGGTGCCTGAAGAAGTTAAAAGAGGATGTCAGATCCTCTAGAACTAGATCTGTAGACAGTTGTGAATCACTACGTGGGTCCCAAGAATAGAGCCGGGGTCCTCTGGAAGAGCAGTCAATGCTCTTAACTACTGAGACGTCTTGCCACACCTCATTTCCCATTTTCAATGTCCTGTTGTGAGGGCTAGTGAATGTGGCTCAGTTGACAGAGTGTTTATCTAGCATGCTTGAGGCCCTGGGCTCAATTCTCAGCGTCACATAAAGCTGGATGTGGTGGTACATAACTGCAATACCAGCACTTTGGGGGAGAAAGCAGGAGGATTAGGAGTTTAGGGCCACCCTTGGCTACATATGGAGTCTGAAGCCAGGCTAGGCTATGTAAGACCATATTCGGAGTGAGGGAAGTTCAGTTATGAGACTCTGTAAGAAATAGGATAGTATACCCCTTCTGTGAGAAATAAACGTCAATACAAATTGTCTGAGGAAATCCAATAGCTGGAATGTTGCACTAAGCAGATTGACTTTAAATCAGCATGGCTGTGTCTCTGTGATAGAGTACTGGACTATCATAAACTAGGCCCTGGATTCAGTCTTCAGTGCCATAAAAGAAAGGTTAAGCCAGTGATTATAAATAAATACAGAAAACTAATAAAAAAAAAAAAACAGAGACTTAATACTGAACTGGGTGGGTGCTTTCTGCCTGTGCTCCCAGTACTCAGAAGGTTGGGGCAGAAGCATTGCCAAGTGGGGTCTGCCTAAGTCTACAGGGCTGCGGTGAGGCCCTGGGTCCAAAACAGAAAACCAAGCAGAGTCCCCAAGACAGAGTCCAGCAGAGCTGTACATGAAGCCTGCACAGGTGTGTCTGAGTATTCCAAGACACAATGCACCATCAGATAAAACAAATCTGAATTTGTTCAGAATGAATTTGCCAATGTGTCTTGTAGAAATATTTTCACGCATATGGGTGTTTTGCCTGCATGTATGTCCGCATGTAAGAGATGGGTCAGGTTGCTGGGAACTAGAGTCACAAATGTTGTGAGTCACCATGAAGTGCTGAGACATGAATCCTGGCTCATAACTCAGTACCAAGGGATCCAATGCCCTCTTCTGTCCTATACAGACACTGCACGCAAGGGGTGCACAGACATTCATGCGAGCAAATGATCCATACATAAAAAATAAATAATAAGAATGTAAAAAGAGTTGAGCGTATGCCTTTAGTACTAGCTGAAGCAAGTGGATCTCTCTGAGTTCAAGGCCAGCTTGGTCTACATAGTGAGTACCAGGACAGCCAGAGCCATATAGTGAGTCCCAGATTCAAAAAACAAAACAAAAAAATCTAAAAAATTAATTTTAAAGCTTTAAAATCCATTCCACTATGTATGGTATGTAATTGTGGGTTTAATTAATACTTTCCCAATGACTAATAGTACTGTATATCTATTCATATGTTTATTTGCCATTTGTATATTTTTGGTTAAATGTCTGTTCAGATTTTTTGTTTTGTTTTGTTTTGTTTTGTTTTTCAAGACAGGGTTTCTCTGTGTAGTCCTGGCTGTCCTGGAACTCACTCTGTAGACTAGGCTGGCCTCAAACTCAGAAATCCGCCTGCCTCTGCCTCCCAAGTGCTGGGATTAAAGGTGTGTGCCACCACTGCCTGGCTGAGATTTACTAATTTTTAAAACGTGTATGTGTGCAGGGTGCTTACAGAGTCCAGATGAGGCTGTCAGATGCCCTGGCTAGAGCTGTAAGGGGGTAGGAGCTGCCTGATGTGGGTGCTGGGAGCCCTGGTCCTCTGAGAGGACAGCAAGTATTCTTCACCACTGAGCCATTCTCCATATTTTTCTTTTGTTACTCTCTGTATGTGTGTGTTCATGTGTGTGTTCATGGATTTGTATGTTCATGGAAGTGTGTGTTCATGGAAGTGTGTGTCCATGGATGTGTGTTCATGTGTGTGTGTGCTTGTGTGGGTGCTTATGTGAGTGTGCACATGTATGGGAGTGAAGGTGGAGGTCAGATGTAAATCGCAGGTACCATCCCTCAGAAGCCATTCATCTTCTTTGTCATTTATTTTGCTGTTGCTTTGAGACAAGATCCTACTACTCAACCCTGGTTAATCTGGAATTTGCTCTGTAGACCAAGTTAATTTTGAATTTACAGAGATCCACCTGACCCTGCCTCTGCCTCTGCCTCTGGCATGCTGGGATTAAGAGTGTGCTAGGTGTGTGTGCAACACTCCTACCTGAATATTGCCTTTCTATAGTAAAGCTCTACTGAACTAACTCATTTTTAAAATATAATAATACTTGTATTGGCCTAGAGAAACAGCTCAGTGGTTAAGAGCACTGATTGCTCTTCCAAGGTCCTGAGTTCAATTTTCAGCAACCACATGGTGGCTCAGAACCATCTGCAATGGGGTCCGATGCCCTCTTCTGGTGTGTCTAAAGACAGCAATGGTATACTAATATACATAAAATAAATAAGTATATAATTAAAAAATAATACTTGTATTAATTCTTTGAGAATTGCATGCATGGTGAACTCACTGACTGATGTAATAGAATCTCTTAGATTTTTAGGAAAATCTAAGACAATCATGTTCTCCCCCGCCCCAAAAAAAGAAAGACAATTTTACTTTCTTTCTGGACCTTTTGCCTTCTGTGCTATGGTTTGTACATACAGCGAAACCTCGCTTGGGTTTACCAGTCCTGCCTTATACTGTCAACTCTATATGAGCTCTTATCCCCAAATATAATTTTTTTGTTCTAAGATGCCTACTTGATTATTGTTCTCCACTGAAATCTTACCCATTTTGCTTTTTCCTAGTTTCCCATTCAACATACCTACTACCTCCGTTTTAAAGTTCTTTACTATTTATCCCAAAATTTGGATCACTGCCAGGCTACCACTGCTGTCAGTTTCTTTCTCTTCGCGATCGGTGATGCGTTCCTCTTCCTGTACATGCCATACTTGTCTTATTGTACCCCAGATAGTGTTTACGAAAGCACCTTGGAGAAGGAAGTCAGTTTGTTTTCCCTTAGTGAGGGTTTGTCCTCTCCTCAGAGACATTTAACGTGAGGGGTGATCACCTCAGTCCATTCAGAAATGAGGTAGGTGGGGCAGACTAGGAACACCTCTGCTGTGAGACCTTGCTGGGCAGGTGGAAGTTCAAGGCCAGCCTTGTCTGTAGAATGAGTTCCAGGACAACCAGAGCTACACAGAGAAACCCTGGTTCGAAAAACAAACAAAAGGCATGATGGTGCAGGACTCTTGTGAGCCCCAGTTGAGGGCAGGGGTTGGAAAGAGAATTTGTAAGCAGGGAGTGACCTGGCTTCCAGGACTTGCAGAGACCTTGGGTCATCCTAAAGCTGGAAGCCTTTCACCTTTGCAGATGAGGACCTTTCCCGCTGCAGAGTGGACTCAGCCATGCCCAGCCTCCCCATGCTGACTAGGTGATCAATGAGAAGCCCGGGTGGTCCTGATGATAACTGTCAACCTTCACTAGCATTGGGAGGAGTCCCACCGCTGTCCTGCTTGTAGCCAGCAGGATGTGGAGAACCACAGAGACAACAGAACTTCAGACTAAGGCAAGGAGTGGTGGTGGGCCCCAACTTTCACTCTCTCTCATCTTCACTGGCTTGAATCCCACAGCTGGCCTCTACCTCAGAATCCTCCTGCCTTAGGAAACTGAGTACTGGGATTACAGCCACCACACACAGTCCACTTCTTTACTACTGTATTTAATTATGTGATTGAATGATATCTCTAGTAGTAACAGATATAAATGATGCTTCCTGTTGTTTCCAACCAATGTTACATGATATTTCTTTAAAACATGCTGATTTATTGGGGGCAAAAATCACAAGTAGTGGTTTGTCTAATGAATAATAGTTATCATAATAATCATTCAAGGGCATGTTAAATTTCAGTTGGAGTGGCCAGATCTAGTTGTGCATTCGGGAGGCAGAGACAGGCACATCTCTGAGGTTGAAACCAGCCTGATCTACAGAGAAAGGTACAGGTTGTCCAGAGCTGTACAGAAAAACCCAGTCTTGAAAGAAAACAAAACAAAAACAAAACAAAACAAAACAAAACATTTCAGTTGGAGCTGAGTGAAAATGCAATCTCAGGTGCAGAACCCTGCAGTGTAAATAGAGACTGCCGCCACTAGGGGGTGCTAGTATTTTAGGAAGAGGAGTGTCTGGCTGACCTCAGATCTCATAGCTCCAGGCCATCTCTTCCCTTAACCTGCCTCCAGGCCTTCCCAGGCCATCTCTTCCCTTCTGCCTACTTCTAGGCTTTTTCCATGCACACTATGCTCAAGAGTGGGAAGATTGGACTTTGCTGTATCAACAGGCCTAATGTTCAACCAGTTGGGCTAACTAAAACACAAAAGAACATGCAAGATTCTAGTCCTGAGTCTGGGCTTTGCCCCACATCTTTTTGATGACTTGATGGATGGCCAAGTCTCATAGGGTGACCTCTGATGAAATCTGAGGAGGGCCACTAGCCTTCTGGAAAGTTATTTCCACTATGTTTGGGAGCCCCTCACCAGGGTCAATGGTGAGTGAGTGCTGATGTGACAGTCAGGGCTGCTGAACTCTGTAGAATCCACTCAGGAGGGGAGTGGGAATAAGCCCCATCTGGGGCTGAGCACAGCAGTAAATGCTGTGCATCCCCAAATGCAGAAGGAGCCCAGGTCAGCCATTCCCACCTACCCCAGCCCCATCATGCCAGGATTTCAGTCCCCCCAACCCCCAGTCCCTACTTCCTCTCCTACTTGCAACTTTGAAAGCACTTGAGTGTGACAGGGTAGCCACAACCACAACCCTCAAGGCTGGGGGACAGTGCTTCCCTATCAGGTGAGAGCCATGGGGTTGTGCTTCAGCAGCCTCCACCAACGCAGAGCCTAGACAAGCTGTTAAGACACCAGCGTCGCCACCTCCTTAACCCCACACCAGCAAGCCGTGGAACCTCTCTGTCTGCTTCGTCTGAAGTGGAGAGAGGGGCAGTTCTGACCTTATGAAGTTGTTAGATCGACGACTCAAAGAACAAAATGTGCTCAAAAGACTGCCCAGCCTACAGGAAGTACCAAATGAGGATCTACCTGCCGACGACAACGGCGCCCTATGAAGCCAATGAGAAAAGGCTTACGCCATTCTTGTCTTCGCGCTTCCTCTTCCTCTCTTCATGACTCTGTTTTTATCTGAGAAGTTAAAGAGCCTGTCCCCTGAGTGGGGACCGAACTCAGGGGAAGGGTACCGAGTATGCATCAAGCCCTGGCCCTATCATGGGCACAACAACAGCATCCAAAACAGTTGACAAAGAAAACACCATCTCGAGCCCACGGATGTCCTTCCAGGCCCCACAGGTGTGGTTGGGAAAGCGACTTTGTCTTTTTACATGCACCCAACAAGGTGTTACCGTTGACACCGTGACGACTTCCTATCTTTGTGGAGGGGCTCTGCCAGAGGGCTAAGGATCCAGGCCGGAAGTCAGATTTCCCATGTCCAAATGTTGGCTCTGATCCTTTCTAGCATTGTGACTTCAGGGCACCTTGACCCCCTTATTACTCAGTTTTCTCATTTCTGAAATGAGACATTAGAAGCGCTGTACTGACACATAGCCTGTGGTCAATATGTGCTAACTGCTACCCACTGGCTTCTTGACCACCCCAGGCTGCCCCAGGGTCGCAGCCTTTACCTGCCCTGTCCATGCCAAGGGACAACTCTCTACTCTCCTCACCTCACCAATACCTTCCCAAACCCCGTTTCACCTTAAGTTTCTATTTCCCACTTGTGCCCAGAGTCCCAGCCCCTAGAGTCTCTGTACATCTTCTTTTTTAATGTTTATATTTATGTGTGTATGAGTGCCCATGTGTATGTATGCATACCATCTGTGTCCCTGGTGGTCATGGAGGCCAGAAGAGACCATTCCGTCCCCTGAAACTGGAGTTATAGGAGGCTGTAAGTCACCATGAGGATGCTAGGGACAGACCCCAGGTTCCCTGCATGAGTACCAAGTGCCCTTTACTGTTGAGCCATCTCTCCGGCCTCATCTCTCTTCTTGCATTGTGTATCTGCAGTGCCGTCACACAGATGTTTATGCTGTTGTTTATTAAATGTCTGCCTTTCGACACTAGGCTTGTAGCCTGATGAGTCCACAGCTGTGTCTGCCCAGTTCTGTGCCCTTGAAGCCTGACATGTCAAAGGAGTCAATAAATGTCTGCACACTAAATAAGCCACATAGGCTTACAAACCGCTAGTGTGTGGGTGGAGGCCTGGGTGGGAAACATCTGAAGCCAGGACTTGAACAACAGCGATGGGGACTCTGGAGAATCCAGTCCCTCAGCTGCCCTTTTTAGATCAGAAGGTCTGGGAGAGAATTCTTGAACATCTGACTCCTTGCTCTGGGTGACCAGATGGCCCAGGGATGTCAACTGGCCAATGTGATGGAATGCGTGAGGAGGATGGGAGACACTCCGGTCTTCGTCTTCTAGCACAGTTAAATTCCAGGAATACCAGTGAGGGGATCGGGCCGTGTCATACCTGCCTTGCAAGACAAACAAGCCACAGGTTGAGGGAGGGGGTGGGCAGGAAGATGCCACAACTGCACGAGAAAGGAAGGGCCAGATGTACAAACCGGAAAATGCTTCAATGCAGGTGGAGTTGAAGATAGTGAGCTGAACCCTGTGGACAAGCCTATGCCTGCCAGCATGTCAGAGCCTTGTCAGAAGGAGCTCTGGGCTCACTAGGCTCCCTCCTGAAAAGACACGGCAAGAATAGCTTGTGGTGGACATACCGAGCACGTAGAATCCAGGTAATTCTCCCAGGCCAGGGTCCTGGCTCTAGTTGCTTAAATCAGGATTATATCTGTGCGGATTTACTTTCCAGCTGGGTTTTGCTAAAAAGCTCTCAGGAGACCACCAGATGGTGTGTGAGAGATTGACAAGAAAGGCCAACCCCCTTTGGGTCCCCCTTTCTGGACAAAGGGCCAACATGAGGGAAAAGATTCAGAGAAAGAGGTCCTCCTTCTTCTGGAGCCCTCGTTGAGTGCCAGCTCTAGTTTGTTTGTGTAGGCTAGAAAGAAACTAAATGCCTTTTGCAAGTTCAGCTCCGAGCAGAACAAATGCCAACCTTGCTAGGAACGCCCAAGCAATTTTGATCCTGAACTACTAGTGCCCAACTGAGAGCCTATCGTTCAATCGGAAACTTGTGGGGAGGTGGTTTTGGCTGCTATAGTATTGGGAGTAGGGGTCCCCACGTCTATTTAGTAGCCAGGGACAATAGGTGCCAGGTGCCTGCAATACATGGTATGTAGGACAGTCATGCACAACAGAGCTGTCCCTTTTCATGTGTCTTTCTAAATACTACACTAAACATCATGCAGATAAAAAAAAAAATCATTGGTAGGAAAAGGTCAATTTTACTTTGCCTTGGAATATATTTGTCTTGTTATTTTTCTTGACCAAACACTGCGACCACTTTGAAAAATCATATTGCTTATGACAGTGCTACTCAAGGGGTTTAGAGCACATCTCTACCAGACATTGTTACTGTGGTCTCCCTGGTCATCCCACACACAGACGAAAGTATTTCCTCACTTTGTTATGCCATCTTATATCTTTATGCCCAGGCACTTACATAAGCTTTCACTGTGTGTGGCTTTTTCTCATACCCTTAACGAGAAATTTTAGTTGATATGGAAGAGGAAGTTAGGAATGTCGGAAAGCTATATCATCTATAAGTTTTATTTGAGGATGATCAGGGGGTGTCACAACTATTTATAAAATGAAAGGTAACTGTGGGAGACCTCGGATGTGGGTGGCTGCACCATACTTGGGTGATAATACAAAGCAGCCATGGCGCTGAGCTCAGCCCAGGCTGTAAGCTCTTGATCTGTAGACTGGTTTTCTCTGCATTAAATACAACTTTTTCCAGCTAATGGCACTAACTAGAGAATTTTGCTACATTACAGGTGGTGCTGCCCTATATAACTTACAGATGGCCCACAGCTACAGCACTGGTGAATCATCCACACCATTTACCAAAGCCCAGAGTTTAACTGTGCGTGACCTCCGGGGGCCATCTTTGTTGCCCGGAGTGGTGCGCCTGCGCCACCTAGTGGCTTATAGAGAAGCCGCCCGAGATCTTTGCAGACAACTACCCCACACCATGATTGTGCATATATTAATTCATGTTTTACAAAATCTTTAGGACATAGACACTCTTATCCTCATGTCTCACGCAAGGAAACTAAGGCACAAAGAAGATGAGTGCTTTGAGTAAGTTCAAGGAGCTAGTGAGCGGCAAGGCTGGGATTTGAAACCTCACGGCAAGGATTCCACACGCGCTGCCCGCAAACACAGCTTTGGGCTTGTACATGGCTGCTGTCGTGGGAATCACTACTCTGATTCAAAGATAGTACTGAGTCTGCAGAGAGACCTTCAGCCATTTGTGTCGGTGCAGTAGAAGAGCAAAGACAGAGAAATAACAGAAATACCTCAATACCTAGGTCTCAGGATATGATTTGGTGGAAAAGTCTTGACTTCCATTGGTGTTGGAAATCTTTGCACTACAGTGTAAGGAGGTTATTTCATTCTTCTAGAGGATCATGGGACTCTGGGATGGCAAAATTCCACCAGTTATGCTGTAGGGATCATGGGTTCAGAGCCTGTATCCCTTCTGTGTAGCCAGTGCTTATCCTAGGACCTGGTATGGATTAAATAGAGTAAGTACTCTTGAACATCTATATTGAGATGTAATTCATATACCACTCTAATCATCCACTGAAAGTGTACAATTCACAGGTGTTCAGTACCTTCACAGAATAGTGCAACTGTCCTGAAAACTGCCTTTCACTGCTGCAGCAAGCATCATTCCCATCAGCGGCCCTTACCTACTTTCCTTCTATCAGCTCCTTCCCTAAGCAACCACTAATCCAGTTTCTTTGTCTGTTGATTTGCCTATTCTTTTATAAATGGGACCATATGATAGATGTGTGATCTTCCGTGACCAGCCTCTTCCACTTAGGGTAACTTTTCATGTAGAATACATCAACCCTTCATTTTGTTTTGTAGCTGAATACTACACCATCATAGGGTCATAGGATACTTTCACGTCAGTGTTTTCTTGCTGGATGCTTGGGTTGTGTTGAGGCTATGAATAACACTGTTACAAATATTTGTGTACACCTTCTATGCCTTCTATGTGGATGTGTTCTTATTTCTCTTGGGTATATCCCTAACCTGGAACCACTGAGTCGTGGGGTCCTCCTCCCCCATTTTCTGAGAAACTCCTGGACTGTTTTTGGGAACCTACCACTCATTAAGACAAGCGGTTCTCAACCTTCCCAGTGCTGTGACCCTTTAATACAGTTCCTCACGTTGTGGTGACCCCCAACCATAACATTACTTTCATTGCTACTTCATAACTGTAATTTTGCTACTGTTAGAATCATAATGTAAATATCCATGTTTTTCCATGGTCTTAGGCCACCCCTGTGAAAGGATCATTCAACTCCCCCAAAGGGTTGAGACCCACAGGTGGAGGACCACTGCATCAAGGGTTTCCAATTTCTGTACATCCTCTCCAAAACTTTTTACTATCTGTTATTACTTCTTAATTATAACATACAGATTCCCAGACAGTGTGGGAAGAACAGAACCACTGCAACCACAGAGAAGGGTGTAGGCGAAGGGAGAACAAGGGACTTATTCAAGGCAGCCATTAGGAATAGAAGTAGCAACAACACTATGAAGTTCTCAATATGTAGACCTTGGCAGGAACTTACTATGTAGGCCAAGCTGGCCTCAAACCTGCAGAAATCTACTTGTTTCTGCCTCCTGTATAGAAGATGTGTGTTCCAAAGTTCTCTTCTCTTCTCTTCTCTTCTCTTCTCTTCTCTTCTCTTCTCTTCTCTTCTCTTCTCTTCTCTTCTCCTCTCCCCTTCCCTTCTCTTTTCTTCTTCCTCCTCTTGTTCCTCTTTCCTCCTCCTCCTCCTTCTCCTCCTCCTCCTCCTCCTCCTTCTCCTCCTCTTCTTCCTCCTCCTGCTCCCCCTTCTCCCCTTCTGACAGGGTCTGTTTTGTGTCTAGAGAAATGGCTCAATGATTGCAGCCCCTTGTTGCTCTTGCAGAGAACCCATGTTTGATTCCCAGCTCCCACATGGTGGCTCACAAACATCTGTTAACTTCAATTCCAGGTGATATGATGCCCTCTTCTGGCCCCATGGGCACCAGGCACATACATGGTGTGTATATGTATATGCAGGCAGAACACTCATACACATAAAATAAAATATTATTTTTAAAAAGCAGAAAATGTGGGGGGATGGAGAGGTGGCTCAGCAGTTAAAAGTGGTTACTGCTCTTGAAGAGGATTCAGATTCAGTGCCCAGTGCCCACATTTGAACTGACTGTAACACCACATCTACGGGATCCTCTCTTCTGATCTCCAAGAAAACTGCAGACATGTAAGTATACTAACAGACAAACAGGCACCCTCACATTTCACATACACATGAATAAAAATAAATTGCTGGTTATGGTAGCTATACAATATGTGACCATGTTCAGCTAGGTTATATTCTTTATCGTTTTGGTTTGTTTGGTTGGTTGGTTTTGGCTTTTCAAGACAGGGTTTCTCTGTGTAGCCCTGGCTGTCCTGGAACTCATTCTGTAGACCAGGCTGCCCTCGAATCAGAAATCCGCCTGCCTCTGCCTCCCAAGTGCTGGGATTAAAGGTGTGTGCCACCTCTGCCCGGCCTTTATTGCTTTTTTTTTTTTTTTGAAGGATGTGTGTGTGTAGATATGAAACAAAGAAGGCAGCACAGAGGAGGCTGAGTCAGGAAGATTCTCCCACAAACCTCAGGTCAGCCTAAGCTACATAATGAGTTGTGGGCAGTGCAACAGTGATTTAAGAACTGGTAACAGATAACCATGCCTTGCTAAGCCCACTGGTCCCCTGCTATGTTTCAGTCGCAGTGGACAGCAAGAGCATCAACTTTTATGTGGTTCGTTGCTAACAACATCCCTGTGAGTGAGAGGCTGAGACTCCAGAATCCTATATCTAACCAGAGGCCTGTGAACAGAGACACTCTAAGAAGTGTCAAGACTTCAAAAGTCATCAGAGGTACAGTGGTGGGACCTCTAATTCCAGCACTCTGGGGGCTGAGGCAGGTGGAGTTACAGTCAAACTGGAGCTACGCCACTGCTGCCGCAAGATTTGTTTTGAAAAAGAATAAACACTGGTCTTGGAGGCATAGGTAAGTGGATCTCTGTGAGCTTGAAGCAAGCCTGATTTACATACACATGGAGCTCTAAACCAGCCAGGGTTACAAACTGAGACCCAGCTTCAAACAAACAAACAAGCACAAACAACACAAATGCCACTACCAAATGCCTCACCAGAGGCTCGTCACAGTAGCATTTCAAAGGTATAAGAAACCAGTGAAAATACAGGGCTCAGAACAAGGAAGGCTGCTACGCAAAAAGGAATGCCAGTCTGCCACGGTTTTTCAGGTGCTAGAGCCGGGTGTGAACCGCCTAAGGTATCCAGTCTTAGAGCAAGGTCCACGGAAAAGTGTAGAGCTCTCTAGAGAAAGGTAGAGAGCCTTCTTCCTCCTCTCGGGTGATCTTAAATTCCGCTCTCTCAGAGGTGTAAATGATCCATTTCCAAGAGTTAATGGAGACAATTCTATCTCTTTAGTCATTTAAATGGTAATTGCTGAAAGAAGATCAGAGAGCCACCTAGCACCAAGGTCCACTTAGCTTGACTTGTAGGGAGGGGGCATAAATCACTTCTCCTTGGACAAGACTCTCTGCTCGCCCATGCTTATTCCCAGCTCCTGGCCAGCCACCAGATTTCTTCAACTCCCAGACAAACCCAAAGCTAAGGTGAGAGGCTGGTTTTCCCTTGGGTAGTTAGTGTGTCCTCCAAAACTGTCCGAGCTCCTTTATGGCCCCCAATTTGAAGCTAACCTGGCAGGCCGCAGGACTGAAGCGAGCCACTGAGATCTGGCAGCGTGACCCGTGAGCGAAGAACCGCAAAGGGCCGGGCAGGCTTGACACCACCTGGCGGAACCTGGGGGAAGAGTCTTAAAAGAGGGCGCTCCTCCGCTCCAGGCGCAATCCAGCGGGATCTACCCTGTGCTCACTTCCCTCCGCCGCCCAGCAGTCTCTCGTCCTCCCACCCCACGCCCCTATCGCAGGTAAGTGTTAGGGGCAATGGAGACCGCCTAGAGTCTGCCCCGCGCTGGATAGCTCTGGCTGGGGCTGTGATCGGAGGGTGGCGCCCAAGTTTTTGGAAGGCCGCGAAGGGCAGCTTCAGCACGAACTGCCCGCCTGCGCGGGGTTGGAGGGGGTGACCCTGGACTGGGGCTGTCTGGAGGTGGCCACCCGGGGCGGTGCACGGAGACAGCCGCCCGCGCGCAGCAGGAATCTCACCCGAGCCACAGCCCGATGCACTTGGTGCGCTCTGGCAGAAGCCATGCCCGCCAGCCCCAGCCTGCTCCGGGCCGCGACCCCGGCTCTATGCCCGCCCGCCCGTTCGCCCGTCCTTTCGCTCTGCGGTCGCTCACGGTCACACCGGCAGGTCGCGCTCGGCGTCTGGCCAAGCCCGCCGGAGTCCCGCCGCGCCCGCCCCTAGGGCCACCCCTCCCGGTCCTCTGCGCGCTGCGCCCCTCTCAGTCCCCATCTCCAGCCGCTCGCTATTTTCACACCTCCCAGTGCCCCGGCCCGGGCGCCTGATTCAGTGCTTAGTAATTAATTTGGCGTTTCAGAATGGTCAGCGGGCTGGATAATGGGCGCATTCATACCCCGGGCTAATCTGAACAGAGGTGGGAAGAAAGGCTTTCACAGACAGAAAATGCCATTCGCCGAGCGCTCAAAGGGGCTGTCACTCCCGGAATAAATCGCCGCAGCGCCCGCCGGCTCCTCTGCCCATTTCCATACAGCCCCGGCCCGCGCCTCGGACCCGCCGGCCTCCGCCTGCGCTCCCGAGAATCACTGGCCGAGGGCCTTCGACGGGAAAGTCGGGTTAGAGCTGGACCCAGGCTCAGGCCGAGGCGATTCTGGAAACAGGAAGCCGGGGTTAAGGGCACCGGGGACAAAGAACTAGATTAGAAAAATCAAGTGCCGACCTAGAGGGAGGCGCAGCTAATTTCACACAAGGATGTTAAAGCCGGGGCACTAGAATCACCAGTCCAAAACTGGTCAAAAGCAGTCGGTGGGTCCCTGAGGTCACACCAGGAGATCTTAGCTGTCCTAAATTGCGATGGGAATGAAGAGGTTGTGTAGAAACAGAGCCCTAGCTGGTGCGACCCCGACCAGAGCCAGACTTTTATTTTGGGTTCTTTGCAATATCTTGTCCTTCCTTAGCCACGG